>NC_046307.1:29754139-30055389 GCF_004115265.2 Rhinolophus ferrumequinum
AACCACGAATTGAGGGACATTCTACAACCAAACCAAACAATAACAAGAAAGGCAACCCAACTGGCCTGACCTTCTCACCAATGTCAAGGTCATGACAGAGGGGCTGAGGAAGCCTTCCACATTAAAAAGACGTGACAGTTCAACGCTGTGTGGGATCCTGGGGTGGGAAAAAGTTGGTCTGCAGAACACGACTGGGGCAACTGATGAGATTTTGAAATGTACTCTTTTTCAGATAAGAGTATTACATCATTGTTACATTTTCTGCCTTCGGTAATGTGGCTGTGGTTACACAGGACAATGTTTTTGGTCTTAGGAAATACACACAAAAGTATATAGGTGTGAAAGGGCATGATGTCTGCAAGACACCCTCTAAAGGTTCAGGAAAAAAATGTGTGTGTAGAGAGTGAAAAACAAATATGGAATACCACTAGAAATTGGTGAATCCGGGTGAAGCCTCTACCTGAATTCTTTGCCCTATTCTTGCAACTTCTCTGTAGGTTTGGTTATTGATTCGTCTTGCTATTTGCTTTTTATTCATCTCATCTGTTCTTTGTTCCCCTTTTCCTCTTTTGCTGTCTTTTTTGGATTGAGTATTTATTTTCATGAACTTCTTTGTTGGCTTATTAGCTATACCTTTTTTTCACGTTGCTGTAGGGTTTTAGTATACATCTTTAACTTACTTATCCCAGCCTGCTTTCAAGTGACATCTTATCACTTCACGTATTGTGTAAAAACCTTAATATACTTCCGTTTCTCCCCTCCCAGACTTTGTGTTGTTGTTGTCATACAGTTGTACTTTCTCATATATTATAAACCCCATATTACATTGTCATTATTTTTGTTTAAACAACGAATTACCTTTTAAAGGGATTTAAATAATACGAAACCTTATTTTATTTTATTTTTTAAATTTTATTTTATTATTTTTTGGTGCCTTTGTTCCTTTGCGTAGATCCAGATGGCCACCTGGAGTCTTTTTCCTTCTTCCTGAAGAACTTCCTTTAACATTTCTTCCACTATGCGTCTGCTGGTGATGAATCCTTTTAGCTTTTGTGTGTCTGAAAAAATTTTTATTGTAGAATTCTAGGCTGACAGTTTTTTCCTTTTAGTACTTTAAAGCTTCTCTTCTTGCATTTTTTTCTTTAAGGAGAAATCTATTATCTATTCTCTGTTATCCATTATTATCCTTGTTTGTTGCTCCTTGGATAGTGCCTTTTTTTCTAGATGCCTCCCCCTTATCACTGATTTTGAACAATTAGATTATGACGTGCCTTTGTTTAGTTTTCTTAATGTTTTTTGTGTTTGGGGTTTGTGGAGCTTCTTGGTTTTCTGAGTTTAGTTTTTATCAAATTTGTAACTTTTTCATCCATTATTTCCTCAAATCGTTTTGTTTTTTGGTTCTGTCCCCACCCCTTTTTTGGGGGACTCATAACCCACTGATGCGCTTTTCATTTTTTCCAGCCTTTTACTTTCTGTGTTAGCATTTTATATGGTGTCTGTTACTCTGTCTTCAGTTTCACTAATATTTTCTTCTACAGTTTCTTATCTGCTCTTAATCCCATCCCATCCTTAATCCCATCATTTTAGATATTGTAATTTTCGCATCTGAAAGTTTGATTTGAATCTTTAAAAAATATATTTTATGACTTAACTCAGAATATACAGGATAGAGTTATAATAAATGTTTTAAGGTCTTTGTCTGCTAATTCTAACATCTGTGTGGGTTCCGGGCCAGTTCAATTTGATTGATCTTTGTCTTCATATGGCTCTTATGTTCCTGCTTCTTTGCAATGCCTGATAATTTGTTACTAGATGCCAGACATTGTGAATTTTAATTTTTTGAGTGCTGGATAGTGTTCTTTTCCAACAGGAAATTGCTGGAGCTGTGCTCTGGGATGCAGTTAAGTTACTTGGAAACAGTGTACCCCTTTCAGATCTTTCAAGATTTGTTAGGCAGAACTAGGGCAGCACGTGGTCTAGGGCTAATTGTTTCCCTCAGCCTTGGGTGGCTTTCTCCCACGCGTGCCATGATCAGTATGCTCCTGAAATGAGTGGGGGCTTTCTCTCAGTATGTCGTCTTCTCTCCTGTGACCTCCAGCCACAGTGGACTTCAGAGACCCTCAGCTCTGTCTTCTCAACTCTAGCTGTTCCCAGGGTCTTGCCTGGGCTGTCCCTCTTTGTGCCATGGTCTGGAAGGTCTCTTAAGGCAGTAAGCTGGGGCCAGTGTGGGACCCTCATTCGTTTCCTTTTTCTCAGGGGTCACTGATTTTCATGGCCTAGTGTCCAGTGTCTCGAAAACTTCTGTTTCATATATTTTGTTTGGTTTTTCAGTTGTTTCAAGTGGGGGGAGAAATCCAGTCCCGATTATTCCATCGTGGCCAGACATAGGTGTTTTTCTGTAGGCCTGATATTATTTAAACTGAAAAGTTAAAAAAGAATAATAATTCTAGTTGCTGTATATAGGGAAAGAATCAAAGCAGGAGACAAACGGTCCAGGGAGAGAGATGGGTCATTTGGAATTGGCTGGTGGCGGCGATGTTGGAGAAAAGTCGGTACCTTGAAGATTTGTTTTGGGAATAGAATTGACAAGATTGGCTGGTGGGTTAGGTGAGCAGGGACAGGAGTGAGGCTTAGTGTGAAGGCAATGAAGGAATCAAGGCTGTCTTCACATCCCACCTTCCCAACCTCTTGCCTCTTGTGGTTTAAACTCAGCTCTTGATTTAAAAATACCCAGCAATATGGCTTTTCAAGAATATGCTTCCTACAGGCAAATGGTTTCATCCAGGTACTAGTTCCTCGTTGGAAAGCTTGGATGTTCATGAAGGCTTCATCAACTGGTTGGCTACTTTGTGCCTCACACACTAAAACGCGTAATATGGTCTGTGACTTGAGAATGAAACCATCGGTCCTTGGGAAAAATATCTGCCCTCAACTTATGTAGAGACTTTCCAAGTTTCTGCTTTCCCAGGATTGGCTTTTGATTGGGTAAAACCTCCCCGGGATCTCCACTTTTCAGGATCATGATTATTTTTTGATCCTGACACATGGTGTCTACTGCAAATGGCTTTGCTGTGGGGTTTTATTAAGAATGTTATATGAGATGAGCCAGTGACAGGGCCTTTCCTCTCATCACCTTTTTAAAGGTAAGTCTGGCCCAATTAGAAGAGGTATCCCCAAGAGGATGATGGTGTCCCTATCCTCAGGTAATGTTGGACCAGGCACTTGACCCCAAAGCAGCAAATTAATGGGTTTGTAGCAGCCTGTGCTGAGGCCTGGCATAACAATGTGGGCTGGGCCTTTGGGGTCCGTCTTTACTGAGAATTTTGATTTAAGGAATACATGGAAGGGCTGACGTGACAGGGGCAGGTTGTGCTTTTCGGTGCCCTTTGAGTCACTTGAGATGCTTATGTGCCCATCCCCCGGCCTCAGTCCCAGAGACGCAGATTCCACTGCTCTCGGGTGGGGCTCAGGAACTGGGACAGTATTTTAAATCAGCCTCTGGGGCATTCTGACACTTCTGTCCCAGGGCCACATTTTTGGTCTTTCTAAAAATTTTGTTTCCTGTAATTTTATTTCTTAACTTAAAAACCGTTTTGAAACTTAAAGAAAAACTGTAAGAATAGTTATAAGAGCTTGTACACTCTTTAACCAGATTCACCATCTGTAAACATTTTGCCTCATTTTCTCTCTCTTTCTATGCACGTGCGTGCACACACACACACAACGCAGACTACACACACTTCCCCTCACCCCAACTATTTGAGAGTAGTTTTCATACATCAAGACTCTTTACTCCTAAATACTTCAACATATACAGAGGGTGCCAAAAATATATATATATATATATATATACACATTTTAAGAAAGGGGAAAAACTCTTAAAATTGTAATACGCAATATATACTGATAACAAAAGACGAGTACAAGTCACGTTTGACTTCTGCAATTACAAGAGGTGCTCAAAGTGGTTCCCATCAGCATCCAGACACTTCTGATTACGGCGAACTACTGCTTGAGCAACGCTGACCAAAGTGCCCACTTGTATGCATTTTTTGGCACCCCCGGTATTTCCTAGGAGGAAGGCCATTCTCTCATACTAGCACAGTAGAGGGATCAAATTCAGAAAATTTAACGTTGATGCAATACTATTACCTAATCTTCAGTCCACATTCCAGTCTCATCCGTTATCCTGCTTGGGTCTTTATTCAGCCCAGGATCCTGCCTAGGGTCATGAATTCCATTTAGTTGGTTTGTTTCCTTAATGTTTCAAGGACCAAATTTTGAGGAACACTGCTGTAGAGCTGATTGGGAGTGGGAGGAGAGAGAATCAAACTCCATACCAACAGCAGAATCACAGGCACGGCAGGGCAGAGACCCGAGGGAAAGTGTCCCTGGGAGCTCCTTGGATCCAGGGCCAGTGTCTTCCTGTTCCAGCTCTTCCTGCTGCCCCACTGTGGTTTTTAGGTTCTCCTACATGACCAGCCTAATTAATTCTCTTGCATTTCCGCCCCCCACCATTGCTAAAAGCAAACAGTAAGTCTGTTATATGCAACTGAGAGTGGGGAAGGAAAGAGAAAAATAAATGGAGAGGAAGAGAGTGGGAAAGATAAGTGGGAAAATAGAACAAACCACGCTGTCCTGCCCTTAGACCCACACATTGCTAGATGACATTGGGCAAGTTACAAAATATTTTCAAGCACCAGAACCAACATCAAAATGAAACTGGCCCTTACTTTTTGTGTCCTGAGAGTGAGATAATGGTTGTAAGGGCCTTGGAAGTGGTTATCATTGTCAAAGGAAGGGATGGGAGAAGTCTGCGGATAAGGTTCCACATCATCACACCTTCCTGTGGATTTCACATGGTTTTTGTTTGTTTGTTTCTTTGTTTTTAAAGAGGGAGGGAAAGGAGGAAGTCAGTGCACATGACATGAACGGGGCTGAGAACAAGTCCCTATTTAGAATCTGATACAAAAGCAAAGTCATCGTTTTCAAATCTGAACGTGGTTCCGACTCATTGGCCTGACTCGTGCTTCGGCCACAGGCTTTGCTGAGGAGGCTCCCGGGCTCCTGTACCCAGAGGCAGTCCTCCTGCGTGTGCAAACGGGGGCTGCAGGAGCAGGGTCTGTGCTACGTCCGGAGAGCTGAGAAACACCTGGGGAGTGATGCCTGCGCATGAAGTCCTAACACCTTACATCATGACCTGGTCCCACTGTGGCCTCTTTTCTGCCCCCTGCCCACCCCCCAATCTCCGTCCCGCCATATGACAGCTCTTTAGCTCCTCCAGGTCTGACAGCCGTGACGTTTGCTGTCTATCTGCTTGAAATAGTCTTTCCTGACTTTGTCTTCTTAAACCTTGCTTCGCGTTCTGTCCTCAGCTTTGAAGTCGCCTCCTAAGCCTTCACTGCCATCCAAGCTTGCGCAGCTGCCCCTGCTTGAAATCCCAACATCCCATGAATCCTCCTGACTGCGATTGACTGTTCACCTGCCTGGACTCCACAGCAGATTTTAAGGACTGTGAGATCAAGCTCTGCATTTTCTTCACTGTCAGTATTTCTGGCTCATGGCATGGTACATAGTGCACAACCAGTGCTCAGTAAATATTTAATGGGTGAATTCAAGAGAAGCTTGCTCAGGTCTTCTGACAGTTTGCAAATTAAAACAAAACGATGCATTGTGTTTGGCAACGTCGTATATACTCACAGGTACCCCTATTTCATCTGTTATGGGAAGCTCAGGTTTATTGCATTAACTAGAAATCTGGAGTTCATCTCCAGCTTCTTCCTCACCCTCCCCAGCTAAACATCCAAGTAGCTTGTTCGTCTCAGCTTCCGTCTTCTCATTTCCGCTGCCCCTGCTGTTGCCCTGATCACCTCCTTGTTGGGTCAAGAAGTTCCATTGCTCCTCAGCTTTTCAGGGTCTACTTTGTTCTGGGAGCTTCTCATCACAGCATTTGGAATTTTACCCTGACTCTTCCACTGGGCTCTCATGGTGGAGGTACCCACACTGGGCTCTCGGCCATTCCTCAGACATCTTTATGGCTTCGTTCTCTTAACTCATGCTGCTGCCTCAGCAAGGAATTCCCTCGTTTCCCTTCCCCCAACCCTTACCGATCGGATCTGCCTACTTATTTTGCAAGGCTTAGCTTAGATCCCTCTTCTAAGCTTCTTAAGAGGAAGGGTATACCTTACTCTCCGAATCTATTTTGTTCCTGCGTTCAGATAGCATGTCCGTGTAAGGAGGAAATAGTGGCTTATCAAAAACGAAGAGGTTCCTGGTTTTGAGAGAGCAAATAGCTGGAGTTCAAGTAGAGATACCTGTCATCACAATGGCCTGCAGCCATCACCGTTTACTAAGAACCTGGGCCGAGCATTTCACTTGCCTTATGTCATTTATCCTTTTGGGGCTCTTGGGGTGGGGATGGGGAGTAGGCTGTCTAAATAGGCTCATTTTTCAGATAAAGCAAGAGAGTTCAGGGAGGTGACCTGATTTTCCCACAGTCACGTACGGTAGTAAGAAAGTGGTGGTTCCCTTGTCCTCCTCAAGCCTCCTCCCCTTCCGTCCAGAGCTGGAGCTGGAGCTGGTGAGTGCCGTGCCCTTCTCAAGGAAGGAGCCAGGCTCAGGTACCTGCACAGCTACTGCACGCGGCTTAGCACTCTGCGCGTAATGAGTCACTCCATCAGACTTTCATGAATGCTTTCTAATTGGTATTGAGAGTGTGATCTTTCATTTTCTTCTCTCATTAAGATTGATAACAATATGATACATAAATGCAGCCTGTTTGTTACTTTAAATAGAAGTCCTGCATGTGAGTGATAAAAAAATAAATACAAGAGCATAGAGAATGAAAATGAGGTTTCATTCCCTCTCACTCGGGCCACCTAGTCTCATTCCCAGAGGCAACCGCTGGTGACAGTTCCTTGTTTATCCTTCTGGAAATTATCCTTGTATAAATCAGCATACGTGAATACAGATTTCTTTAAAAGAAACACAAATGGGAGCCTACTGTGCATTGCTCCGCATCTTGATTCTCTCACCCAGAAGTGGGTTCTGGAGAATGTTCCATTTCGCACGTAGAGGTCAGTTTAAAGGGACCTCGTGTTTTGTAGGATGGATGTGGCCCGACTGATTGAGCGAGGGCAGTGTTCATGACATTTAGGTTGTTCTCCCCATTTTGCTGTTACAAACAATGCTGCAAAGGATGCCCACGCTCACAGGTCTTTGCCCTCGTGGTGGTGATCTGTACCCCTTCCATGTAAATGTGTACCGTCGCGGGGGAGCTCTGGGCAATTGCTCCACTTTTAAAACTAGGAAACCCAGGCACAGAGGATTTTAGGGATCTTTTCAAATGTCGGAGGGAGGAAGGAAGGAGGTCAGAGCCCTCTACATTTTCAGAACAGGGGGGGATTGGAAGGTTACTACAAATATGGAAACATTATGCTGCGTCCCCGACCCCCATTAGGAAAACTCGTAACAAAAAATGTAGCTATTTCCCCACAGGGACCACCTCAGTGTTTCTGTTGAAGTATCGCTTGCTTTTTAAACATTCATTGTTTGGTGCCTCTGCTTTTTCTGAGACCCTAAGCACGGACTCAGCCTGCCTCTGGCACGGGCTGGAGTGAGAAAGGGAGCCGCACGGGAAGAGTGGGTCCCAGGTCCTCAGATAGGCCAGGATCAGTGCTCAGAGTGGAACTGAGCCGGAATGCACAGTCCTTGTCCCCACTGCCTATTCTTTGGATGAAAACACTGAGACCCAGTGAAATGTCATGCGACTGTCAGAAATTAATTGGTACCATCTTAACACAGGTCCCCCGATTCTCAGGCTGGTGGCATTTTTAAGTCGGTGAAACCCTAGGCAGCCACCCATAAATAAATGTAGCCCTACTGTTTCATTTTTATTTCACAAGTGCAAGCAGGCAGCATCAAGACACTCTTGAGTCTGCTCTAGGTCAATGGCATGTTAAATGTGAGCGGCTCCCTGCCCCGAAAGGAGGCATCACCTGAGATGGAGCTGTGATTTACAGTGTCCTGTTAGGGGACGTGGAGAGAAACAGCCCGCAGTTCTCAGGGGCCTCATTGTGCTGACACTGCCCATCATTCAGATACTCTGGTGGCCTGGAGCATGACCGTCAACTGCGTCTTAGATAATATTTCAAGGCTGCCCTGGTGTTCATCTCATGCCCTATTGACGTGGCTTTGAGAGCTCTCAGCCATGGCACTGATCAAGGTAAGAGCTGAGCTGGCAGCTCCTCCTGTCGAAAGAACCTTGTAAGTCAGAACTTTCCAGAGAACATGCAAGGCAGCTTTGGTGGCTGATGTGAGTCCTTGGGGACGAAGACCCTCCTGGAGGCTCCTGGGTCTTTATATGCACACAGCTTTCCTGTTTATTTTTTCTTTGTCCTGGTCCGAGTGCAGGCTGGGTGGGGTGGTGCTTCAGGGTTAGCTCAGGAATGAGGAAGGTCTGGATTCGAGTTGTGCAGGGTGGCCTCTAGTATGTTACCAAAATCTCAGTGGGTCGTCAGCCTAGAGCAGGCTTATGATTCCCTCTGTGCTGTGTGCATATAAGAAAATAAAGTTATGGATTTTGGACTGTAGTGATTTATTAATGGCTGTCTAGGATTTCACTTGCATTTAAAAAGCCAGTGGCCTGAATGAAATCTGAGTCAAAGCTTGGTAGGTAAGAGCATGGTTCTGGAACCAGGCTGCCTGCATTTGGATCTCTGCTGTAGGTTCTTCCCACTGTGTGACCTTAGACAAATCACTCACTGCTCTGTGCTCGAGTTCCCTCAACTCTCAAAGGGGTAAAAACGGTACTTACTTAACTCATAGGGTATTGTGAGGATTGCCTGAGGGATGTGTGTGTGTGTGTGTGTGTGTGTGTGAGGTGACCCTAGCAAATCACATGAAATATGCCCTATGGTTATATGCAGAGGTCTTGTGTTGAAAGACAAACACTATCTCTAACTCCTCTGCTCCTTCTTCCACATATAATATGCCTTTCCTTTTTCCAACACCTAAATGTATTTTAATTAATAAAAATAGGTGTGTAATAACATATGTTCACATGTGCAATCTGTGCAATATTTATTCATTCAGCAAACATTCACTAAGATCATCCTTTGTGCCAGTTACTATGTTCAAGTTACTGGGAACATGTCAGTGAACAAGCCAGACACAGAGTCCTGCCCTAAGGGAGCTTATGTTTTAGTTGGGGAAGACAGATGACAACTACTATAATAAATAAGAAAACTCTATATTATGTTAGGAGGTGACAAATGCGATGGAAACAATGGTGGGGAGCGGACAAGGGCGATAGGAAATACTAGGGTGTGTATGCTATTGAAAATGAGGGACACATCCTAGAGAAGGTGAGATTGGATCAAACCCTTGAAGGAGGTGAAGGAGTGAGCGGTAGAGAGAGTAGGGAGAGAGTTCTGAGGATCAGCAGGATGCCTTTGTTTTTGTCACCCACTGGAGAAGGTAGGGGGTGATGGTAGAAAACGAGGTCCCAGAGCTGAGGGGGGATGAGTGGCTGTCGATTTCATTGGGCCGTGGAGGCCATTGGAAGGATTTTCCTTTTTGCTCTGTATGAAACTGAGTTCCAACGGAGATTTTTGAGTGGAGGAGTGACATGGTCTGATGTAATTTTTTGGCATTGGTCATTTGGTCAAAGACGAGAAACAGCCTAGATGCCTGTTAGTAAGGAGTTGGCTAGATAAGTGCAGCTGCAGAAAAGAAAATTCATTGTGAACGGGTAGGATATATGCTGTGGACTGAATGTTTGTGTCTCCCCCAAACTTGTATGTTGAAGCCTAATCCCCAGTGGGACAGTGTTGTTTGAACCACCCAGTATATGGCATTCTGTTACAGCAGCCTGAACCGACTGAAACAGTATATCCACGATAATGCTGTCAAGTGACAACACACAAGGTGCTGTGTTTTGTATCATGCAGACAGACAGAGATCTCTGTACCTGTGTGAAGTATCTCTGAAAAGATACACAGGACACTGATAGCCCATGGGAACTCAGAGCTTCTGGAGGATGGCATGAGTAGGACACTTTTAACCCTTCATGCTTTTGTCTCTTTTGAATTTTGAGCCATGTGAATCAATATATTACCTATTCAGAAAAGAATGAAGAAAAATAAAAAGTATACCCACTTTATACCAAGTCAGATGATATAATTTGTAGATAAAGAAAAAGTTAACATTGCCCCTTCTATCTTACAGCCCCACCCTGAGAAAACCAGTGATGTATATCCTTTTCACATCTTTCTTTATGTTTAAACATGAGTATACAAAACATATAAAAATATCTATGTTTTCTTCTTAAAACCAGAAAACCAACAAGAAATGGAATTATGTTATATTCATTAGGCTACAGCTTGCTTTCTTCATGCTTCACAAAACACCATGGCCATTCTCCAGGCCAAGCCAATAAAACTAACATTCATTATTAGTGTTGTTATTATTTTATTACTTTTAGTAGCAAAAGCATCCATTATATGAATGTGCCATGGTGGTTTACTTAACAGTCCCCTACTTCAAGCACATTTAAGTTGTTTCCAGTGTAGATGTGTGTGTGTGTGTGTGTGTGTGTGCGTGTGCATGCTTGTGTACACGGCTTCTGACAGGGCTGCAAAGGACATTTTTATGTACCTTTCAACTGCTTTCAGAAACTCCATCTCAGCTGTTTTGGGAGTCCTGTGGTGTGGGGGCAGGCAGTTAACCTTGTTCCCCTTTGTGAAGCATTGTAGTGGGTCATATGAAGAGCTGGTTTAGTCTAGCTGTCCCACCAATCAACTCATTGTGTAACTGTGAGCAAGTCCCTCCCTTTGTCTGGGTCTCAGTCTTTCCACCTGTCAAATGTGAAAAGAGAGTTGGACTTGGTGACCCTGAATGGCCTTTCCATTTCTAGGGTCTTCACAGAATTACAAGTTCCACAAGGAGAGCAACCGTGTTTGTTTTTTTAACCACTGTTGTTTCCTGAGTATTAAGCACATGGCAGACCCTTGATGAGTATTTATTGAACAAACGAATGAATGGGTTCTTTGTCTTGTTTAAGGTCATGAAGCTCAATCATAGCGGAGTTGTGTGAACTCTTGTTTTTTTTTCCCTCTACATCACTTTGCTTCCCGCCTCTTAAATATCTCTGCCTTTGACCTTTACATCTTGTAACCACATGATCTTTTGTTCTTCTACTGATACTCATGTGATGTGTGTTTCCCTGTCAATGTGTCTTTTACATATTAGGCTAGGGTTCTAATCTTAGTGCCATCATTTACTACCTGTGTGGCCCCGAGCAAACTGTCTGGCCCTGTTTCCTCCTCTATAAATAGGAAAGAACATTCAGTATTTACCACGCAGATGTACTTTGAGGTAAATTACCTAAACGAATATGTGTAAATTGCCTAACAAAATGCCCGGTGGACAGGAGGGGCTCAATAAATGGTTGCGGTTGTGTTTGAGCAGGGTGCAGCCTAAATGGTGGGCATTTCAATTTGACAGGTGGTTGGTATCTGTTCGACGGGAGACACTGGCCTACGTGCTGGGGTGATTCAAAGCTGTGTGATAATGTGCTCTGCCTTTCCTGTAGCTCATCACAAAATCCCAGAAACATCCATTTCATAGTGAAATTTCATCAAAATAGTTAAATATATTGTTGCAAATCATACTACTTGTTTCGTGTAGTTACCACATTAAAACACACACACATATACACACAACATGAGAGTTTTATGCATTTGACTTTGTTTCTGTGCTTTTCTTAGTCCAAATGCTTGGAACATTTTTCAAGTCATGTTGTTTGTTTTGGAGTGTACCTTGGGAAGTGGGGTGGATTGAAATAGTTGAGGCAGGAAAGGGTCAAGACAGCTGAAATATTATTTTCTTTATAGAAAGAAAGTCTGAGAATCAAATTCTACTGATGTAGAGAATGCCTAGAACGTGGTCAGGTACCAGAGAAAGAAGAGCAAATGTTGATTTCATCTCAGGAAAGTGAATTAATTGAAGCTTCTTGCAAACACGTTACAGGAGGCCAAAACAAACAGCTTAAATAATAGTTTATTGCTTCATAACTGAATTGTTTAGCAGAGGAGTTAGCCTCAGGTGAGGCCCGGGGACTCCAGTGATAGCACCAAGAGCTTCCTTTAGTGATGGCTTCGTTTTTCAGCTCTTACACGGGATTCTCTGGAAGCTGTAGACTCCTTAAGGCAGCCAAATGGCTATCACAGCTGCAGCCCACATTCATATACTGCATTAGCCAGGGGAGAGCAGGTCTCTTTTGGAGACTCTTCGCAAGCCTCAGAATCATTTCTTTCTCATCGACTTGAATTGGGTCATGTGCCCTTTTCCTGAGCCAAGCCTCATTGTTCAGAAGAGTGGTTCAAGCCAATCGGTGACCACCCTTCGGGAAGTGTAGGATCAATTCCACTCAAAATAACAGGGTTGAGAACAGGGGAGTGGTGATTTCATAAAGTAGACCTGCAACAGTGTTCAGAAGGGAAATGGATGCTAGGCTGCCAGCATATAATAACTGTCTACTAGAATATTCAATTATTTATATATGGAGTACCTACTACATGTTCTTAACATTTTACACGCACCAACTCATTTAATGCTAATGGCAACTCTGTGAGGTACTACTATTTTTTTCTATCCCCAGGATGAGGCAACAGAGAGAGAAAGGGATCACATAAGTTGCCCATTTGGTAAGTGGAAGCAAAAGCATTCAGCCTAGGCAGTGGGGCTCTAGACCCTCTGCTTGAACATTGCACCATGGTTTTTACCAGACCCAGGTTGGGACCTACAGTAGTTCTGCTCCACAAATCCCCTAATACTATTTGCTGTACACTGTATTTTGTCTTGGACACTTTTTGAAGAAGACGACGTTCCTCTATTGCTCTGGATCATTCATTCCTCTAAGTTGAACATCTTTGGGCAGTTTCAAGGTCCTTTCAGGCTTTTAGGAGTACATGGGAAAGACAAAGTCATTTTTGCTTAAAATTACCCATAAATTGCACTTACCTTTGATCTATAAATATTTATTCTCTGTTAATGCATTGGATATATGTTCCTAGTCTTTTATCTGTGATCGTTTACCAGCAGCATGACTAGTGTTATTTCCCTCAGCCAGAAGCTTTGAAGGAAGAGGGCAGAAAGGTTTGCAGAGGGGAGCAGTTTGGTGGGAAGATGTGCCCCTTCTTTCTGACCTTTCCTTTTTTCTTTTACTTCTTTCTTCTCTTTCTTCCTTTCTCTCAAACTTCCCCACCCTCTTTATGTTAAAGTAATGCACTTGGGTTTTTCTTTTAATGTAGAAGCACAGATGAGAAAATGTAAGAAGGATCGCATGTAGTCCCATCTCCCTTCTGTAAATAACTACTCTTTTTTGGTATGTTGCTTTCACTTTTTCTTACAGAAATCACATGACAACAATCATTTTATAGTATTCTTTCCCACTGAAAAGATATCTAGAAAATTTAAAAAACATGTCATCAAGCATTCTTTAGCATGATCATTTTAAATAGAGTGGACTTGCTAACTTGCTAGATGCACCAAACTTCATTTAACCAAGTCCCTATTTTGCAAGATTAGATTTGTTGTCCGTATTTTGATTTTAAAACAGCTTTACTCAGGAGAACTGTGTGGCTCAATCTTTGCTGTTATACAGTGTTGACAACCTTCCTTTGCTGGGTCCAAAAAGTTTGTGTTCCAGCATTTGCCCACTTCTGGACACGGGGATGCTCTCTGTCTCTTGTGTTGTTCCCACCACCAGAGACGCCTTATTTTCCCCGTACACATTTTCATTTGCAGGAGCGGACTCTCAGAATGCAGGCACAGTCGGCAGCATGATTGTCTTCTTGCCTACTCGTATAACAGGTAGTATGAACTCTCGCCCAGGCTCAAAGTTTGAGAGAGCTCTGTGGACGTCCAGCTTGGGAAAAGGCCATTCAAGAAATACAAAGATATTTAATAGGTGATCTTTCTGTTCTGTCATTGTCGGGGCCTGCTATGGGCCATGTATTATGTTTGGCAATTTACTGCTTTTCAAGATAAATTTAAGCTTTCACGCAACCCTGTCAGGCAGGAGTTTTTCCCCATTGTATTAGAAGTTAATTAGAAGTTGTTAGTTTTTCTCAGCTGGAGTCTAATGTCTGGCTTTCTATTGCTCCTTGTTGTCCTTTATAGGCGTTAAATTAGTTGGAGAGACCAAATGTGCACAGATAAAAAGTAAAACATTGGACCAGGCATGCGTGCCAGACAATATGTGATTGATGAAGGGAGGGAAGAAGCTGGGGTTGTGCCACCTGGAGGCATCCTGCTGCTCATCATGCCCTGGACGCAGCCCAGAGCAGAAGGGTCTGTGGTTTCATGGGCTTTTCCTATGGGGAGAGGCAGTCTAGCAGGCACAGCTCACCCTCACTTTAACCTGCGGAGACAAGGGTGAGGCGAATCCTGATTCTGGGCCCCAGCTGAATTGTAAGCTGACAAAGGTACAGCTCTAACCCTCACCCCAACAGAGGCTGTCTGCTTGGGGATTTCCTGGGTTCAAGAGCCCCAGCATCTCAGCTCCCGAGTGGGCTGGAAACACAAGCATCATCATGACACTTGGGGGTATTTTTCATAGGCATCTATGTCACAGTTTCCTAGTACTGAATCGAAGAGTCTGAGGGTCACAGAACTCAGGTGGAGATGTCCCTGTAGTACCCCAGAGGCCACGCTGGAGGGTCATCTTTCCAGTTTGACATTTTTGTACCCCTGAACCCACGCTGTGATATTTAAGGAGGATAGTGGCAAGATTCTCAAGCTTCCTGTATGTGCATTGTGAAACACGGACAAAGCCATCTCTTAAACACGGAACCAGGTAACACGCCAGAGACTCTGGACGCTGTGTGTATGTGCTTCTCAAGGGCTCATGGGGGAAAAACGGACTGGCTCCAAAATTCAAAAAGAAAACTACAAAATCAAAGCTAATAAATTTTGAGTTAAATGCCTCCTCAACATAACATCATAACTTTGCATCCATTCATGAACTTGAACTCAGCTCACATACCAACATTAGTATTAGTTAACACAGCACTGTGCAAAATCAAGGACTTCCTGCATGTCGTATTTACTGTGGGCTATGGATGCATTTAGAAATGTTTTATTACAGTGGTAAAGGGTCTGGGGGTGGCGGGGTGAGGAGCGAAGGAGTTACTCAAAAGGAAAGGTAGCCCTGCTTGGATTTAAAATAAAACAATGCAAAGCTCAAAAATTTTTCATACTGATGTTGTTCCCACCGCCTCCCAAGTAGCTGGGTAGAAAGTAGCTCCAACCCAGTAATCCTATTAATTTTGGCATTGGTGAGGGCCTGGAAAGAATGCAGCGTGGTGTCTGGTTGGATTGGGGCTCCCAACCAGGAAAGGTTGGGAAAGTGTTCTTGTCACCCAGCGAGATTCATAGTCATTTAACAATCCCTCTCCTGCCAGCTTTGCCTTATTGATTCTGTAACTCGGGGAAGATGTTTAACTTCTCTGAGCTTTACTCATCTGTAAGACGGAGGTGGCAAGACCCATTTTATGGGCGTTAAATGAGCTAATGTAGGTAAAGGGCCTCGCACTTTGCCTGGCATGTAAGTTCCAGAAATAGTGTTTATGCTCACCTCCATCCTACTCCTCCACCCCCAACAAAATATAACTTTTGATTATAGAAGGATGAGACTAATTCCCCACGTCATTCATGGAAACCTGGCTCAAGGTTTGAGGGTCTGTTCTTACCTAGGCAACAGGCAGACAATGGAGGTTCATACAGCTGGCGGCATACAGCTACTTAAATCCTGGTGTTGTGCCTCCACTTGCCTGCTTCTGGAAAATTCTACCAAGTGAGCCCCAGGGGTTGTGAAGGAGCCCCTAGGAATCCAGAAGTCAAGTTAACTGACTGCAGCGAAGTAATGAACTTAGCGGAAATCAGCCATGCCTGGGTTCCCCTTATTTGTTCCATGTGAGTCTAGCCCTGGGGATTAATGGATCCAAATGGTTATTTGGAGTTTTTTAAACATGATTGGTCACTAGTTGTTGTGCAGTTTTTAACCTTTTATAAAAGCTTCACAAAGAGGTCATTTACTCCTTAATTCTTCTGGTCACCTTATCATTCCTTGTTCCATCCATCCAGTGTTTCAGCCCTTGCTGAATAGTACCGGAAGGTCTATTCAGAGCTGGCTCTGATGCTTGGGGTGTAGCCTGCATCCCCAAGGAGCTCCCTTCCCCATGACAGAATCTCACATAAACAAACAGTTTTGATGTTGACCCTTTTGACAGGCAGAGTAATGCAGGGTATGGGGGTCAGAAATTTGAGGAGAGCAAACTTCACTTCAAACCCTGGCTCTCCACATTTCTAGCTACGTGACCTGGGGCAGGTTTCTGAATCTCTCTGCGCCAAGTGTCCTCATTTGTAATCTGGGTATAATAGTAGTATCTACTTTTTAGGGTTTTTGGGACGATTGACTAAGAGCTGTACGTACAGTGTCTGGCATGTAATAAGTACCCAATGAATATTTGCTTTTCAGAAAGTTATCTATAATAGAAGTTCAAACAGACCTTTTGGAGCCCAGCAAGGTGAGCAAAAAACACCTTCTGGGGAGAGCAGGGAAGTGACTGGGAGCAAAAACCTGTGACTTGCGTTTTTCTGTCCATGGGTACACGTCCAGCACAGGTAATATTTATCTTGTCTGGGAATCTTCAGATGCAGCTGCATATTCCAAGGGCCTCCCCAGTCCTTTCCAGTGTGGGGAAAGGGTACCCATGGGAGCAGTTACTAATTGTGCAAGCCGGCGTTCATCACCCCAACCTTATGGGAGATAAAGTTCCCCTATCAGTGAAATGGGGATCACAACACTGGCTATCTGACACGCTCGCAGTGGGGCTCGGAAGGATCTCGCGTGCGAAACACTTAGCAGAGTGCCTGGTGCAGAGTAAGTGCCCGTTAAAATTGAGCTATGATTGTTGTCGTTAGCTGAGTGAGACACATGGCCGCTTTGTATATCCACATTTCAGAGAAGAGCGCTGGGAAAGAGATGTCTGGTTCTTCTGCCTGCCGGGCGAGCGCTCACTTCAGGCAGCCAGTTTACATCCAGTTCAAAGCGTCCGTTTGTTCGAATGTTGAGCCAATCCAGGCCTCTTGTATCTACAGCAAGAAAAATAATTGTCTGCCTTATCCTCACCCTTTCCAAAGGCTGATTATTATTTTCTTTTAAAATAAAAAAAAGTGTGTGTATGTGTGTGTGTGTATATATATATATGTGTATATATATATATATATATATATATATTCCTGCACACATGTTATTTATTTATTTTTGGTTAACGTTAAATTGAGGTTTTGACCGAAACTCAGCCTTCGCACACTTGAAAAGCCAACAGGGTCGTTGGGCAGCGAATAAAGGTCTGGGGATTTCCCCGCGGGGCTGCGGGGAGTACAGACAGGAAGCCGGGACCCAGCGCCTGACCAGAACTTCCCCGGGGGAGGCTGGAGCCCAGCGCGAGCATCCTGCTCGCAGCTCTCCAGGGCGTGCAGGCCAGAGCAGCCGTCTGCTCCCGGGGGCGCGCTGGGAGAGGGTCTCCGGCCCCAACCCCTGGGTTCTCACCAGGCAGGCAGCAGGAGGGAGGAGGCTGAGGCCTCTGCCAGGGAGAGGCATACCCTGTGAGGCTGGAACCTTCCATTCCAGCCCAGCCTCTTCCCCCGTTGGGCGCCCAGGAGGGAATCGAGAAGGGACTTTCCAGAGAGCGTTAGCGTGCAGGGTGTGGAAATGGAATAAAAGCATATGCAAATAGGCCTTTGGGTGCCTTCCTCTACCCCAGCCAGCCAGAGCCTTTCTCCAGAAAGATGCTCTCGCTCCAGGCATTTGACAGCTCTCCTCCTTCCCTGGATAGCAAGCGGCCGAGTGCGGTGGTAAAACCCGGGCAGGAAGCCATGTCAGAAGGGTGGGCTGCATGGACAGGAGGGAGTAGCAAAACGAGGAGGGGGAGGACGGCTGAGGAATTGGAAAAGATAAAGTAAAATGAAATTTTAGGAGCTCTCCGTACGTATGAGCTGGGAAAAATAACCATTGCCAGCTGATTTATTATGTACTTATCTTCTGTCTGAGAGGCAGCGGGCTTTTGTACAGTGGATTATTGCAGAGTAGTGGCACATTAAAGATATAATCAAGATGTTTAAAGCACATTGAATAACGTTAGAGTTAAAGTAGGTGAGACTCTTGTCATGGTCTATAAATATCAAGTTGCTTGGAGATATTTCCAGCGCCTTAGTTAAGAGGTGGCTCCATTTCCAAAAGGAAAATATTTTTAAACTTGTGTTGTTTTCAGGGTGGGGTAGGGTGGGGTCAGGAAGTGGTATAAAACCTACGTGGACGCTAAAACAGTGTGCTTTAGACCCGGGAGTTGTAGACTGTGGCCTCTACTTAGCAATTCATAAACTCTCTTGCAGTGACAATACTATGAAAATGTTGCCAGGCCATATGGTGTAATTTGGGGGCTGGGGTGGGGGTGGGGGGTGACAGCGGCTGTATTTTGTTCATTGTGTTCCTGTTCTTGATCTCATTCAATCTTGTCTTTGGATATGAATCGTTTTTTTGAAATTTTTTTTTTGTTTTTGTTTTTTATATACTGAATTTGGGCAAATAGTGTAGCTTTTCTTTCTTGAAGGGTTAATTGCATTTTCTTGTCATTTGGGATCTTCATGGTTGAGTGTCCATTATTCCATTGGCTGGCTTGGGGTTCTGCTGGGTTTTGTCCCAATCTCTTCCTATTGCAGCGTGTGCCGACATCTGTCCCCAAGTTGTTAACGATGGGTTTTTGAACAGAATGGATTTCTCTTCAGTTGTTTGTTTTTAAGAAAAATCGCTTTGCCATCCTGAGGCATATAGCCCTCGGAGAGCAGATGAGCAACACAGTACAAGAAGCCCTTCGGGGTGGAGCTCCCAGAGAGAGAAGAGGGTGAAGTCTTGACTTTGGGGTTTGCTTACTTGCTTTGGAATTGCCTGGATTGTTAGCTTGGGGTGGGTGGTGTCAGAGTCTTGTCTTCAGGATCTGCCATGCCCCGCCGTGGGGTGGGGCGCGGCGCTGCCTGGAAGGTTGGTGGTGCTTCTCGGCGATCCTCTCACCTCTGAATTCCCATCATCCCGTTTTTTTCAAGGGCCCTCCAGAAACTCAGTGTACTCTTCTCAGTGTAGCCTTTGGATTGAATCTGTAGGAAATATATGTTTTCTCTGGCCGTCAGCAATTTGTACTCTTGGGTGTGGTCCCTAAAAGCCAGCTTTTAGGCACTTTTTGAATTCAAACGGTGATTCCTTCCTCTGGTAGTTCTACCATCTGGCAAAAGTTCTTTATTTTGGTCCTGGCCTCAATCTTAGTAGCAACAACAGCAGCAAATTGTTTTTATTTTTAACAATAACTAATGAAGTCTTTTTTTTTTTATGATTTACACTTTGTAAAGCATTATCATGGGTCATTTCATGTTATTCTCCCATAAAATTTGTAAGGTTGGTAGAGACAGTAGAATTGGCATATAATGGAAGCTTATTAAATAGTTGCTGAATGAAAGAATTATACCCATTTTACTGCTAAGGAAATTGAGCTGTAAAGAGGTCAAGGGACCTACGCAAGGCCCCCACTTCCCAGAAGAGACTCAAACTCAGATCTTCTGACATTTGCCACTTCACACCAGCTCTGATACAGTGTTTTACACGGTTTTTGTTGTCTTTCTCCAGGGAAGTGTCTTTCATTTTAAAAAAAGAGAAATTGGGAAAATGCAGTCAGATAGATATACTACTAGAGGGGTGGCAGAGAGCCTTGCCTACCCCTCTGTATAGATTTTTCTTAGGTTTCTTACTCTGCAAGAAATTTATATCCTTAAGGACTTTTTGGATACATTCCTTATTGGAGATCGAAACACAAGTTCATTCTGAAAACAAATGAATGTCTTGACTTTTTAATATTTCTTGGAGGTTTGGGCATAGAATTGCACAGATCTCAAGGGAAGCTAATGCCAGAGTTTGAGGTGTGGCGCTGAATATTTTTATCTAGGTTTGTCTCTTGAGGTACCGGGGAGAGTCATGCAGTGCCACCACTTTGGCGGGAGGCATGGTGTGAAGGGACCAGCAGTTGTCTGGCCTACAACAGTTGTTACTAGCTGCTCCCACCGCTGGAGAAATGTCACCAGATCAGTTCAGAAATTAAAATAGTAAGAATAGGTTCTAAGGTTGCCCCGTGCACCAATAACAACATTCCATCTGCTTGCCAGAGCCGTCCTCCAACCCTGTGACACCAGGAATAGAGGGAAGGAAGGAGGATTTCCCTCCTAAATCTAAAGGTAATTAGAGAGGAATGCCAGTGGCGGTCTGCCCAAAGGGAAAACCCTTTGACTTCTGTGACCGGAGATTCAAAGCTTTGGCTGTGAAATTTCTCCCAGAGGAAAGCTGCGAAAACAATTCTGATTACTTCTTTCCTAAACTGATGCTACTCCTTCCCTCTTCAAAATGCAATTGTATGTCCACCAAGGTGGTCTCGGACCTGTCAGCCTTTTTTCCTTAATGGCTTTTGTGCGTTGTTTAGAAACACCTTTCTCAAGTGAAGGTCATAAAGATTTATTCTTACTTTTACTAATGAAATCTTGATAGTTTTAGTTATCACATTGTTTATTTGCAGTTAGCTCTTTCGTTCAGTGTGTTTTTTTATATGGTGTGAGACATATCTGATTATATGTTTTTATTCTATAGGTGCTGGTTTTTCCCACTGCTATTTTTTTTAAATAAGCTTTTAACTTCAGGATAGTTTTATATTTATAGAAGAGTTGCACAGATAGTACAAAGAGCTCTTGTAGCCCCTCTCAGTGGCTGTTTGATTTGAAAGGGTATCGTTGCAGGTCCTAAATCCCCACATTTACAGAGATGTTTTTCTAGAATTGCACTTTTATTCTATTGACGTGTTTGCTATTTCTGCCCCCCTGTCACATGTTTAATGAATATTATTTCTACAGAGTTCACAGTTTTCGATAGGGAACCTGAGATCTCACATCCAGACTGCAGGCAAGTAAAGCATTGTTAACCTTGTTTGTGGATGTGGCTGCTGCTGAGGTCACCGGCCAGGAAGAAACACCTGTATCTCCCTAGTCCATACGGAAAGGGGTCCGTTTCGGTGACCTGCGTCTTATGCAGAATGCCCTAGTCTCTGAGCACAAGCCTGGGACACAATGGCAAGGATGAGGCTCTGGAGTGGCGCTTCTCCTCCACAGCACTGTTGACATTTGGGGCTGACTATTCTTTGCTGTGGGGACTGTCCTTTGCATTGTAAGATGTTTAGCAGCGTCCCTGGCCTCTGCCTACTAGATGCCACTAGCATGCCTACTCACGACAATCAAAATTATCTGCAGACATTGCAGGTGTCTCTTGGGTCATCCCCCGTCCCCACCTGAGACCCTCCGCACCCCACCTCTGGAGTCAAGCTGCCTGAGCTTATTCCTGGGTCCACTATTTAGTAGCTGCGTACCTCCATTTCCTCCTGTGTAGAATGCAAATAATAAGGGTGCCCGTCTCCCAGGATGGATCTGTTAAAGAACAACCTCCAACTGAGTAAATCTGAAGACTGAACTGGCTTTATTAAGCAAGTCATGAATCCAGCAGCATCCTATCTAGTAACTACAAGGGTGCTTCCGTTGAACACAATGGAAGGTCGTTACAGACAGAAGGATGTGGGAGGGGAATTATTAGCCCAAGAAAAGAAAGGCTTATTTTTAGGCCACTCCATTTTATTTTGGGGAGACTGGCAGGGGCTTTCTCAAGCAGATTCCCTTACACATGTGGATCAGGAAATTCCAGACTGATTGGTTTAAAATTCCACTGTAGGGAAAGACTGAAACTGCAGTTAGGTTAGTTATTAGGTTTTGGTTTGGTGATATGGCTTAGCAAAAATGACCCCATTTTGGCCTGTTGTAACAGTCCTGAAGACCAAACAAGCAAATACACATGAAGAACTCAGAACAGACCCTGGACAGACCTCGCTCGATGTTAGCTATCACTATTATTTTAAAAATTCTTTATATTTGATCTCACTTCTAATAAACACACAGATTTCCCTTTTTCTTACTACCTCTATATCTTCCACAGAGCAAATTGTGTTTAAATCATAACAATACTCACCACAAAATTACATGTACTGCAATGGAACTCTATTTTCGGTGCTCTATAACTGTTAATTAATCAGCTCCCATGATAAACTCATCTGAGCTGAGTGAGAATTTTCTTTGCAGCTACAGAAGAGCAATTCCAGTTAGTTAGCAGAACGTTAAGTGACACTCCAGCTCCGTGGAGCTACAGAAAGGCCCAGAAATGATTTTCAAAGCAAAACAGTAATGACAGTGAGAAGACAGAAATCTGGGATAAGGAGAAGACTGAGCATTTACTTGGTTCATTCACTTGATGGCTTTAGGGATACTGCATTCATTTAACGTGAAATGAATCTTGCAGTTCGGGGGCGAGAGGGTTGGATGGAAGACTTGTCTTCCAGCAATTAATGTTACTTAGTCACCTAGAAAAGGTTTTTCCCTTTGGTAAAACCATAGTGTTTGCTATTAAGCTTGTTTGAGATTCCCTCTTGTGGCGATGATTTTTTTTTTTAAAGATTTTATTGGGGAAGGGGAACAGGACTTTATTGGGAAACAGTGTGTACTTTGAGGACTTTTTTTTTTTTTCCAAGTCAAGTTGTTGTCCTTTCAATCCTAGTTGTGGAGGGTACCATTCAGCTTCAAGTGATGTTTTTTAATAAGAAGATTATTAAATGTATAAGAAGATGTGGCTGACATGGGAGGTGTGGGCTGTCTTCACCTTTGTCCAAACGGCTCACTTCCTCCAGTGAAACCAGGACTTGGTCTGAAGAGGAGAGGAGAAGGCCCTGGCCTGAGCTGGAGGGGTTGAAGGCTGGGTGGGGCTCACTGGTTTGATGACCTCGGTGAGGCTTGGTTCGTTCACGAAGCCAGTGCAGTGGATGGTTGGGAGCCTGGGTTCTGGAGTTGGAATGAGTAGGTTGAAATCCCAGTTCCTTCTTTACTGGTTGTGTGGCCGTGGGGTAGTCACTTAACCTTTCTCATCTATAAAGTGATGTTGCTGATAGTACCGACCTCATAGTTTTGTTGTGCTGTTTAAGTGAGCTAATTCATTGAGCCCAGTGGCTGGTACATGGTAAGTACTTAGTACATCTTAGCTGTTCTGATCATTGTTACAATTATTATATACGTGAGTGTCCTCCATGAGCCAGGCAGTGTGCTAAGGGTGGGGAATATATTCAGGCAAATATGACATTTCGTGTCTCCAAAGGGAAAGACACCCTGGAGAGGAGAGTGTTTTGACAAATGAGCATCACAAGGCTGTAGAAGTGGGGAGGAGTTAGAGAAGTCCTCAGAGACTGGTTCCTTAGTGACCACGAAGGGCGTGGACCCCAGGCCTGTACACAGAGGGAAGGACGATCAAGACCATGGACACAGGGTATGGAGCTTAGAATCCCCCTTGGTCCCCCTGCCCCTCCCCCCGCCTCCCCCTCTGCACCAAATAGGAAATAATTACCATGTTTGAAGTGGACAGACGGGATAACAGAGAGAAAAGTATGGCCCACGGCTGCTAAGTGAATCCAGCCATCACAGTTTCTGCAGACTTTGAACATATTTTGTGTTAGGCTCTGTCTGAATCCTAGAGGTGCTGGGTGCCTGGTTGCAGGAACTCGCCTCATGGTTATAAGGGGATTTTGTTTTACACAAAGGGTTAGTTAAGTTCAACACTGGAAATAACCCTGCTGTTTCTTACTGGCAAAGCTTTGTTCACCCTGTTTATTTAATATTGCTGTGTCTGCTCCAGCTTTCCTCCTAAGGCTATGTGCAGAGATCTAAATGAGATAATTATGCAGACTATTTAAAATTAAAAAAGAAATAAAGTGCTGTGTAAGGGACTTTTTTTTTTTTTTTTTTTTTTTACAGTGAGCATATAAAGCAATTTGGGTGTATCTCCTTTACCTTTTGTAAACTGGAAGTGAACTGGAAGACCAGGATTAATTTAGCTTTGGAAGGATTTTAGATTTGCAAAGTTATACTAGATTAGTAGCTTTAAAGCCTCGCATACTGGAAACATACTCCTTTATTCTAACTCAATATAGTAAGAGCAAAGTGCCACAATAATAATTTTTGGGGGGACAAAATGATATTTATAACAACTTTTGGGTTAGTTTTTATTTTTCCGTTGAATAGTGGGAAAAATACCTAAAAGAGAAGGGGTTGGATTCTTGGAAATAGAAACGAATAGCTTCCCTATCATAAGGCACCAAGACCAAGTCAGGTTGGAATTTCTTTTCTTTTTTTCTTTTTTTTTTAATTAAAGTTTATTGGGGTGACAATTGTTAGTAAAGTTACATAGATTTTAGGTATACAATTCTGTATTACATCATCTATAAATCACGTGAGTTCACCACCCAGAGTCACTTCTCCTTCCATCACCATATATTTAATCCCCTTTATCCTCATCTACCGGGATTTCTTTACAAAGGACAAATTTTACCTTTACCTAGCAGAGTTACACAATAGAATTCTTTCTTGAGCGAGAACTCAGCTTTTAATTGATTTAACGCAATGTGAGTTTTCCCGGACTCTGCACTGGGGAAATGGTAATAGACAGAACAGTAGTGTTGATAAATGTAAATGATCATTTTGTAAAAGAACCTTTGTATTATTCTTTTGTTTTCATGGTTTCTGACTACTAGTCTCATGAAGTTTACAAAATGGCTCATAGCACCCAATTTGTCCTGGCAAATAGGATGCAATTACTTTGCTAAGTTGCTCTGTCCTGTTCTCTATTCTGGCTGAGAAATGGTTCTGTATGTGCAGTTGTTTAAGTTCTTCCTGACCTGGCTGCTTCAGCAGCACCGCAGAAAACTACGACCTCATTGCAGATGCAGACTCTGAGGAACGGGGCTTTGGAGGGACTGGGCAACCTGGTGCAGGTGGGGATTAGAGGTAGGAGGCAGACCACGATGGATGAAGTGGCCTGCCATTCAGATCCTTGCCGCCTCTGATGGTCCCATTCACGCACTGTGGTACTGTTCAGAGAACTTGTAAGGAGGTTATATGGTGATTCTCAGAACCAGCATGTGGCATCGCGCGGAGGGTGGGAGAGTGGGGACCAAAGAGGATCCTTCAGCGGGCTGAGGGAAGGAGTTGTTAATCACGAGAAAAGCATAGAATTTGTTTTCACAAAACACTTACTCAAGAAATATTTTCTAATCATCTACCACGTGCAAGGTGCTGTTGTGGGGAGCGGGTAAAGAGGTTGAAAATATCATAGCTGCCTTTGAGAATGTCACGGTCTCACAAGACTTGCACCGATGGATTCAAGGACCCTCAGGATCAAGTGTTACACTGATGGTCAGATCATTGATACTTGGGACTCTTTCTTGCCTTCCCCCAGCAGAATATTTTTAAAAAATGCAGTCAGAATCACTTTGTTTCCTCTGTCTTCTGTCAAGGTCAGCGGCAAATTGCTAAGCGAGACTGATGCAAACTGGCCCTTGGCTGCCTGGGCCTGCCTCCCCTCTGTCTGTACCATCCCTGGTCTTCTCATTGGCCTCTGTCAGTCCCCACTGGTGTGGCCAGTCACATCCCATCTCAGACTGTTTGAACATTCTGTTTCCTCTGCCTGCACTCCCTTTGCCCGCTCCTCTCCACTCCAGACCACAGCCTCTTTCGCCGTCAGGATTTCTCCTTCAATGCCTCTTCCCCCTAACCTGCCGTGTGCTTCGCAGGATCGTGTGCTTTTTCTTCGGTAGGATTTCTCACAATTGAGCTTACTTGTTTGGTGTGGTTATCGATGAGCTCTTGGTCTTTCCTGTTGTTTGGTGATCTCAAGAGGCTGAGGTCAAGGGCTGTGTTTGTCTTGTTCCCTGCTGTGTCCCCAGCATTTATTCCAGGGCCTGACGCATAGCCGGTGCTCTGTGAGTGAATGAGTAAATGGATGAATGGATGAATGGGTGGATGGATGGATAGATGGATGATGTGGAAGGAGAGATTCCGCCGGGTTGATGCAGTTGTCCTTTCACAGCATCTTCTACTAGGGCACGCGGGATGTTGTACTAACCACCCTATTTGCTTACCCGCACACGCCCATACGCTTCTAGAGGGCAGGGAGCAGGTCATAATCATCTTTCCAGCTCCAGAGTCTGACTCCCAAGCAAACTCCATGAAAGTCTGTGGGATGAAGAATGAACAGAGGGGGACTTACCTGGGCTTAAAGCATGCTTGAGGATGAGGGTGAAATAAAAGTGAATTGAAGTGTCTAAAATAGCAGTAAGAGTTGGGATTGCAAAATAAGATTAGGGTTAAAAAAAAAAGCAAAAAAAAAAAGCTGAAAACCTGAATTAGAAAAATACCCGATAGTCACCAGACCCAACTTGACAGGATGTGCTCACACTACAGATGGGAGGGGTTAGGGTGGGGAGGGTGCTTGGAATTTCCCCAGTTGAGCTTAAATGTCTTGAATACGCCTGTCTTACAGCGTGCTGTTCACCTCTGGAGTTTTGTCCATTCGACAAATGTTTATCAAGCAGTATTCCATAAATTTCCAATGTTGGGAATAACATTAAAGGATAGGAAAATTTGCTCTTGGGCGGGGAGGGAGAGGGTGAAAAAAAATCTTACATGTGTAAAGCACAGATATACATCTAGTCCATAAACAGATATGTAGTATACTTATGGGATTAAATTTTCATCGTGGGGGTGATTAGGAAAATATGTCTAAAAAGGCTCTTTCAGAGGACGATAATGACAAAAAGGTTGAGAGCTGACCTACTCTTTGCCAGGCACCGTTCTGGTCAAAGAGCTTTCATTTTTGTGAGGTGAATAGGCAGTAAGTAAGGAACCACCACTGTGAAAGAATAGGAAATTCTATGAAGAAGCAAAGCAGGGCAAGGGGACAGAGTGCATGGGGGTAAGTGTGGGCACGTCAGTGGTTGTTTTAGGAAGGGGGTCAGGTGACTGACGAGGTGACACTTGAGAAGAGTCTCGAAGAAGTGAGGGGCGAATATTTGGGGGAAGAGCATTTCAGGAAGAGACAATAGTGTGCTGGAATTGGTATAGCAAGAAGCCCACTCGGGCAGGAGTGGATGAGTGAGGGAAGGATGGTTGGGGATGAGCCTGGAGACAGGACAGGGGCCAGTCATGTGGGCCTTGTTGACCACGCTAAGGCCATTGGATTTCACTCTGAGTGTGATGGAAGCTTATTCAGGTAAGGGACATAACCTGATGTACCTTTTGATAAAATCCCTCTGGCTGCTGTTTGGAGGGCGGACTGTAAAGGCAGGAGTGGAATCTGGGGATCAGCAAGGAGGGTCTTGCTAGGATGGGTCTGGGTGGGAAGTGGTGGTGGCTTAAGTGAGGCGGAGAGATTAGGCTCCCTGGTGCTGTGACGGTAGAGCTCACAGGACTTGCAGAGGGATGGAATGGAGGGTATGAAAGACGGAAGAGGCCAATATGCCAAAGGTTCAGTCTGGGACGATGGGTTGCATTGATTGAGAGGACGGTGTGGGAGGAGCATGCATTCCCAGGGGCCAACCCTCACTGAGGTCTTCCTCCAACCAGCCGCTGACCCCTGGTGTCTTGTTGACACCAGGTTTAGCGTACATCACGCGTTATCATCTACAGTTACTTACTTTTCATCTGTGTGCTTTGCCACCTTATCTAGTCTTTACCTTCATTTAGGGAAGACACCATTATTTTGTTCATTTCTCCAAGAGGCAGGCAAGGCGGCAGAATTGTTAGTTGTAGGTGCGAGGGGTGCTTGTTTTAACTTCCCTTCTGTCTTCATCCTCCCCTCCGCCTTTCTCCCCCCGCTTCTTAATTTAGTTAATCCGATTTAATATTTTGTGTTTGGTTGTTTTTTGTCAAGTGGAGATGGCCACAGTATCTGCTTCCTGTGGCTTTGTGAGAGTGAGGTGAGAGCGACACGGAAAGTGCCTCGTCTGGGTCTGACAGGCACTCGGCATTTGGAGATTTTTATGTTGTGTGTCTCCGCCTCTCCCTTCCCATCGGATTTCTGTGTTGCTGGCGCTCATATCTCGGGGTGTGAGTTGGAGCTCTTTGGAGTAAGTGTGTCACTTTTCCCCCTCCCTGTCTTGGTTTGGCTTCACCTAAAATAGGGAAGCAAGACTTACCGAAGAGATGAGACAGTGGAGCACCTCAAATGTGAGCATTTACGTTTGCGCTACATTGAGTTGAGGCTGATGGAGAAGCCATTACGTACCGCCTGAGGGAGATGAGGACCTACCTAATGGATCATTTTGATTAAGAGGAATTGAGGCTGTAGCATAAGCAATGTGTGCCATTTAAATAGTAATCACCAAATCATGTGGATCCAATCAGAGTACAAAGTGCCTGGAGCTTTGGCGTAGGGCCATGGATGAACGGAGCGTGGAGCCTGGCGTGGGACAGGAGTGGGAGGTATGAGTGCAGCACAGCAGTAGCTAGAAACAGATGTAAGTTTAAACAGAGGTGAAAATAACATGGCTGTCCCTTTCCCTCTGCACTTGTGGCAAACTTCATTAATCTATTACATCACTTTCCTGATTCTGATATAAAACTAACATTCATTGAGTGTTTACCACATGCCAGGCACTGTTCTACAAACATCTTCTCGCTTTCGCCCAATAACTCAGTGAGGTAAGTCTACTAGTACCCTTATGGTACAGACGAGGAAACAGTCTCGGTGAGGTCAGTAGCTTGTGCAGGCAGCCAAACTCCAGAGCCTGTTCCCTGATCGCTCTGCCTTACTGCTTCTTGCTATGCCCAGGTGCAACCTCAGAACCCTTCTACCTGGTAAATTCATTCCTGCCTGCTTTATTAAGATTGTGGGATTCAGGTTCACATTGCAGTTGACGCCCATTTGTTCATTCATTCATTCATTTGTTTACTAATTAAACAATACTTTTGTGCCTCTGCCATGTGCCAGGGAAAGTGTT
The DNA here is from genome assembly GCF_004115265.2 of Rhinolophus ferrumequinum. Classification (NCBI taxonomy): domain Eukaryota; kingdom Metazoa; phylum Chordata; class Mammalia; order Chiroptera; family Rhinolophidae; genus Rhinolophus; species Rhinolophus ferrumequinum. The sequence continues at coordinate 29,783,158 of NC_046307.1, forward strand.
AGGTGCTCAGGATTCAATAGTGAATCAGATGCAATCCCGGCTCGGGGTGACACTTGGCAGAAGCATCACGTCTTGTCTGGTACTTTGGGTAAGAAGACTCAGCATTTGTATGATTTGTTATTGCTGGACTAAGTTACTGCTGCCTTCCTTCTATTGAACCAGAAGGTATCCCAGTTGATGATGGAAACCAGCAACAATCTGAAAAATGCTTCGTGATGCCTCAGCATGCACCCTGGATCAGAACCTGGTCCACCTGCAACTTTTTAATGACTTGACTGACTTAGCTATTTGACCTTGGGTCTCAATTAGAACTCGTGGTCAAACAATGCTTTCTCATGCATTAGTTCACTTTGCTCCTTCTGATACCCGACTGGAAGGAGGAGGTCTCTGGTGTGCAGAGAGGTTATGTGACCTGCTTAGTTCTCTTAGCTGGTGGGAGACGAGCTGGCACGAGATCCCAGTTCTGACTCCTAGTTCTTTGTTTCTATTATCTCATCATGCTGGCGTCTTCATGACTTTAGGCTTTCAGTTTCCCCATCTATAAAATAAGGGAATTAAACCACATGGTCTCTAAAAGTTTCTTTCCTCTCTCCTCCCTGCCTCCCTCTTTCTCTCCTTCCTTTCCTTCCTTTCTTTCTTCTTTCCAATCACTGGAGTGCCTGTCATGATCCAGACATTATGCTAGAAACTGGAAATAATGTTGTAGAACACACAAACACACACACACACACACGCACACATGGATCCCAAGAAAGTTAAAAGATAACCCATAAAATGAGAGGAAATATTTGCAAATTATTAGTAATTGCAAAAGTAATTGCAGTTTAAAAGGTTAAAAAAAAGTTGCAAAAACTGCAATTACTTTTGCACCAACCTAATATATATATATGGGGATACTATCTAGACATATAAAGAACTCTAACAACTTAATAAAAAAGACAAACAACCCAATTAAGAAATTGGCAAAGGATACGAATAGACATTTCTCCAAAGAAGACATACAAATGGCCCGTAAGCACACGAAGAGATGTTCAACCTCATTAACCATCAGGGAGATGCAAATCAGAACCACAACAAGACTCTTGCTGATACAGTACTGCAGGTGTAAGCATTGTAGGACTCATCTGGAAGCCTACAATTCCAGGGATCTTCTGGCACGTTGCTCTGTCCTTCCCTTGGGGGGGCGGGGGGCTGCCCTCATCTGCTTGGTCCATGGTGGCGCCCCATCCTGTTTACAGTCCACGCAGTGAGAGGCAGCGAAGGGGGCAGTGGAAGGCTTACCACTTCCACTCACTTCCTGAACTCAGTCATGTGAGCTTAGGAAATGATGTCATGTACCAGGTGTCCATGTGCTCAGATTAAAATTTTGGGGGTTCTATTACTATAGGAGCGGCAGACAGATGTTGGGCGAATAGTTAGCAGTGTCTACCATAGATGGCCTCTCTGAGGAAGTGACATTGAAGGTGAGAACCTAAGGATGAGCTGGTGATCGAGAGGGAGGGGTTTTCCAGGCAAGGGGGATAGCATGTGCAAGGGCCATGAGGCAGGAAGGACCAGCTCTAATGTTTAATGATTCATGATGCACGTGTGTACCGGGCACATCCCTCCAGGTGCTCAGGGCTCCTGAGTGCCAGGACTAGACCCCATACCGGGAAACAGCTGCTGCGGGTTCACCTGGCTTTTCTCTTGTGTCTTCCAGGGCTGGGATGGGCCTGGACGGCAAGGAGGGAGCTTTGTGCTGACTCTGGAAGGCTTCTGTGTATCCTCAGCTTTGAGAACTGAATTCCATGGGTTGTGTCAGCGTCAGACCTGTGAAATTCAGTTCTTCAGCTGGGATATCTCTGTCATCGTGGACTCCAGGGACACTGGAGAGAGAGCAGCTCCAAGGTCGGCTGAAGAACTTGGAAGACTGGAGGCAGAAGGGCGAAGGAGGCGGGGTTCATGGGAAAAGCACTCGTTTAGTTGTAAGAAGATTTGACTCTTTGCTGAGCAGCGTTCCAACTAGCTAAATGAATGCTCGTGGCAAGTCATTCTTGCTGCTGCTACAACCAGTTTACATTTATTGATTACTTACTGCAACCCAGGTACTGTACTAAGTGCTTTCCATGCTGTTATAGGAGACTCTTGGGAAAAATCACTGTAATGAAGCTGAGGCACCCGGCACTGCCATGTGGTGATTTTCCCCTCTTCATGGGATCAGACGGAATTAATGGAATGTGACAACTATTCTTTAGCATAGACTGCTGAGGTGACGGGTTCCTTTTTAAGATGAGAAACATGGGTACGTCCCTGTTATGGTCCCCCTTACCCTTTGTTTGAATCTCGACTTTCTTGCCTTCTATAAATATATTAGCGCTACCTCACGTCTTTGTATTCCAAACAAGGCAAAAAGAGGTTGTAATTCCACTCTACCACGATGCACCCCTGTTTCTCCCAGTGCAAAGGGATGCAAAGGTTGTGAAGCCCCTCCATTAGCTGGCACGGTCAGCTGTGTGTTGTGGGTCACGCCCTTCTGTTGTCCTCCTCTGTCACCAAGTCCGCTGGGTCTGCTCTGAGGCTGGGACTTGCTACGGTGATGACAATTTCCACCTTTAGGCACAGGGCTGGGGCTGTGTAAGTACCATCTGGACTTCATTAGGCTTTAGATTCAATGGGGAAGAAGGAGTGTGCTTCAACTCTTTAGATTCATCCCTGTCTCTTGGTGCCCTGAAATGTTTGTGTCATTGTGGCCTAAAGAGGGAAAGTGTGGCCTGGCTCAGAGAGGGGAGGCTGGCACAAGGTGGGAGACCCCACAGCATGCGATTCTCTCTCGTCTCAGGGACATGTTTACTGAGCACCTACTATGTGCCGGACATTGTGCTCGTGGCATTTTGTGCACTATCACAGTGACTCTCGCACCAAACCTCGTCTGGGAAATGAGGACAGATTAATAAAAAGATGTCCTGGAAAGCAGTGTAACTACATTCTGCGGACGCAGAGGAGTGCTTGGTCCTTCCGAAAGCCGTCTGGCATGGGTGTGGGATGTGGGTGTGCTCTCTGGGCTGTGCTGATCACAGCAAGGGCCTCCTCCACCCCATCACTCTGCTCACTTCCGCCCTTTGCTGAGTAGACCCTTAGCCAGTGTGACTCATTCTAGAACCAGAACACCGGTGAACCTCAGTGGAGGTTATTAGTCCTAGACCACGAAAGAAAATTCAGAATTTATACCAGAGGCTCCAGTGCTGTGGGTCTAGGCCATCTGTACTGCTTACACTCAGAACTCTGACTTAGTGCAAAGGCTCATCCTCAATGCAGGTGAACCCTTCCTGACGCAAATCTGATAAATGAAATATGGAACACACACCCCCACATTCACTCACTCACTCCCTCACTCACTCTCTTAAAAAAAAAAAAATAACCTGGCGGATCTGTGAGGAGTAGGCAAAAATCCACAATATGAAAGAATGCTTCATTTCCTAAGGGGATTTGTGTTAAGATTCCACTAAGTAATACATTTTCCGAGGATTTTTGAGGTTCTGTTTGCTTTAGCAAAACTTATTTTCTATAAGTGGAAGCAGGTTACAAAATAGTTTGGATTATACGATTCCATGGATATGAAATTACAAAAGTAAGTGGGATTGTGTGCATTGAAGGATGTCCATCACCTTACTAGCAGGGATTGTCTCTAGGGTGGTGGGAATTGAGATACATTTTCCTTTCTTTGTATTTTTCTCTATTGTTTGATTCTTATGCTGAGCATATTTACTTGAAACAATAAAGTTATTGAAGGAAATTTCGCACACAATTGTGATGAATCTACATAGCACTAGTGCTGGGCCTTGGTTAGGGTTAGGTTGCAGAGTGTGTCATGGAAGAGACAAGGGAGGCACAGGAGATATATAGAGGGATTTGTTCTTGCAAGAGAAGTGTGTGTGTGTGTGTGTGTGTGTGTGTGTGTGTCCACTGGGTAGTGGGTGGTAAAGTAGCAGGTGATTTTTTCCCCTCTCTCCCTCAGTTAGGCTTTTCAGCCCAAATAAGGGGGTGGGGGGGAAAGAACCTCAGAGTATATGCTACTTTCCAAGAATTCATCCCTTGTGTGAACCAGTGGTTTCAAAGTGTGTTTCCTGGATGAGCAACAGCAGGTACCAACTGGGAACTTGTTAGAACTGTAAATTCTCAGGCTCCACTCAAGACGTACTGCATAGGAAACATTAGGGCCCAGCCATTTCTGTTTCCACAAGCCCTTCGGCTGACTACGGTGCACTACAGTTTTAGAATTGCTGTTGTCAATCAAGGGACATCCCCACCCCACTAAACTGAAGTGCCGCTGATGCTGGCATGACAGTCACTGGCCCACTCCCACAAACGCACGTGCAGGCATTCTATAAAACTTCCCTCCGACCAGTCGATGAGTAACAGGGCCCTGAAATCCCAAGATCCTTACCAGTGATCATTGCCACCAGTGACTAGTACCTCGCTAAGTTTTTAAAGTACACAGAGTCACTTAAAGAGGTTGCTAATGATGGCAGATTCCTGGGTCCTTTCCAGGGCCCCGCCACTTAACCATCACCTCTAAGGGCTCCTGTCAAGGAATTTCTAGGACACTTTAAGCAATGGTTTTAGGCTTTTTCAGACTCCCACCCCCACCCCCCGTGTCCCCTTGCATTTCTTCTTTCCTTCTCATCCTTTCCCTTCCGGTTGTGATTGATGGGGCCTCAGAAGAAGATTCATCATCCTTTCGGCTCTGAGCTTGGGAGAGAGCAGCTCAGATGCTCCTGGAGAGGTGCCTTGGGAGTGGTGATGATGATAATGACGATGATGGAAGTATTGATTTGCCTTCCTCAGATAATGGGACCGTCGTGATTTATCAGCTCACAGTGATGGGACACGGTGGGAGGTGGTTACGAGGCTGCTGAGAGTCAGTGATTTAGGGACACCGTGGCTTCCTAAGTCCTCCTAGCTGTCAAACCTTCGTTAAGGTGAGGATTCTTGTGTTATGGTTCTCTGAAACAGAACCAGCAGGATTATATATATTTACACACACACACACACACACACACACACACACACACACACGTTGATTTATTATAAGGTATTGGCTTATGTGATTACGGAGTTCCACTGGGCAAGTCACAAGATCCGCAGGCTGAATCGGCTAGCTGGAGACCCAGAGGAGCCGGGGTGTGGTTCCAGTCTAAGGCTGAAGGCCTGAGAACCAGGAGAACCCAGGTGTAGTTTCAGTCCACAGGCCAGCAGGCCCAAGACCCAGAAAGATCTGAGGTTTCGAGTCCAAAAGCAGGGAAAAACCAATGTCCCAGCTCACCCATCAGGCAGGAGGAGTTCCCTTTTACCCACAGGTGGTCAGCTGTGTTGTTCTATTCACGCCTTCGACCGATTGGATCAGGCCCACCCACATTAGGGAGAGCACTCTGTTTTATTCGATCTATTGATTTAAATGACAAACTCATCTAAATATGTCTTCACAGTCACACCCAAAAATAATGTTTGACCAACTATCTGGGCACCTTGTGACCCAGTCAGGTCAACTCTTAAAACTAACCCTCACAATTACTTTTTCATATTTTTTCACATCTAGACTCTTTTCTTTTCTTTTTTTTTTTGGATAGTATTTCAGAGAGGCAGCTCAGAGTTTGGGTGTCTGGGTGGCAGAGAATCTGGAAAAATGCTCTGGGGTGGGGGTGAGCAGCAAACCAGGCATCCCGCCCAATTCCTCATTGCTCTTCACAGCACTAACGGTCTGGGAAGCTATTTTTGAAGCCAAGTCCTGCTCCTCTCTCTCGGGGCAGCTCTTCCAAGTAGAAAAGCTAACTGGTTATTCCTGGGGAAGTGCAGACAATAGAATTACAACTTTCCTAGATGAGGTGTTTACAAGGCCCCAGGTGTCTAATAAATAAGGAACAATATTATCTTCGTTTTCTAGATGAGAAAACCCAAGCTCAGGGAGGTTGTGTACCTTGCCTTAGTTTCATGCACTGTTCAGTGTCACAGCCAGGATGTTACTCAAGGCTGTCCCCTCAGAGCCTGTGTCCTTTTCACTCAGGTTTGCACTGGGCTTTACAGTTTACAAAGCATTTTAACACACGTCATTGTATTTGCTGAGCAAAGCATCCCCCAGTGACGTAGATGGTATGACCGTCATTTTAGAGATGGGAAATGGAGCTTTCTAAGGGTTATGCAACTTGTCTGTCACATGTCATATAGCTAGTAACTGGTAATGCTGAACTTCAAACCCAAAATTTCTATAATAAAAAAAAATTCATGGGAATGCATTAGAAGGAAGGAAAGAAAAAAAAAATCCCCTGCCTCAGTTTCTCCAGTGTGACTGAAAATAGAGAAACAGACGTTGAAGCCCACTTTCTCTGACTTAGTCCTCTGCTTATGAGTAAGCAGGAGTGAGCGCTTATATGCAACCAAATCCACCTTCTGGGGACTAGTTATACTTTATATTATCATTACATTGTTGGCAGCTTTTAAGAAACCATAACGTTTTTTGCTCTGGGTCCTACAATGCTACTAAGACTGGTTAGAGTCCATTGGTCTCTGGGCAACAAATGTATTTTCTTGTTTTAAAACTAACTTATTTTTCTTCTATAAGTGAAATGAGTTTACTGCAAAGAAATTTGAAAATCCAGAAACATAAAAGAGACAAAAATTTAAATTATCAAAAAATTTTTATTATACAATGGTTATGTATTTTATTTCCTTGGAAAATTCAGAAAATCGTAGAGGAGAAAAACACTATCCATCAGCTCATAGATTACCATTGCTTTTTCATTTTCGCTTTTAAAAAAAATGTAATTGGGATTATCTTTTAAATGTAGTGTGTGTGTGTGTGTGTGTGTGTGTGTGTGTGTGTGTGTGTTTATTTAACATTTTCTCATAAGCATTCCCCATGTCCTTACATGGCCTTTTTCATGCATTTTAAATAGCGGCGTTTGCAGCTCATGGAGTGAGGTGCTTTGCTGGCAGGATCATTCCCCTTTTATTGGACATTTAGAACCTGGATCACCTGACTCTAAATCCACTGTTCCCCTCACACCCCCCGCGCCCCATCTGTCTCTATGTCCTTTTAGCCTTCTGTTTACGTTGATTCAGGCATTATTTGTGATAGCTTTAGGAGTGTTTAAAAAAAAAAGCCTAATAGTTTCTTATTCATTAGTACATAATGACTTTAGTGCTCAGGATTTACTATGTGCCAAGCTCTATTTCAAAGCTGAACAGATTTTCATTAAAGCCACAACCTCTCACAACAATAGGAGATGCTGTTATCATGCTCATTATACAGATGAGACCACAGGGGTGCAGAGAGGTTAAGCTAAGTGTCAGAATGCGTTCGTTTGTATCGAGCAAAACATTTAGCTTATGGAGACATGTAAACAGGCATTTATTATTTTTTTTTCTCATCCACTTTGAATATGGGCATCCATTAGCATTCGTTTGGAGGCTTAGGGACATCGAGACTTGAGTCACTGCAGTTCTCTTCTCCCATCCATGCCTCTTGGTTTTCCAGTGGCTGTGACAGCTCTAGACGTCACGTCCAAATTCAGGGTAGGAAGTGAATGAAACAGATGGTGCTGACTGACCACTTCTGCTTCTTTTATCGGGAAAGCAGCCTTCCTCCCCTCAGCAGAATTCTACTCACAGATTACTGTTTTATCTGGCCACTGCCAACTGCAGAAGTGGCTGGCAAACTTTTCCAACCTCTGGAGTGGAAGTTGACTAGAAGAGAGGGATTTGGTAATGACTGTTGGGTCATCCACCTAACAGTGGCCACCACAAGATGCTTGCCAAGGTCAAGTGTTGGTCTTATTTGACTCAACCGGCCTATTTCATACAGGGGCTAACACCCATCAGCTGGGAATCGCTGTTTCTCACATCTCTGGCCTAGACTCGAAGTGGCCCAGAGCCTGCCAAACCCCATCTTTCACTGAATATAACACCATCTAACACATGCTAACATTTTTTCATCAGTATTAGCGTCCCCGCAAAGTGCTGTTACAATAGAAGTGGTTTCATACATTATTTATCGGCAACGAGTCCACCAAGTCATTCTTTCTCTGGAGAGCGCTTTCCTTGGCATTTATAAGCTGAGTAACAAGTCTGCAGCTCCCTGGGTTTGCACCTCAGGCTGTGGCAGAGGGAGAGGAGGACCCGCGAGTGGTTTCGGCTGAACCAAGTTGCTGCATCTCTTCTCTCAGCCCTGAGCACATTAATTAAGTGCCTGGTTGCAGGTGAGTGGAACGAGGGTCTGCACCATGGACATTCTGAAAATGATGGCTATACCCCACTTCACGAAACTAGGGCTTTATCCAGTTAGTAGGAGCTCACAAAGGATCCGTCACTTATTAGCACCTTTCCAGTGTGGTTATTTCTAGAGCAGAAACCTAAAGTAACATAGGAGTGTTTTGTTCAGCACAGGGGTGAGGCAAGGGAGGTTCCGAGGATGCAAAATTTAAGGAGGTGTTCACTCATGGTCGTGCAGCTCTTGCATGGCCCTGATTTTGTTTTGCCCTAACTAGTTGGAATATTTAAAAATTGGAATAATTATTCAACAAAGACTGTTCGATCACTTGTACGTGTTGGGCACGATTCAAGTCACTGGGGATACAGTAATGAATGAAATTGCCATTACTGCCCTCATGGTACTGGCATTCTAGTAAAAGCGAGATTTCATATAGAAGTCTGGATTTCTAGCCTCTTGAAGTAGCAGAAGAACTGGCAACTCTGGTCTGGCTTTTCTTCATAACAGCCATCCCTTGGATCTGGGGAGCCATTGCCTCCATTTTTATTAATTTAAAAAAATTTTTTATTGGGGAAGAGTGTGTTTCTCCAGGGCCCATCAGCTGCAAGTAGTTGTCCTTCAATCTAGTTGTGGAGGGCGCAGCTCAGCTCCAAGTCCAGTCGCCGTTTTCATTCTTAGTCGCAGGGGGCACAGCCCACCATCCCATGTGGGAATTGAACCGGCAGCCTTGTTGTTGAGAGCTCGTGCTGTAACCAGCTGAGCCATCTGGCCTCTCCTCCAGCAGCTCAGTGGCAGCTTGTTGTCTTCAATCTAGTTGTGGAGGGTACAGCTTACTAGCCCGTGTGGGAATCGAACCGGCAACCCTGTTGTCAAGAGCTCGCGCTCCAATCAACTGAGCCATGTGGCCGCCCTGCCTCCATTTTTAGGTGAGCTATGTAGTTCGTTACATTGCCCATCACTCCATTTGTCTCATTTGCTCCGCAGGGAATCTCTATGGAGTGGATACACTATTATTATCATTATTATTGTTATTACTACCATTTTTCAGATGAAGAAACTGAGGCTCAAATAAGTAAAGTGCTGGTGTGAGGTCTTCTAGCTATAGAAGGTGGAGTGGGATATGAACCCAGTTTTATGCAACTTCAGAAATTGAGATTTACGTCACTGTGCAGAGCTGTGATTCAGGTGACAGGAACACAGAAATATCACCAAGCAAAAACATTCAACCCATAGAAAATCAAATTTGTGAGGTGTATCAGTAGGGGGCATCCTCAAGCCGAGTTTCATAAAGAAACTATTTACAAAGGCATGGGCAGAGTGTAGGGAAACCATGAGGCATTGTGCAGAACCCCAGATTGGTAACAGTGGGGCTCCATGACCACTCCTTTGGCCTTTGGGGGCAGATGAGGGGGTGGGTTTTACAGGAATTGGGGAGATAGAGACGACTGTGGAGAGGGCTGCCTTACTTGAGTGGAGACCTCTTGATGCAGCCCGCGCCTGAGGCCCCCATAAGAGAGGGAACTGGGAGAATGAATAAATACCCCAACCTCACCATGTTCTCTCTACTTTTTCCCATTGATCGCCTGGCAGTGCCAAATCCAACTGGAAATCAGGGCCAGGAGCCCACTGACACATCTGTATGGGTTCTGGGGACACGAAGCAGGGTGGAGAAGAATGGAGATTGCCTCAGGAGGAGCAAATGAAGGCAAGCCAAAGCCAAGGGCATTTCAGGGGACAGGTAGTGATGATGGATAGGGGAAGCCGTTACAATAATGGTGAATTCAAGGTCCGGCTTTAGCATCTCCGCTTCCTCCTCACTCTCTCTCCCAGGCATTCATGTTCAGCCACCTCGTCTACCAGAAAAATCATTAATTCCGTATCAGAGATTCCTCAAGAATGTAACATGGGGCTTGAGACCTTTTCTTGATGAGTTTCCAAGCGGACAACAGGCTGAACTATGCAGGGTGGTACTTCCAGTTTTTTCAGAAAACTGATAGAACGCATTCAACCCTATGTATAGAAAGTTATATCTTAAAACATCCTAGACAGGTCTGTCTGTTTTTTCTTTTTAATTGAAGTATCATTGACATATAATATTATATTTGTTTCAGGTTTTCAACGTCATGCTTCAATATTTGTATGCCTGGCAAAATGATCACCCCAATAAGTCTAGTTACCATTTGTCACCATAGAAAGTTACAAAAAAATTTTTTTCCTTGTGATGAGAACTTTTGAGATTTACTCTCTCAGCAACTTTCAAATATGCAGTACAATATTATTGACTATAGTCGCCATGCTGTACATTACATCCCCATGACTTCTCTGTTTTAAAACGAGAAGTTTGTTCCTCTTGGGCCTCTTCCCCTATTTGGCACACCTCCACACTCCTTCTGGCAACCACCAATCTGTTTTCAGTATCTGTGAGTTTTGTTTTGTGTTTTAGATTCCACATATAAATGAAATCGTATGGCATTTGTCTTTCCCTGTTTGACTTATTTCACTTAGCAAAATACCCTTGAGGTCCAGTCATATGTTGCAAATGTGAAGATTTCGTGTTTTTTTTTTTTAAATGACTGAGCAGTATTCCATTGTATTCACGTACCCTATCTTCTTTATCCAATCATCCATTGATGTTTAAGTTGTTAGGTTGTTTCCACATCTTGACTATTATAAATAATGCTGCAATGAACATAGGGGTGCGTTTATCTTTTCAAATTAGCGTTTTTGTTTTCTTCAGATAAATGCCCAGAAGTGGGAATTACTGAATCATATGGTGCATTTATTATAAACATTTTGAGGAACCTCCATACTGTTTTTCCACAGTGGCTGCACCACTTCACATTCCCACCAACAGTGCACAAGGGTTCCTTTTTCTCTACGTCCTTGCCAACACTTGTTATTCCTTATCTTTGATACTAGCCATTCTGACTAGTGTGTGGTGATATCGCATTGTAGTTTTGATGAATTGTGACGTCGAGCATGTTTTCACGAGCCTGTTGCCCGTCTGTATGTCTTCTCTGAAAAAATGTCTATTCAGATTGTCTGCCCAACCCAATTTTTTAATTGGATTGTTTGTATTTTTGTTACTGAGATGTAAGAGTTCTTTATATATTTTAATTACTAACTTCTTATTGAAAATATGATTTCCACATATTTTCTCCCATTCAGTAGGTTGACTTTTCATTTTATTGATGGTTTCCTTCGCTGTGCAAAAGCTTTTTTGTTGAATGTAGTCCCACTTATTTATTTTTGCCCTGGCCTGTGGAGTCAGATTCAAGAAATCAGAAGACCAATGCCAAGGAGCTGACCACCTAGGTTTTCTTCTAGGATTTTTATGGTTTGGGTTCTTACATTCAAGTTTTTAACCCATTTTGAGTTAATTTTAAGGGTGTGGAATGCATTTCTGACTAATAGGATCTAAGGAGTCTGCTGTGGATGTTTGGAGAATAGGTTCTTCTTGGTGCTAAAAAGAGTCACCTGGGAAGAAATAGTTCGCTCTTCTTTCACTGGACATTATCCTAGCAGCTTGTGACGCCTAGAACTGTGACAGCCAGGTAATAATGTAAAGGAAGTCAGGTCTCATGCTGAGGTTGGGAGAGTGCAAAGATACTTTGGGATGCCATAATTCATTGAAGCACTGAATGAACCAACCCAAGTCCTAGCCCACCTCTGGCCTTATGTGAGACCATGCATTTATTGTTTGGTTCTTCTCCAGTAACAGCTTATTATGGACAAGGCCCCTCATTCAGGTTCTTCTAGGTAGTAAAAGGGAGGAGCAGAAGTTTCTCTTGAGCTGGTGGCTGAAGTTGCCTTTAGCTCGAAATAGCCTGCATACCACAGAGGCACATCTTGGGGTGACTCGTTCTGAACCCTCACACAGCCAAAGTGTTTTTGAATGGAATTGGCATGCAAGGTGAAACCTATAAGCAGCCAATGGCCTTCAGGCTATGCCTATGACCTCCTAAGGGAGCAGCCCATGCTTATATTGTGTGGTTCAACTTTTTACCGGTTACAACAGACTGGATACAGACCCAAGCGCTGCCAATCTATAGGCTGCTTTGAAGAGATTTATTCAAATGGGAACAAACTTGCTTACTCTGATTCTCTCTTTTGGGAATTTAAACTGGAAAAAAAAGAGCAAATCAGGTAGTTGGTGGCAGGCCCAGAAGCTGAAATGTTCATGGACAGAGGCCATGCTACTGGAAAGGATAAGAGGAAGCATAAGGACCATAAAAAAACAGAAGCAAGAATGAGGAAGCAAGAAGCTACGAGGTAAAGAAAATCAACAAGGGGAGAGGGAATAAGGAATTGGTGGTGGCAGCGGAAATAGTGGGAGAAGCGGCAGAGAATGTGAGGTAAGTGTCCCACTCCTGCTAAGGGACTGACACCGTCTCTTGTCCTCTGGGCAGAGATTCAGTTTCATTGTCATTTCTACTCTTCTCAAGAGGCCTCAGCAGCCCTGGGCCCAGTCAGACCGGCCACGATTGAAGTTCTTCTTTTTCTTACGTCCACAGCAAACACCGCCTATTGCTTGAGGTAGCCCTAGGGTCTCTTTGTTCCTTGTAACCTAACACATCTACTTAAGGTTCCTGGCCTAGTTCTGGGAGCCCTATTGGCAAACCCGAGCACGTCCCAAGGAGAGAGACGAGGAAGGTAAAGAAGCCTGAGAACTGTCCCACAGAAGGCGTTTTCAAAGAAATGAAAGGAGGGTTTATCTAAAGCCGAGGTTCTCAAGTATGATCTCCAAGCAGCGGCAGTGGCAGTGGCCACTTAAAGGTGTACATTTCTGGGCCCACCCCCGACCGACTAAATCTGAAACTGTGGGGGTGGGGCCCAGCACTGGTGGTGTAGCAAGCTGCCCACATCTGCTGCATGCTAACGTCTGAGAGCCACTGGTGTCGAGAAGACCCAGAGACCCTGAGAACGACAGTAGAACTAGAGCTAGACAAAACTGGGGAGACAGATTTCAGGGCAAGAGAAGGGAGACTTTGCAAGCAGTTAAGAGTGGTTTGAGAATGGCTTGGGCCTGGTGGATAAGGAACTGCTTGTCCCAGTTGGTGGGTATTGTAGAGGGTTGTGAAGTCCATGGAGAGAGAGGACGAGCCTGAAAGGGGAAGTGTGAATTAGGAAGGCTCTGTAAACCAGGAACAATGATTGAGGACTGGCATCCTAGGTCCCTTGTTGCCATGGTGACAGTGGGGCTGGGGGTGGTAACAAGCTAATTGTGTGTACAGGAGCCTCAAGTGGGGCTTCGCGCTGTTTGAAGCAGATCTATTAATACCATCCTGGTCTCGAAACAAATCCTAACATCTAGGACCAGGATCCCACTGTGGGATTTGCTTGTATCCCTATCTCTGGATTCTAGCCTTTCATTAAACTGTCTCACGCCAAGTCAGAGACGCCAATCTGGGGTCAAACAGGTGGAGGCAATTTGATCACTCACCCAAGCTTCTTGGGACAGGAAACTGCATCTAGAATAATGAACACTAATGTCAAACCGACATATCGGGTTCAGTGGGTAAGAGTGTTGGCTGTGGCGTCAGAAGGCCAGGTACGTAATTGTGTGACCTTGAGCAAGTTAATTCTCTCTGCCTTATTTATTTATTTATTTATCTATCTATTTATCTACTTATTTATTTATTGTCTCTTACAATGAGGCTCGTGCTAGTTGCTGTCTTATAGGATTGTTTTAGGACTGAGATAATAGTACTGTGCCCAGGCCATGGTAAGCACTCACTATATTTAACTATTATCATTGTAACTCATCAAACCGCTCAGGTGCCTATAAGAAAGGTGGGGTAGATTTTATCAACCCCATTTTACAGTTCCAGGAACTGAGTCCGAGGACGGTTAAGACCCAGACGCGCATCACGCTGCTTCACTATTTGTGGTGGAATGGAGTTAGGACTTTTCCTGACCTCAAGTGGCCAAGGACAAAGGACAGATTCAGTATGTGAGTTCTGGAAAGAGACAAAGAATTTATTTTTTGAAAAAGCACTATGTGCATGTGAGAAAAATTCTACCAAAAAAGCCGTGTGGTGAAAAATAATTTTTCCTATCTCCTTAACCTGGTCTCTAGGTCCCTTTCTATTGATGGATTCTGGGCCTCCTTCAGGAGCTGTTTCATGTGTGTACAAGCCTAGTGTATGGAGATGCCTGGGCACCGCTTTGCAGGCCCCATGCTGCTCCTGCCCCCTGCTCCAGGCCTCTGTGTGTGTGTGTGTGTGTGTGTGTGTGTGTGTACGCATGTGGTCGGCGGGCAGGGCTGACTATGCGGACAGAAGTGGTGGTTTGGGATCTCAGCTTGCCCTGGGAGAGAGGCCAGTAGGTCGTAGGTGGCACCAATGACTGACAGGCCGAAGCCAGGGCTGGGTAGCCACCTTTTGCCTCCCTCTGGGCTGGGGGCCCTGGCGTTCTTGACTTTTCAGGCTGTTGAGGAAGGCACAGGTAGGTGACATGGTGGTATGAATGCTGGCCTACTTCCCCTCACTCTGAGTCTGGCTTTTATCTCTTTCTTAAGGTGCTACCATTCCCCCTACTCATCCCTGTCTGCCTGGGCAATGCTGATGGGGAACCCTGGGCCACCAGCTGCTAGATGGTCAGGCCTAGGGCACAGGACAGGGGTGGGATGCAGGTCATGGAGGCGTAGGTCACAGACCCAGGGGAGCCATCTCCTTGGCTCTACCTCTTTCTCCCGGGGCCTCTGCTCACCCAGCTTCTGGGGGAAATGTCAGACTCATTCAGCTTTAGTAATCCTGCCCTTTTCCCAACTTAGAGGAACAATCGTCATGTTTATTATTATTATTATTATTGCTATTAGTTTTAACTTCTAGAAGCCATTCTCTGACAAATACAGAATGGCCTTGGCTACCTGCCATTTTGGTCAGGAGCCAAGGATGGGGCCAGCTGAGAATGCAGGTCCTTTCTGGGGTCTACTGGGGCTAGCAGGGAAAGGCTGCTGGGACAATGCCACCCCCTGTCAAAGCCAGTTCCCACAAGCGTTTAGGTATCAGAGCAGACTTCCGTGCTTTCTGGTTGCTGGTTCTCTCCAGCCACAGCCTCCAGCTTCCCCTTTTCCTGGCCTGGAGTTTAGAAGGGTTCTGGATGTAGGCCTTGGTGTGTTGCCTCTCTGAGCCTCCCTCAGCAGGGTCCTGCCTCTCTGATACCCGGAACTATTTAAAAACATTCCTCAGTCAGCTCCTCGCTGGCCTATGCTGGCTCGAATATGTCCAGTCATGGGGAACTCACCACTTCCTGAATCTCTCCATTTCATTCTTAGATGGTTCTAGAGAGAAGAGCAGAACTGGAATTTGTGGCTAGGGCTGTTTGAATAGATAGCTACTGTGCTCTTAACCTCAAATTCCTCTTTCACTTAAAAGTCCTGTGGGCTCTTGCTCTCAGGGTCTCTAGGTCTTTGAACATTTCTTTTAGGGCCAGGTTTCCAGTAGCCCACGTAGAACTTGGGTGGACTGGGCCCATTGTTAGTGGGAAGGAGTGTACGTGTAGGAGAAAACCACCCATCCATCACGAGAGAATCAGGCAGGGGTGGACAAAGCGACTTCCAAGGTCCTGTCCTTGTGCATTTGGGCTCCACGTTCTCTTATTCTATGAAGAAGCCAGACTCTGCGATTTTATCCTCAGAGCAAGGAAAACAAGTTGGTGAAGTTACGGTGTCCTGGGATGAGCCCAGCAGTTTTCTTCCCTTTCTCATTTTGTGTCTCTCCTTCCCCCCACAGTTTCCTGCCTGGGGCGGGTATAGCCAGCAGCCAGAGCTCCTGAGCCCTGTTATTTAAAATTCAGCTGTCACCATGGCAACCTGCATCCTGCTCCATTTCAACCAGAGATACAAAGAAGCAGTGAAAGGGAAAGTTTAATAAGATTTTTTCATGAATCTTACTGACAGCGTCCATCTTTTTGGGAAATAGAAATGTTCCATTTTAGTGGCGTTATCAAAACACCATTCATTTTATGCCCTTTGGCTTCTGGAGTGTCAATGTCACTGCTGGCTTTCTAGAGCTTCCAGTGTCACCCCTTCTCTATCTTCAGAATGGGTAAGGGGTCTTACTTGGCATTTGGGCTTTTCGAATGGGTTTGGGGTTGGGCTAACTCTAAAGCGTGTCCATGGCTTTATTCTCCCTTCCATTTCCTTGGCATCATATCAGAGTCACCTCAGGGTATTCAAAGCTGGGAGAGTCCTTCAAGGGCACTTACTCTCCAGTGCCATTTTTGTGCCACATTCTGAAAATGCTTTCTTGATCGCTCTCTGGGGTGCTTGGCCTCTCATCCTGTCGATCCCTGTGAGTTAGGTGGATCCCAGAATTTTCCTTGACCCCAGCGACTGGCTCATGGATGAGCTTGGGGCCCAAAGGTACCAGTAGGGCAGTCCTGGGAATTTTGTCTGATCCTGCTGAGAGAAAGCCCCCCTATTTTTCTGCTGTGGGGATGAAAGCTTGGAGCTGCTATACACAAGGAACCTGCGAGGGGACCGACATAGTAGGAAGCAGAGCTGAAGGATGGAGAAGAGAAACCAGGCTCGGATGACACTGCGTACTATCCTGGATTGAGTTAATCATGAATCCATGGCTTTTCAGTTTCATATCTATATCTATACATCTATCTACCTATCTGTATCTCTATCTATGCATCTCTCTCTCTTTCTTCATATATATATATATATATATATAATATATACCCCCTTTTGTTCCTTCAGGCTGTTTAAGCTGGGTCCTGAAAACCAGTGACTTGGATGGTACATACCCCAAATCTTATTTTACAAACGGGACAAAGGAGAGCTCGTGCAGGGAGGCACCACCCAAGGCCACACAGAGAGACAGCCCCGAAGGTCAGGTCTCCTGAGTCCTCACAGCCTGACAACCTGCTTCTCCTTGCTCTCAGGCAGATTTTCCTACCACGCAGGAATGAAAGCCGAGCCTCTGGAAGCTGACTGTCAAAAAGCACGATTATGGTAAAGACACCCACCCAGCTATCCCACCCCAAGGGCCATGGTGCGCATTTGGGGTGATATTCAAGGGAGGTCTCCACCCCGTGAAGATTTTTGTGCCTTTTACAGGCTAGGAGGGATCGCAAGACACAGCCAAAAATGCACTGATCACACAGTCAGTGCTTCATAGCCCTGAAGCCCCAAGAGGCAGTTTACCTGCTGTCTCTCCCTTGAGATGAGATTTGTTTTTCTAATTCTCTAAACAGATGTGATTCAGTCATTCAGCCAACACTGCTGATTTTATTCATTCCATTGAAAAGGATTAATTGAAGACCTCTTATGTGCCCTCAATAATAACTGCATTAGGGACACAGATTCAGTAGTCAGCGTGGCAGCCTCAGTGCCTTGTTCTCGTGGAACTTACACTTTATTGTGGGCATGAAAACAATCAGAGAAACATAGAATTGGGGACACTGAAAGTCTTATGACGGGATCACGAAAGCAAATGACGAGGGCCCATCTTGTTTGCTGAGGTGAGGTAAGCTCTGAGCAGAAGGAGCAGGGGTTAGCTGAAGAAAGGGTGGGGACATTGGGCACAGCCTGCGCTAAGTGAGGGCGCAGGACTTTGAATTCATTGATGCCAGTGTTTGTTGGGGCACCATATGCCAATGTTCTCCTCTTTGGCTGTTTTAGATTCTTCTGTTCCTGGCCCCGTCAGATTCTTGGAGCCCTATCAGTCCTACAAGTCCCTGAGCCAGTAATAGAATTTATTTTCAACCCAGGATCCTTGGGGCTCTAGCCTCACCTCTCCGCAGGTTCAAATCTGCTGCGGGCTAATGTCTAGGTGGTTGCATTTTTGTGTGTGAGGTTAAAAAATTTCCCATCATAACCAGTCTGCCTTTCTAGAGAAGGATGCGGTTTGCCTCTCTATTCCTCCCTCCCTCAGGAGTCTTTTCTCTCCCCATTTCTCTTTCATTTTTGTCTGCAGATGAATGGATGCAGTAAAGTTTTTCTGCCACTAGGGGGCAGGAGCACCAAGGCAAAGGACTAGGGCCCGGGAAGAAGGCAAACGAAGCCCGCAGGTAACACGCAGATGACAGTCCGTCAGGGTTTGTGCTGAAGTGTGGGACAAGTCAAATTCCCAAGCCCAAGCTCTGTGTATCTTGATTCGGATACACCAGGTGTACTAACAGTGATGATTTCGTTCTGCACACTGCTGATGGCTACAGATGCTGGTGTCAGAAGAGAACTTGTGAAAGGGGTTTTGAAAAAAAGGGGGGGCGGGGATTTTGGTGGGGGAGGCTCCTATTTCCTGTAAAACAAAGGAATGGGGTCTTGAATTAGAATTTAACCTTTAAGAGTCCTTTAAAATGTACATAGGAGACAGAGTGCCCCATCCTGGTTCCCAGTTTGCTATGTGACCTTGCTCAAGAGCTGTAACCCCTCTGGGCCTTTTCAAAAGGATGAGAAGATGCGAAAAGTCCCTTCTGATTCAAAGAATCCAAGTAGTGAAGATACTTGAGACTGGAGAACTGTCCCCTTTGATACCTACTAGTGTGATTTCTAATTTGGGGGGGCTCTTTCATATGAGGGAGTTTTGTTTTCCTGACTCATACCTCCTTTCATTTTAGCAGATGAATATATTTAACACAAAGGAATGAAGAGCTATGGGTGGTTTAGGCAAGTGGTGAAAAGAGATACTCTTGGCTCTTTCAAATCCCACCATGACAGTCAGAATCCTCTTTGCCTCTGATGGGATGAGACATTCGGATCTGATACGGGAGACTGATGGGGTGGATATCTGCGAGAAGCAAACCTCTCCCTGAAACTCTGTAAACCCTCCATTATCCTGGAATCTGGAGCTTTATTGAACTAGCTCATGAGGCTGCCAGCTGGAGAATAGCATGGAGCAGGGCTGCCCTGGGAATGAGCAATGATCCTTAAGGGCCCCTTTCTCCCTTGTCTTTCTAGAATTAGAAGATTTATGGCCAGTCTTCTTCTAAGAGGGGCCCCCATGGGACTGGGTCCCTAAGGATCCATGTTCCCCTCTCCATTCCCCCTGCTGCCTTAGGCTGGGGGGAGATGGTGGGTGGGGCTCTCCCTCCATGAACTCTGCGTGAAACAGCCCTGAGACCAAAAACCCTGAAACAAACCCAAACAAGTAACCACAAAAACCCTGTCTAAAAACCTCTTTTCTCTGGCAGTATCAGTTTCTCGGATGCACATTCCCAGACAACCGAGTCCCAAAATACAGAGTGGGAGGGGTCAGCAGAGGCTCTGCTCCGCTTGGGTTCTCCATCCTCTTGACAACCTTCCGGGAGCCACTTCTGCCTTTGATGGTCACTCCCACGTCACTGCCGCCTGAGTCACAATAAATGTCTGCTTCCTGCTCACTTATAATATTCTCACTCCGAAAATATTATAAATACCTTCAGTCTCAACCAATATAGATTACCACCATCCTTTTTACCCCTAAAGATTATCTTAATTTTGAGACACATTTTAATGGAAGATCTTTTTTTTTTTTTTTTTGGTGGGCGGCATCAGCATCACAATTTTTAAGGATTACAGAATATTCCATTCTGACTGCTCCATGGTTTTAACCAGCAGCCGCCCCCCCCCCCCCCCCCCCCCCCCCCCCCGCACATCCTGCAGGTCACCTGGGTTTAACTTGTCACAGGTGGAATCACAGCATTTTGGGGATCATCCTCTCTGGTGCTTTCATGTCACAGCGCAGGGAAACGGCTTCTACCTGATGGCAGACTAGGACTAGAATTCAGGTTTTCTGAGTCCCCAGCTGCTGTCAGAGTGGCCATGAAGAGATGAGGAAGGGACTACACACTCCTATGCTTGGATATTTACAGATTATTAAGAAAAATGTCCCCTTACCCATATTTATATTCTCTTCCATATTTCTGCACGTTGTGTTCAAAGAACTGTCCCCAGCTGATGGCCTGTGTCCCCGAAGCGGCATGTTGAAGCCCTCCGTGCCCTCTCCCAGGTCTGCCCCCGCTCTGCATCCCCCAGGATTGAATTTCCCAAGGGCGATCATCACACAGCCTGCCCCCCCCCACCCCCCCGTCACAGGCCGGCTGAATATAAACGGTGCAGACTGCACACAAGCCTCCACGATCGTCTGCTCCTTTGTTTAGCTTGTTATCCTCCCAAATCAGACTGGTGAGGAGGCGCGCGCAGTGTTCACGCCGCGCAGGACCTCGTGCCCAACAAACACAGCTCTGCTGTGAGCCGAGTCGTTTCCCCTTCTGCAGTGGAGCAGGGCCTGCTTTTCGGATAAAGCCGACAATCCTCAGGCTTTGATTTCCAAAGCAAATCACTGTGAATCACATCAATATTGGGAACAGATGCAACAGCCTGGCGGAAGGCCGAGTGCAGCCAGCCAGCCAGCCAGCCGGGGACATGGCCCCAGCGACAGGAGCTGTGGTGTGGCATGGAATGTGACTCATTCTGTCTCCTCCTTCGTCTTACCTGCCTCAGGGGAGGATGGGCAGTGGGGGAAAATGAGGCAGGCAGGGGCTCTGGGGTTCTGGGCTGTATAGCCATCCTGGAATACAGCATGTGGAGACAGTGACCTGCAGAGGCCCATGTCTTGAGGTGGGGACTTCTCATCGATTAGTGATGTCTGATGGGGACCCAGGTTTGGTGGGTAATAGTAGGCACGCTGCCTGTTAGCCATCTGTGATCTAGAGGAAACCCGTCTCAGTTGTGGGATTTCTTAGTACGTAGGGTGGAGCAGGGCCTCCAGAAAATTACAGGCTTAACTGAAGCCCCAAACTGTCATGTTGAAACAGCCCTAGTGTTCAGGACCCTAAAGATGATTGCTTTTCCCAGAGATTTGAGGTCCATTATGAACCATGGATGGTAACAGAGGCAGGGAACAGGAAAGAACCTGTATTTGGAAGGGGCCTAGAGTTTGATCTCTATCGTGAAAGGGCACTGGTGACCTCCATTACTAATCTGCTGGATTTTTATCAGTCTTAATCTGAAGTGAATGCTTCTCAGCCCTCGACGCTACTGGTCACGTCTTCCTTCTTGAATTATGCTCTTCCCTTGGCTAAAAACACTGTTTTGCGTTTCCTTCTGTCCCTTTAGTCTCTCCTTAGTTTCTCTTAAGGCTTGTCCACCTCTGCCCCTAAATGGTATGGTTTCTCGAGACTCATTCCAGGCCCCCTTCTCCCACCCTGTATTTTCTCCCTAGGTGATCTCATCCTAGACAATTGCTATGATTCCCACCTCTATGGATTCACTTAACATTTCATATCCTGAGCCACACGTATCCCCTGACCTCGATGGCTTATTTGACGTCTCCCCTTGGATGTCTCAAAGGCACCTCAAACTCAACACGTTTGAAGTTGAGCCTGTAATCTCCCATCGGTGGTGCCCCACCAACCTGGATCTCCTCTCTTGTTTCTTATCTGGTTGAACAACAGCACCATCTAGTTAAATAAGCCAGAAATGTCACCCTGAGCATGTCCCCTCCCTCTCTCTTCCCATATCCAATCCATCATCCAGCCCTGATGATTTTACCTCGTAAATATTTTTGAATCTGTCCACTTTTTCCTTTCACCACTCCCATCGTAGTTCAAGCTACATTCATCTCTTGCTTGGACTACAAATCGGCTAAAACCCCCTAATTCTTTCCTTTCCAGACAAAAGTCATATTGGATTGTCCGGTGCCCTCTTTCTACTCCCAGTGCTTCTCCTCCGACATTGGCTTCTAGTTATGGTGATGCTTTGAGAGGGACAGTTAAAACTCCAACTTTCATATAGTGCTCTGGGTTTCTAAGCACTTTTGTTCAGATCATCTCATTTAATTCTCACCTAGCTCTGTGAGCAGGTCACAATCACTCCGTTTTAGGGATCTTACCTATTTTCTGTGCAAACAGTCTCAGACAGATGAATTTGCTCTTCTAAGGTCATGCAGCTGGTTAGTGAGAGGGCCCCAGTCTTCTGGCTCCTCAGACAAATCCCATTGTCTCTGTCACACCCCTCCCTTGTCAAAAGAGGGCTTTGGATTAGCCAGGTGCTCTTTAAGGCCCATTCTAGCTTTAACAGCTTGTGATTGTGTGGCTTGCAGGGACCAAGAAGTTGCAAAAGCATTTCAAAGGGAACTTTACAGCCAAAGCAGAGATAAAAGGTTCCGAGTGGAAGTTGTCTTTCTCTTGAGTGGGTTTCAGTTCTAAAGTCCACAGATAACAAATCAATTCTCTCCCCCTTGTGACTGCTTCTTTGGCCTCTCAATGAGAAGGCTGAGAAGGGCTGAGGGGTTTTAATCTTGCTTGGGAAAAGATTGGACATGGCAGGAAAGACAACTTTCACTGTTTTGACAAAGAGGGTTGTGAAAAGTAAAACACAATCCACTGTGAATGAGCCCTTGTGACAACTTGGAAGAAAAGCAGGTGAGCCATAGGAACGGAGAATTTGAAAGAAGAAAGAATCAAAGCAATGAAGGGCCAGTGGTTTCAGGTTCCCAAATGCCATACACACAAGTTACAAGTCAACAATGTGTAATATTAGTGATAAACATCCTGGTAATTTCTCTGTCGGGAAGCACTGTTGCTCTGAGAATACTTAGCAGTTGTGCTGTCCTAGCCAGGGCATCTTGGAAACCTCCCAAGGAAGCAATGTGTCTGCCTGCGTGGCTGGACCATGATGGGTGGCAGGAGAGCAAAGGAGACAACTTGAGATGATTCTGGAGAGGTGGCCAAGGGACAGATGGCACAAGGTCTTGAAGGTTGCAAAAGGAGTTTGCACATGATCCCAAGAGCAGTTGGGAGCCTGATGGAGTTACAAATATGGTTAGGACCTGGTCTGTGCTCTCAAGAAGCCATCAGCCTGGTGGGGGAGAGAAAGATACTTAACAACTAGCTATAATACGACGTGATCTGGGTTATAGGGAGGTGTACACACAGATGGGAAATGATAGGGTTTGAAGACTGGATGATTTGACAGATGAAATTTGACCCTGTCTCTCTCCTGCTGTAAACTTTTTGTAGTTAACTCCTGCTGTAAACTTTTTGTAGTTAACTACAAAAGTTTACAGCAGGAGAGAGACAGGGTCAAATTTCTGAGGATACAGACAAAATCTTTTCATGTGGCGGCATGTGATCCGGTGGCTGTCGCTCTCCTTGGACTCTTCTGAGGCGTTCTCTATCTTCTGAGGCGTTCTCTATCTTGCTCTCTTCACTCCCAGCATCCTTACCCATCTTTCTTTAGATCCCCAGATACCTCACGCTTTGTTCCTATTATGTGGCCTTCTGTTTGGGATGCTTTCCCTATGTCTCCTACCCCACCCCTGTCTGCCTCACTAATTTTCTAATTTTTCAGGTCTCACCTTAAATATCCCTGGCTCCCCAGAGGACCCTGTGTTTCTCCTTCCTGGTGCTTAGGACAAGTGGAATTCTTTATTTGTATGATCAGTTGTTGAATGTCTGTTTCCTCTGATGCAGCAAGCACTGAGTGCCTGTTGAATGAATGGATGAATGAATGAATGAACGAAAGACAGCTGGCCTGCCTGGGAGGACAGCAGCGCTGGTGTGAGAGACAGTGGATGTGTGTTGTGGAGTTGGGGCTGAGCGAGGAGGCGTGGGCACAACCTGTCCCAGAACACAGCTATTTCCTCTCTGTTGGCTTTTTCTCTCTCTCAAGCATGTGTGAAATGAGCCACAACATGATGGGACTCTCTGAGAGGCCAATTTCACAGGATTATCAATGCCAATCCTTATCTCTTTAGGGAAAGCAATCATCCCAGGTGAATAAACTGTGCTCAGTCTCATCTCTGAGTTATAAGAAAACCCTTCGACCTTAAAATTGCTCAGGGCTGAAGAGCTTCTTTTGGGGCACGTCGCTGTGCGGGGTGATCGGTGTGTGGGAAGGCTGGTGGCTGGGGCAGTGCTCAGGCACAGCTGAGCTCTTCCTCTGTAATTCCCTCTGTCCTGGGTGGATGGGCCCTTGTTAGCCTTAGGGTTTGTGTTCAAGAACCAGCAGGCCCAATGTCCGTAAGCTTTCCTGTATGAGTCAGCTCTTGTTGGGTAACAGCTTATCCCCAAATTTCATAGCTTAAAATAATGATTATGACTTAATATCTCTCATGGTCCCTGTGGGCCAGGGATTCAGAGCACAGGGGATATGCCTCGTGTCTGTTCCCCGTGTCCGGGCCTCAGCTGGGTGCTGGAATCACCTGAAGCCTCACTCACTTACCAGTCTGGTGGCTGATGGCTGTTGTTGGCTGGGGGTCCAGATGGGTCTTTTGGCTGGGACACCCAAGTGTGTTTTCTCCATGCTCCTGGGCTTCCTCACAACATGGTGGCTGGATTCCAAGGGCAAGTGTCTCCAAAGAGAGAGAGAGAGCCAGGTGGAAGCTGAAGCCATTTTGGAACCTAGTTCTGGAAGCCCCACAGTGTCACTTCTGCCACACTTTATTTGTTAGAAGAGAATCATTAAATCCTCCCCAGATTCAAGGTAAAGGAAATTAGACTCCATGTTTTACAGGCATATTTTAAAACCACCACATTCCCTTAAAGAAAAGCCCAGAGAGGAGCGTGGAATAGAGATATGTGCTCAAACGTAAAAGAATGGCCTTATAGCAAACCTTTCAGTTCTGAAATCTTGTAGGCGTGTGTTTGGCCCCAGCTCCCCTCTCCCATGAGGGAGAGGCACTGGCTTCTGAGAAGCTTCTCTACCCCACATGGCAGATACTCTAGTCACTGGCCTGGAACACTGGGCAGAGTCTCAAACTTCAGTATCGATTTGCGGTATTTCAGGGCTACCGGAAGAGAAAACAAATAGATACACTCCTACGCCAATAGGGAAGAGTTATCTGTAAGGGAAGGTTCTTTGACTGAACTAGTTTCAATGTTAATTTTATTACTCAAGAGGGCATTTTGGAACTCCCTGTCATTATCAAACAATTAAACTGTAGTTCCTTATTAATTTTTACTGCCTTACTAGGGTAATTAGAGGCACATAATGTGAATTGCATCCCATTAATGAATAGATACTTGAATGTGAGTGGGCAGAGCCTTTTATTAGGGTACCCAACAAGGCCCAGGAAGGGAAAAAGGGGGGGCCCTTCCCAGAACAGCCTCCACACACCTCCCGGAGTCTCGAGTTAACCCTGGCAATTCCCAACGTCAGACACGCAGTTACCCACCTTTCAGGAACGTGTGATGGTTCTGGCTCCCTCCTTGAACCCAAAATTGGTAGTCAGAAAATGGATAGTCCTTTTGGGGCCAAGGCTTGGAAACCAACAGCAGGCTCCTGAGATTCCTGAAGTCCTAAAGGAAGACTGCCACGTAAGGATTCATCTTTTTGGTTGGTTGAAAGTGCATATTATGAAGCACCTCGCATTTGCCGGGAACTTGACTCGGCAGCGTGAGCATGTTATGTAACTGTCAACACCCTTCAAGAGATCGCTGTTATTATTTCCATGTTATAGGCAAGGGAAACTCATCTCAGGCTTCCAAACATGAGATCATATAGTCAGCGACGGATCTCGACCCTAAGCCCAGGTCTGGCCGAGTCCAGAGCCTGAATTCTCAACCACTGCGTCTTACTGCCTGTTTGGTCAGGGCTTCTCTTTCTTTCTTCATATCCTCAGCCCCGTCCTTCTGATTTGTTTAACCTTTTTCTTGTTTCTAGATTCTTGAACTAACAAAGTAGAACCCCAGTGTTGAAAGGACCTTACAGACGTTATGTGACCCCTTCATCTTATAAATGAGGAAACTGAGGCCCAGGGGAGGAGCATGGGCCGTCTGAACCCGGGAGAGAGTAGTGAATCTTGTTCTATGCACAGCCTAGATAAGTGGGATCCTGGCTGCCAAAGGCTCTCCTCATTCCTGCCCTGTGTACATGGTCTCAAAGCCTAACAGAGAAGGAGAACTTTGGCTTTCCGGGTAGGCGTCTCACGGGTGGTGTCACCTGCTCTGAGAATCTACGTAGGCCACATTCCTCTGTATGGGAACCTGCAGCCACCTCTGTCTTGCCCCCGTGCGACCCAAATGTCACCAGCCTGGAAATACAAATTCTGTTGGCACCAGCCCCCACCTGCCTGGCTGATAGCATCCGCCCCCTCTAAGTATTCCCCGGTGATTTCTGGGATCGCCAAGGCCTCACTCGAGTGTTCCCAGAGCCAGTCTCTCAGCTGCAGTGTCGGCATGCCCACCCCTCCTCTCTCCTCCCACCTGGTCGAGTCCACTGCCTGGGAAGCCGCCTGCTGAAGCCTCCCCAGTGCCCTTTTTGGGGTATCTCTGGGTGCTCCCAAAGCGTCCAGTTTCTCATGGGCAGAGCTTTGCTGGGTTTAGGTGGTGGCCCAGAGAAGGACCCTTCCGAGCCTTATGCTCACTGTCACTGGGCTCCTGTGAACAGGGCCATGAGCCCCTGGCCATCCTCCCTCATCCGAAATATCACCAAGATTCTCACAGCTATGGTCCTATCAGTTTCGGGCCTTCAGTCCCCCAACCATCACCTATTCCAGGAACAGATGGGTTGCAGACGTTACCCATCCCTTCCACCCTGCGCTGTCTTCCTCTTCAAACTTTGCTGCGCACTTCGCACTCCTCCCTCCGTCCTCGTCACAGAACAAAGGTTCTCATGGATTCATTGAATGTGCTTTCACTGAGCACTTGCTATGTGCCAGCCCTCTGCTATGTGCTGACTATACAGTTGTGACAGACATTGTTATATTTGCCAAACCCTCTTTGCTTCCTTTCTCATAGCACTTCGCTTTTTAGGGTGGGTGGGTGGGGGGGAGGTGGGAGCAAGCATTTGTCCGATTCCAGTGATGACTCAGTGATTGTTCTAAATCGATCAGGATAATATCCATCCTCCACCCCCAATCTAGTGGGCATCCTAAACTGGATAAGATGTAAGAGGAAGGATGGCTGCTTCTGGGGAAGAATTTGCTATCCTGATAAAAAGAGCAGACATGAAAGGGGACCTGGTAGTGCCTCCCCCTTTCCTGTTTTCCTGCCTTGAGTGGGAAGTTGATCACTGGAGCTTGAGAGCCTGGAGCCATAAGCTTGTGTAGGAGGAGCCAACATGTGGATGGCAGAGCAGAAATATAGGAGCACCGGATCCTGCTGACTTGCTTGAGCTGTCAGACCAACCTGAGGCTGTCTTCCTCTGGCTTTCTCATTAGAAAACAATCAATGCAGAATGGTTTAAGATACTCTTAACCTCTTTATTAGTCCTAACAGATACCAGTATGGTGAGTGACGGGACACAGTCCTTGCCCCCAAGGAGCTTACATGCAATCAGTGCACGGCAGACATCTGGGAAGGGAACAGAAGAGAGTTGGCAGCTCAGGCAATGCCTGGGTACCAACGCGACCATTCTCTTTTGCTTATCAGAGAGAAGAACAGCATGTCTTTTACTCTGTGTCTTTCCCAATATGATTAAATTCCATCTTATTTCCTTTTGCTTTTAACTTCTAATTTATCCGAGTAAACATGAGCCAGGAAGAGCTGCTCCTAGGACCCTGGCCGGTCTGCAGGCTGTCGTTGGTTCTGAGTTCATTGAGAGAACACTCTGGATTGATAATGATTTCAGTTACACCAGAGGTAAAGTGTTTGCAGGAGTGGTGTTATTCAGAGTGCTCTGGCAGAGACTAGAGGCTCTTTCCTTCTTTCCTTCTCTGCACAGGGAGAAGTAAGGTCTTTTTTTGGCTGTGAGGGTGCTAGGTTGGCCAGCCCTGGGAATGGTTGATTCAAATCTCAGGTATTCACTCACAGGTGGCAAGTTCTGGCAAAGGAGACGTCATGGAGGGTGGTAGTTAAGAGCTCCAGCTCTGAGATCCAGACTCTGCCTCTTTACATGCTATGTGACCTTGGGCAAGTTACTCAGCCTGGCTGAGCTGACATTTCTTTATCAGGACTAGGTGGGTAATCACAGTAAATAAGCTGCTGTTGGCACTTAGCAGGCCTTTCATGAATCTTCTGAGGAACACGCTCACCAAGGGCTAGACCAATGAGGAAGTGAATTTGTGGAATGCATAGAAATGAAAACATCCTGAACTACCGGGGGTATAACATATGTAAAGGTATAGAGGTTAAGATCAAAGTGAAAACACAAAACAAAGCCCAAAACATGTTGGGGAGGAGTACCTGGGGGGTTTCCCAGAGGTATGGGGAAGAGATGTGTCTGTCTGGTAATTCTTTATCCACTGGTACAGCATTGCAAAAATAGAGAGGATCTGTCCAATAATTTCTTACATTCTGATGAATCTGTATAGTAGAATATCATGATACCATTAAAAAAAAAGTAGAATAATATTGAAAACCTGAGAAGAGGTTCAAGATGGATGCAGATGTGAAGTGTGAAGACTCTGGATTTATACTTTCAGAGTAGAAACCTGCTTCTAACACTTTCTAGCTATGTGATATTGGACCCATTACATGAATTCTGTGCATCTAGGGTTTTTCATTTGAAAATAGGGGTTAAAAATAATAATTACTTTATTGGTTTATGGTAAGTAAGATAATGTTTGCACAAATCATAGGACAGAGATAAGCACATGGTTAAGTGCCTTCTCTATTGTTAAGTGAAAACTGAGGACATTTTTCAGAAAAAAAAATAAAACGAGGAAGGAAAGAGAAGAAAAATGTATCTATGCAATGAAAAAAAGATAGGTTAGAATTTATTTATTTATTGAACACTTATTTATTGAGAAACTCCTATGTGTCAGAGAGGGAGTCCTCATGAGACTTGCTGGGGATGCCTTTGGAAAATGCAGATGGGGACACAGCCATCCCCAGAAATCCGGGTTCTGCAGAGGTGGCAGTAGGCCCAGCCACCTTTGTTTTGTGTAGGCACCAGGAGATTCTTTTGCAAGTCTTGGGAGACTGTCCTTGGTGGATCTACCACCAAGTAGTGGTTGGCGAAGGATGAGGAGTGACTTTAATTTTTTTTTCTTGTGTTTTGTAGAGTTTCTACACTAAGTAAGAATATTCTTTTATAATTAGAAAAACGTAAACATTTGCTATTGAATATTCAGCAGCTACGCCCTCCATTCTGCCTTCCCCCATGCCTCATGCAATCCTCATTTCTACCTCAACAACAGAAGCACATCACCTAGACTGCAGATTAGGAAAGGCCTGTGGGAAGGGACGTTGAGGCTGTGACTCTCAGCTGCAGTATCACGAAGGGAAGGTGGAAAGTTTCTTGCCCAAATCATCTACTTTTGTTTGAATGTGCTTCAGAGCAGCCTCTGCTATGCAAAGGGAACTCTTTAAAGATGGATTTCACTTCCCTTTTTTTTCCCCCTGCAAATTCTCTTGACCTTGGTATTTATCCGGTGGCTCTAGTTATTGGTGCAGTTTCCAGCGTCATTTGTATGGACACTGTGTCATGCGGAGGTAGGGGGAGAAATCTCTATAGTTATCTTGTGCTTGTATCAGATAAATTTATATTTTATGGGTTTTGGTTAGATTGATTTCTGTGAAACACACTGAGGTGTTTGCACATATGAAAGTTCCCCTAATGCTGGTCTCTTGTTTGCATTTACAGGAAGAATAAAAAGAAGAAAAAAAATTGTTCTCTCTGACAACAAACTCTGTCGTCCCTAGGAGTGTGGTTGGGAAGGCGACAAGGGCTTCTAACAGGACAGAGAATTAGAAGCAGGAAGATCAAAGATCAGGAGGAGAAGATGCCAGTGAGGGCTGATCTGCAGGAATCGTTTTTAGGTGTGGGCTGCAAATTTTCAAGTGCTGGGCAGGTCTCAAGAAAGAAACGGGTTAAGATAAACACAACTGCTGTGCTTAAAGGTTTTAAAATCCCCCAGCTCTCTTATGAGTGGGCCCTGTGTTCCTGCTTTGAGTTTATTCCAGGGAACAACACCCATTTGGAGCAGATCTTAGTAATTACATAGATACATAGAAGGAGTACCGGCCAACTTGGTTACATAATTTGAAAAACATATCTTCCCCAACCCCAGAGTAAATCAAACCAAACCAAACATGAATACCTAACTCCTTGTATCAGTTGGTTCTGATGCCTGAAATACTTTTAGTGTGGTCCGTTTGGTAAATGTAGGTATAGTAAGGATGCATCATGCATAGAATTCCTTCTTACTTCTGAGCCCGTGGCATACATCACTAATCAATTATTGTTCTCTGTACTGCTGAGACCCCATGTCAGCCTAAATGTCCTCACTTATAGTCCGGGGCAGAACATCCTTCGAGGCTTGGTCTTAAGCATAGATAGGGTTGGTAGTTCACTTAACTAGCAGGAATTGTAAGACCTTCCCTACTCCACGGTACTTTCCCCATTAAGCAACCTGGATGAGTGAATTTCTCATCATGGTAGCCCTCCCTGTTGGGTAAAGCATGGTTGGCAAATACAAAGGATCTGCACTGCTATTCTTACCGCAATTGTCCCATTTTATCCTTGACAGGTGCCAATTATAAATTGTAACCCTCATGGTGAGCTCAGGTGTGACCTTAGACTCTTTCACAGCAGAGTTCTCCTAGTATCTTCTACCAGTGATGCATTCTGTATGGATCAGAAAGGGATTTGTCATCCCTGCGTTTCTGAGGGTGAGGAGACAAGGCATCTGCCATGGAGCGCTGTTTGTAAATATTTGGTTAGTGTCAGCAGCCAATGAGAGAGTGAGGTGTGAGCTCTTCTGCCTGGTATGTGAGAGTCTGGCCTCAGTTTCTATCTCTCGTCAACAGCCTATATCTGCTCAGATAAGCCTTCCCACTTGCTTCCATACATCTTGTCTTTTTCCTTTTTTGGGTCCTCTGATCATTATTTCCCCTACCTGGGACACTCTCCCTCCTGTCCATCCAATTCTTACCATTATTTAAGGCTTAACTTATGCTCCATCTCCTTTTAGTCCGGAGTCTTTTCTAAATACTAGCAATGATTTCTCTGTGGTTTAAATTCCCATGGCTTTACAATTCATTCAACTCACTTGG
Organism: Rhinolophus ferrumequinum; assembly: GCF_004115265.2. Lineage (NCBI taxonomy): Eukaryota > Metazoa > Chordata > Mammalia > Chiroptera > Rhinolophidae > Rhinolophus > Rhinolophus ferrumequinum. Next base: position 29,814,275 of record NC_046307.1, read on the forward strand.
CATCAAACATCTTCCCCGGAAATGTCTGTTCCCTTCTAATGTCTATGTGTTTGTATATTTTAAACCGCAAGACAGAAAACATTTGCCAGCAGGGGCTGGGACTTCATCTTCCTTTGTGTTGAGTGCCTGCCAGGGGGAGAAGGTGAGGGAGTTGGGGGGTCCGGGGGTGGGGGGGGTGGGGGGTGGGAGGAGGAGATGCTGATGGAGGGGAACCGCCCCACTTCATCTGCTCCAAGCTCTGGTGGAAGCCCCTCTCTGTTAATGGAAACAGAGAGGCCTTTTAAATATGATTCAAAACATAGACTAGGGTATCTGTGGATTTTTCCAAGGGAAGCTCACGCAGTATTGAGAGATATTTAAAGAGGGGATTCAATGAGTGCTATGAAACAGACAAATCCAGGTAATGTGGCACTAAAGTAAGTCTCACTCCCCTTTGATTGTTGCTGCCCTAGTAGGAAGTTATGAAGACATCCAGTCTTCAAAATCACTTAATCTTCAGTCCCACCATTGCATTTAATCAAAGCAACCAGTTTCATTGTCACTCTGCCTGGCTCAGGGTCAGGAGTCAGAGCAAGCTGAGCTTATTTTGTATATCCAAAATATTTCTTCGTAAGTTAAAAAAAAAAAAGCTCCAGTGCTACATAAAAATGATGTAAATTTCATTGTTTGAAGCACAGAGAAGATAAATAACAGAAATCAGATTTAATATTTGCTTTCTGAGCTTTTTGTGTGTGTGTATTTCCAAATTACATAATGTTTTATTCAAAACTACTTTCCTTAATTACAGTGTCAACATATTTGTATTTTTATTTTACTTTAGAAATTCATAACAAATCCACAAATTCATAATAATATTCAATGAAAAATTGGTGTGAGTTGCTGAGCATGTAAGTGATCATTCTTTGCATGGTAATGGATACCAAGGCATAAATTATTAAGAAAAGAAAGTTCAATGGAGAAATGGAAACTCAAAGGGCGAGGGACTTGGCTAAAGCCAAGGGTTTGATAACGCAACTTAAAAAACTGAACCCAAATTTTCTTCCACATCCCAGCATGTTTCCATAGTTAGTCGGTAAATTCCTTGATATCAGAGATCCAGCTTCTAGTCCAGGCAGTCTGTCTCTGATTAGCTGTGTGACCTTGACCAAGCAATTAGGCCATTGATTCTCACAGTCCCCATCTGGAAGATGAAGAGGTTGGATGAGCTGTGCTTTTCAAACTGTGCTCCACTGTACCCTAGGGTTCCCTGGGTCTCCATTTACCAAACTCTCCAACTAGAATAGCTCTGTTTTTAATTGCTGTTTTTTTTGGTGTTAGTTACAATTAAGATTTGATTTGGAAAAAATGGACTGGGTGATATCTAAGTTATGGCTCTAATTTTTCAATTAGAATTTAAAAAATTCTAATTCTAGGTCCAACTTTTTATACCCAAGGGCTAGTTCAGTGAACGCCAAAGGTGAATGGATAAACTAATTGTGGTTTGGAACAAAGGAACAATGCTCAGTAACGAAAGGGAACAAACCATGAGTACCTGCAATCATATGAGGAATCTGGAAAACATGCTGAGTGCAAAGAAGCCAGACACAAAAGAGTACATCCTCTTGTCTGATTTCCTCTCTTGTTTGTCCACAGTGTGATGTGTTATCTTGTCAGGTTGTCTGCAGCTCACTTTTATTTGATCAGGTTGAAATACTTGCCAGGGGCCATACCTGGGAAACCATTCGAGTCCACCCCTTCCTGTCTCCATCTTTATACCCATGGTTTTCAGCACTTTGGGGTCATGCGTCCCATTGATAATCTCATGAAAGGTACAGACCCCTTCTCTGGAAGCTCCTTGTATGCACACAATTTTGCACACAACCTCGGTGGATACTAGACCCCCTAAAGACATGTGTGGTCCTCATTGGTTTATTTATGCACTCATTTATTCATTTACTGGCTCATTCACTTACTCACTCGTGTGTTCATTTACTGTTAACTGCTGTGATTTAGGTGCCATGCTCAATATTGGAGACTCATGAACAATGTCTCTCCCCTCAAGGAGCTTATAGATAGTAAATAGACCATCTGTGATGGTAAATTTTAATGTGTCAACTTGACTGGGCTAAGGGATGCCCAGATAGCTGGTAAAATATTATTTTTGGATGTGTCTGCGAAGATGTTTAGAGAAACAATTAGCATTTGAATTGGTAGAGAGAATAAAAAAGATAATTCTCACCAATGTGTGTGGGCATCATCCATCACCGGGGGCCTGAATAATACAATAGGGGAGAGGAAGGGCAACTTTGTGCTCTGTTTGAGCTGGGACGTCCATCTCCTCCTGCCCTCAGACATCAAGCATTCCTGGTTTTTGGGACTTACACCGTTGGCTCCCTTGTTTCTTAGGCCTTGGGCTTGGACTGAATTATACCACTGGCTTTCCTGGTTCTCCAGTTTGTGGTTATTTCTTTTAAATTGTGGTAAAATATATAGAACATAATATTAATCATTTTAATTATTTTTAAGTGTATAATTCGGTGACATTAAGCATAGTCATAATGTTTACAACCGTGTCACTGTCCATTTCCAGACAGAAACTCTGTACTTATTAACTATTAACTCCCTATTTCTTCCCTGGCCCCAGCCCCTGGTAACCTTTTTGCTACTTTCTGCCTCTATGAATTTGCCTATTTTAGGTACATCGTGTAAGTGGAATTGTACAATATTTGTCCTTTCGTGTTTGTCTTAGTTCAGTTAGCATAATGTTTTTGAGGTTCATCCATGTTGTAGCATTTGTCAGAATTTCACTCTTCTTTATGGCTGAATAATATTCCATTTATACATAGACGACTTTTTTTTTATCATCAGTTCATCTGTTGATGGACACTTGCATTATTTCCACCTTTTGGCTGCTGTGACTAATGCTGCTGTAAACATTGATCTGCAAGTCTCTATTTGAGTCCCTTCTTTCCGTTCTTTTGGGTATATATCTAAGAGTGTAATTGCTGGGTTATATGGTAGTTTTATGTTTAATTTTTGGAGGATATATATATTTTTCTCAGTAGAAATTTTTGAAAGAATTTTTAAATTGTGCTTTATAAATTACTTGACTACTTATTATTATTTAATTTATGATTATGATTTTAATTACGTAAGATGACTATCCTTTCATTTTGACAATCATTTAGCACAATGGTTCTCATATTTATGCATGTGTCAGAATCAGTTGAAAGGCTTGTGCAAACAGATAACTAGACGCGATCCCCAGAGCTTCTGATTCAGGAGGTCTCAGGTGAGACCTAAAAGTTCATTTCTAGAAAGTTCTCAGGTGAGTCTGATGTTGCTCTTCCGTGAGTCACATTTTGAGAACCACTGACCAAACATACTCAGGAATTCTTGAGGTGAGACTATAACTTACCAACTATTTTTAAATGTGATAAAAATTTTATGAATGCTAATCCTAATAATTGCTGAAGTTGACATCATACTATGTTTTATAGACAAACGTTTGTTGCAACTTGGCAACTTTAGTTTTATATTTTGTAATCAACAATTTTTTTTTCAAGTCTCTAACATTTTTATAAGCCTCCCCAAAACTGATAGGCCTTAATTATTGTGCCCAAAGCATTGATGGAGAGAATGGCTTTGCCCAACACCAATATATTTGCCTTACTAAAAAAGAAAAAAAAAAAGAAGGTACTATAAGTATCCCATTGTGTGGCTGCATCACAATTTAATTAATCACACCCAATCAATAAACTATAAGTTATTTGCATTGTTTTCCTTCTACAAGCAAAGTTGCAGTACACACCCCTCTATACCAGGGCTTCCCACTTCTGGCTGCACCCTGGAATCACCTGTAGAGCTTTTCTATTCCTATGCTTGGACCTCACTACTCGAGATTCTGATAGTTTTTGGTCAGAATGCTGCCTGGGCAGGGGTATTTTTTTTAAAGGTCCTCAGGCGATTCTAACGTGCAGTCAGGGTTGAGGACTGTTGTCCCACATGCACCTTTAACTACTTCTGCTGTGTCTTGCCTAGACCAGGACATTCCTGTGAGATCTGATGCCTACCCAGAAGAAGACTCCTTATTATCTTTGTAAAAAATGATCTTGAAATGATTCTCCCACAAGTCAAGACATACCATGTTGTTGCAGCATTGGCAGTTGCAAACACTGTCTCATTGGTTCACCTCTGCTCTAATACATGCACACGCTCCCCCAGCACAGATGCTTGTCTTTTAATTGCCGGGCAGGAGGGACAAAGAGCATGAAAAAACAAGCATCATTGAAGGGATCAGGATGGTAGCACATTCCTTATCCTTAATAGAGTTTCTGCATTCGTTGTTTTCATTATTTAAATTCTAGCATTGAAGAAATATTCCATGTGGAAACATTAGGACAGACTAATAAGTGAAAAGAAAAATACATGAGCATCTGTTTTCTATTTAATGAAGAATAACGAAATCAAGTCTAATCATCTTAATCTATAGCAGTGTTCAGTACAAATGTTACATTTTGGGTTGGAGACGATGAATGGCTAGCAACAGATGCAGAGATTTTTGTCACTGTTGTATGTACTTGGAGACAGACGTGACTCTATGCACCAAGCCAAAACAGCAAGGATGATGTTCAAAATATGTAACAGCTGGCATGGCCTGGGGACTGGTGTTGGCTGGGACACAGCTCTGGTCTGACCAAAAACCAGCCCTCCAAATAGATTTTATGTAGGGGTATTAAGATTCTCTGCTCTCACAAAGCTACTCCACCTGCCTGTTACGTTCCTGGGACCCCACCACCCACCTGAGTAAATACTTAATGTTTTTGTGGAAGGTAAATTCAGATACCATTTTAAGGAGTGTGTGTGTGTGTGTGTGTGTGTGTGTGTGTGTGTGTGTGCACGAGACCTTAATCTCTGAATAGCTTTTACCCTTAGTATTGATTACTATATAGCTTATAACATGAACAGATTTCCTATTGGAGAGGTTCCCTGATGGATGGGAGAGGTCAGTATTGATGGGGAGAGGAAAAACTCAGAACTGTGGTCTTCTGCCTGAAAACACAAGGCCTCACTCAGGAAGTGACGTCGTTAGGGATAGGGGAGGAATGGGAACGGGACTTGACGATCAGTCCGGCCTGTTTTTATCGTTTTGCTAAGTAATTAACATTATCTGAGATTATTAGATCTGGAAGGAACTGTAGAGATCATCTCTTGCACCTGCCTCGATTTACACCTGAGGAAACTGAGCCCAGAGAGGGAAAGCAACTTGGTCAAGGCCACACAGCAATTTAGTTTGACAATGTGGTAAGAACTTTAAGAACTGGCTTTAAGGTCTAGCTCTGATCCTGAGGAGGTGTGGCTCTTCTAGTATCCTTGGGATTTAGATTTCGACATCTGCAAAATGGGGAATAAGTTTCAAGGAAATTAAAACGTAAGAACTCAAAAGAACTTAATTGTCATAAATCCCCTGCCTGGGATCAACTCTAATCTTCTTGGTGATCAGAAGACGACGCTACATCAAAACAGACATTGTCAAAAAACGATTAATTTCCCCATCTAAACGAAATGCCTTTTCTCCCCTCTCTTTCTAAGAAGTCATTTATTTCCCACAAGTGCCCTTCTCCCTTCCCCCATTAAGATAATATAAAAAAAGATAGCATATAAGCCCCTTTGAGTCTTGTCTTTTTTATGAACTGCCATACATACATGATTAAAATCTATTTTTTCTCTTGCTGACTAGTCCTTTTAAGTTTCATTTGCAGGCCCCAAGTACTGAACTAAGAGGGTAGAAGGAAAGTTTACCTTCCTGATACGACTCATAAAAGACAATAAATGTGTAATGATTTTATTCAACTCATTAACTAATGAATGATTTAGTGAGAAGGTAGAGCTGGTTCAAAAAGAAAATTTGAGGAACAGGTATTTATATAATAAGTCAAATGAATGTGGAAATGAATTTTCTAGAAGATACAAAATTGGTTAATGTTCTACAGGGCAATGAAATTGTAACTTTTGGAACAGAAATGTACAAGTTAGCATTTTCATAATGTCTGTTCTCTAAACAGGTAGTGAATGGCAAAATCAAACAAAATCCTAATTAAATGCAGGTATCTCTCACTTTTCTGAAGTTCACATCACACCACTTTGCTTTTATGAAAATGAATTTACGCCATTTCTGCTTACCCAAGTTTTCATAGAAACTCTCTACTTTTGGATAGTGAGGGAAACCCACCATCTTCTGGTGAATCTGTTAAATGATGACATTGAAAGAACTTGCATTTTTGACTTTAGTTTATTTCTAAATTTTCGATTATTTGGGTTTAATATGATGATGTGATGAAAAAAAGTCTGTCTGAAGTGTTGCTCAAATATTACTATTTAGCAGGAAAATGTGCTTCTGGATTATCTGGGCCTATGATTTTTGATGGAGAGTCCATCCATCCATATGTCTCTGAAGCACACTCTGCAAGAGGAAGTTATCCTAGGAAAGAAAAAGTCTCCCAGTGTCAATCAGCCAAACTGCTGAGTATTTGAAATCCTGGACCGAGGAAGGGAGGAGTCTTTGCTTGAAGCCAAAGCAAATAGATACTGTTGTCAGTTTAGTTGCGAATGAATGGAAGTAAGCCAATGATTTCAAGTTTTGGGAGAAGAAGGCCTGTTGAATTGGGGGTCGGGTTAGGCACTGTCTGCTAGCTTTTTCTATTTTGGGGGAGGGGGGAAAGACCTGAAGTCATTTCACTTCCTTTTATCACCTCGGTGACAAAATAAGCCAGGCAGTTGATTGCCCAAGTCCAAGCCTTGGCGATGAGGTCTGGTCAGGGCTCAATCTGCCCCAGTCAGTGTTCTCTTGGGACTGCCTATTTCTGAATTGGCATCTGTTTTGCATTTCAAACACTTTAACGAGTTAGTTAAAAAATAGGCTGTCCCTTGTTCTTAGGCTGGGACCCCACTGAAACAGTGTTTGGAAATACTGCATATATTTGTGTTTCTCACAGCTCATGTGTCCGAGCTGAACTTTGTGTCAGGTTTTACTCTTTCCCACATACCTGCAGGGACAGGGACAACGCTGCATGGCTGGCAACGCTGTGAAGAGTTTGTGGAACACGGCCTTCCTTATTCCTTACCCTGTGAGACAGCCCCACCCTAGTGGGGCGCTCATATGTTCTACACACCCCATCTGAATTTGCACTTGGGTGACACACTCTATGCATTCATGCCTAGCAATAAGTGACCGACAGCTTTTAATTTGTTAACTGTCCCAGAGATCTCCTTTTTAAGCACTGTATTAAAAAAAAAAAAAAAGAACAGTTCTTATTCATTCTTAAAGGCTTAGGAAATACAGAAATATATTAAGAAGAAAATTTAAATTACCTAATTCTAGGCCTAGTATCCTGAGATAACAAAGGTGGTTAACATTTCATTTTGCTCTATTTGCTTCCAGATATATACATTCTTTAAAAAAAATTGAGATTATATTGTGTAATTAACTTTTAAATTGTGGTTGAAGCCAGTCCACGTATCAGTCAGGCGATTTTTCTTTTTTTGATGGTGGAGAGAGTAAATGAGAGTGGGAGTGAGCATTCGGAGATCACGGATACCTGTGAACTAACCATCTAGAGTTACCTCTATCCAGAGAAATGATCCTCTGGCCACATGTTGGGCTGGTGGCAATGGTCTCTTAGAGAAGATTCTGGGAGCTATTTACATAAATGTGCAGGGAGTAGGTGAACCTAAGGCACAGTCTCTCCACTTTGAGAATGTATGAACTCCAGCCTTCTCCAGTTTTGCCCACCTACTTACCTAAACTAGAACGTGATTCTCACTCTCCCTCACCTCTTACATTTTGAAGATTCTGCCTTTAAAATATATCCTGAATCTGATCCCTTTCTCGCCATCTTCACGGTTACCACCTTGATCAATGTGTCTATCATTTATCACCGGAATGAGTTCAGTTAATGCTTATGGAAATAAGCAAAGACCAACTCAATGACAACAGGCAAACATATTTATTCAGAGCTTGCTATATAAAACAAGGGAGCCAGCCACTGTCACTTGTGTTTTGGCTAGGATTCAAAGGCAGGCAGAGGAGTGGGGAGGCAAGCCTTCCAGTTGAGGAGAAGGCAGACTTCAGGTATGTGCTGATCGGAAGCTGTCAGGGATGTTGTAGGTGAGGTATCTAGAAGCAGGGCATCTTACGTGATTGGTTAAGGGCACATGTTTGGCTTTGTCTGGTTGGTCCAACTTTGGAAATGTTATGAAGCGGTCAGTTATTAATCTAGACCTGCCTGTTCGGGACTGATGGTTACAGGAGTTATTGTTTGGCTTCATGGATTTTTTTTTTTTTTTCCCTAGAGATAGTGGCATGACTTCCTACAAGTCTGACTTATAAATAGCAAGTAGGCTGGCTTCCTGGGCTGGTTACTGTAGATACTGGATTGGTTTCCTGGGCTGGCTGCAGATGGAGGGTTAACAGTTTTATTTTTATGTACGGTCTGGCCATTGTGTATTCAGTCTCTCATGCTGCAAAGTTTAATGGTGTTTCTTGAGTACCAACTTGATCGTGAAGTAGCTACTATCATTGTCGTCTCCATTTACCTAGGAAGAACACGAGAGTCAAAGAAGTTCAGTAACTTGCCCAAGATCACACAATAAGAAGAGCCTGGTTTTAAACCTCAGCAGTTTTCACTCCAGAAATCACTACCTTAGACTACCTCCCTCAGCCACTTAGAGACTGGCGTCACCCGGTACATGCTAATGTGTTAGCAGATAAGAATTTAAAATGTAACCTTTCCACCAGCAGAATTAGAATTTTGCTCCTGTTAATTCTGTTTCTGCAGAAGTCCGTCCATTCTCTATGACTTCACTCATCTTTTATCTTCTCAGTAAAACTTGACTCCCTTCATCCCATTTTCTTTGTAAATACCCAGTGGACTGACTGTAGGATACAAAGGAGTTCCCCCCACTGTTCTTGAGTTCTTATCTCTGAGAAGAGAATGAATGGAAAGTGTTGTGACATTCCTTGCATAAACCCTCAGGAGACAGACTACCTAGGCTTGATTCTCAGCTCCCCTCCTTAGAAGCTAGAGAGAACTTGGGCCGATCTCTGAATTTATCCAAGCCTCAGTTTCCAAATCTGTAAATGGGGATGATGATAAGGTACCACCAACCTTATGGTGATGAGCACAAAGATTGACATAACAGATGTAAAGCACATGCATAATATCAAGACAGATGGGGAGTCCTCAATGTAAATTAAGCTGCAAATGCCCTTATAAGACCCTTTCTTATGGCCTTAACTAACAACACTGAGAGTGGGAGTGTGAATCATTGATAGTTTGGGCTGGAAAGGAAGGGGAGAAAAAAAATCTTCCATAGTACTCTTTTCCAAAAATTGTCTGGGAAAAGTGAAGACTTTTTTCAAAAAGAAAAAGTTGACAAAAAATGACATCTCATCCATCCCCATCCCACCACCACACATACTCCCCACCTCCGTACACTATTCACTTTTGAGATCCTCCAATGATTACGAAAGAAAAAAGACTGAATGCAATTTTATTTTTACTAAGTGAATTGAACAATTGGTTTTGTAAATCCAAATAAACACGCAACACATTAGGAGTTCAAATCCTGTTTTGTCTTCTCTGGGTCACTGTATCTGAAACGAGTAGAAGCCAGATAAATAGGCATCCACTGGAAGAACAATACAGAGCTGCCTCGCCTTTTGTGTGTTGAAATAATAGCATATCAAGGGTCTTATTCTCTACTTGGGTGCAAAGCACAAAAGAATAATTTAAATTTCCAATTTAACGAAAGAACAGAGATCCACACCCCCACCACAGTTTATTTTCTGTCTCAGGGGTATCATTCAATCTAGCAGAGCTAGAGAATTCTACACAAAGAGAGCAGACTATTGGCTTAGTGGTGCCACAGGGTCTGGGGAGGGTCTCGGGAGTCCTCTTCACCGCAGTGGGAGAGGCGGCGAGACCTCGGGTGCAGATGCAGGAGAGTGAAGTGAAGGTGGGAGCTTCCTGAAGTTCCCATCTGATGGCCTCTATTTTCTTAGTGATTTATAGGAGCAGAGTCAAGGGCTGAACATGGGACTGGGAATTTGAGGTCTGAAATGATAGGAAAAGGCATCCAGAATCATCCAGGACCGTGGGGAAATGAATGGACTAGTGAGAGGAGATGCTCGAGGTTCCCAGTCGTGACAGGACAGTGACCCAGACAGCATGGTTATGCTTCCCTTCACAGCCTTTAGGCTCTCAGGTTGCTGGTGCAGAGCAGGCACTGACATGGTTTAACCGAGAAATGTGTGGTTTAGCCAAGTGAGTATGACAAAATGAGAAGAGGCCAGGAGACTGGGCAAGAGGGACGATAATAACAATGGACCAGGGATTCTGAGCCTCTGGTCACTGTCCCTCAGCCTCTCCCCATGCCATGTCCTCACTTGCAGAGTGGTGTGCTTGAAAGTGAGATTTCAGAGGGGTTTTAGCGATTAGTAAAATAGGGGAGGGGGAGAATTCCCCCCACCGTTCTTGAGTTCTTATGGCTGGAGTACTAATAAAACTGACACAGGACCAGATTCACAGGAGAAAAGCCAATTTAGTATGTGCACCCGGGAGATCATAGACGGTACTCCCCAAAATGATGAACCAGCCAACTTTTCATACTCTTTAGGCAATTTGTGAAGAATTGCCAGGGCACTTAGGTTCCTCAATAGTGAGGAATCTAAATAAAGTTTGGGCTTGGGTAGTAAATTAGTAAAGGAGAAAGAAGCTTTGTTTATGTAGCATTTTTGAGCTTGGATTCCTTAACTCTAGTGATAAGGTTGTTTTTCTCAGCTTCCAGGTGCAGGGGTCAGGGGACCTTTCTCATGGCAGATTTATCTCCTGCTTTCAGGGGGACAGAAAGAGGTCACAATGTTCTGCTTGCATTGGCAGTTTTTGAAGTCACTTGAATTCAAAGTGATCAATATGCCATGTGGGGTATCTTGGGGTAGCCCGCCCTGGGTCCTGGCAGTGATGACAGACGTAGGGTCTGGGGTGAGACCACAGGAGTGACTGGTGAAGTGGGATGGGAAATGCGCTCATCAGAGGCGAGAAAATCAAGAAACTGAGTGAACAGGATATTGGAAGGTTCAAAAATGTAGATACTGAAATCACCAATAATTAAGACAGAACTGCTATTGGAAAGAGGGATAGAGAGCCGGGAGCTAAATATTCAAGAAATAAAGAGTCTGAGGCTGGGAGTAGGACTGTAAAAAGGAGGGGGCCGGTGGTGTAATCTGATAACATGAGATTAAAAGCTGCAGGGGTTCTACAGAGGAAGGAAGGAGAATGTTCTGGAAGAGAGGAAGAAGTGGATGGGAGAAAGTACAGTCCTTAGTTGAGGGAACTTCAGGGAAAGTCTCATTCTCAGGGCGGAGCCAGGATTCTGTTAAAAATGTCCCTTTGGAAATTCAGCTAACAGATTAAGGTACAGGGAGGGATGAATAGTAACAGTGAACTGGAATGTGATGCCGTCTTGCTGTGATGGCTCAGAGAAGGGGTGTGGGGGAGAGTTATGGGTAGCAGGTGATAACGTAATTTTAAAGGATGGTAGAAAGAAGTTCTCCTGGCAGACAAGGAGGAAGGAAGGAGAAGGAAGAACGGGGACAAAGGCCTGGTGGCCTGGTTGGATCCGGGAAACTGAAAATAGATGGGTGAGAGCCGAGGCGGAGGGATGAAGGGGCTGGAGAGTCCAAGGCAGGACCCCCATAATGAAGGGCCTTGAACTCCATCTTGTTAGTGTGAACTTTTCTTGGAAGTGATTATGAGCCACTGAAGGAATATAAGCAGAACAGTGGCTGGCTTTAAAAAAAAGTATTGAATTCATTAAAACAACCATTCTGTGATTTGCATTTGTTTATTCATGTATCTATGAATGCAGATCTACATCTATATCTATCTATCTATCTATCTATCTATCTATCTATCTATCTATCTATCTATCTATCTATCTATATCTGATACCAAATATGAAGCTGATTCCAATCGTTCCAGCTCAGATTGTTGACATCTGGACTCAAACAAATACTGTAGGTTTAAGGCAGAGCAGAATACTAAATGGCTTCGGGAAGAGGCTACAGACCCCTCGTGGTTAGGAGTCTCCACACAGGCAGAGACCTGAACTGGATTCCCAGGTTCTCACTTCCCAGATTATGGCCTAGGACCGACTCCTTAATGTCTCTGACTCTCCTTATCAGGAAAATGGGAATAGTAGTCCCTGCCAGAAAGGTTCCTGTGTGAATTAAAGAGATCATGCAGTAACGTAGTTAGCAGACGACTGTCTCATGGGAAGTGCTCAGTAAAGCTCAGCTGCTATTTTTAAGGTGTACGAACTTCAAGCCCACATATGCACTCCTGCTTACTTCCTCTTGGGTTTGGCTGCATATTGGAATCACCTGGTCCAGTTTTTAAAAACACTCAGACCTTGGTCCAACCCGCAGGAATTCTGATGGAGTTGGTCCGGGTACAGTATGGGTGTTTTTATAAACCGCAACGTGATTCTAACGTGCAGTGACAGTTCAGGGCTGTTGGTTCTCCAAGTGGTAGACCCTGAACCAGGAGCATTAGCCTCCCTGTGGAATTAGTGAGAAATGCAAAATTTCCCCAATCAACTGAATCAGAAACTCGGGGGGTGAATCAGCGATCTGTGTTTTAACAAGCTCCCCTGGTGATTCTAAGGAACACTCACGTTTCCTAAGTATTGGTCTAGGGCTGGTCATTCTGCACCTGAACCAACGGGTGTCTCAGATCCTCCCCCACCCACCTCCTTCACCAGCCCCAGTTCCTCTTCCTTTTTTTTTTTTCCCCTTTAGGGAAGAATGGTTGGATTTAGGGTTGAGATTTCTTGTTCTTTAGCTTACTTAATTTTGTATGTGTTGTTTTTCTTCTTTTAGGTACTCTTCCATTCTCCCAACAAAATGTAGGTGCAGATACGGGGAAATGGAGCTGAGCAGGGAAGACAGAGCACCTAATCCCGTGGAACGGCCCGTTGTGATATTGTAATTTATAATAAACATATATTTGGTCTCCGTCATCATATCTGCCATAGGGCTTCTAAAATTCTTGGAATTTCCGGTAAGGTGATCAATAAAGGTGTCTTTTGTTATGTTAATCAGTGACTTTTGGAAAGCACCTAAGGATGGGGTTCGTTGCTAGAGGATCCAACCTTGTGATTGAAGGTTGAAACTTTGAATCCCACCCCCTGACCTCCAGGGACGGGAAAGGGGCTGCAGATTGAGTTCAATCACCTGGCTGTTTCTGAGTTATATCCTTTCACAATGAACCAGTGTCTCCAGAAATGTCTCCAGAAACTCCCCTTGAGAGCCCTTCTTAGGCTTTCCCAATGTCTCACCAACACTGGTGCTGAACCTGTCTTGAGAACTACCTAAATCTTCTCTTCAGGAAATTTAATACCTTGTAAAAACCTCAAGCCTATTTTAATTAAATTATTTCATTCATTGTCAGGCTTACAGAGCATAGGGTCTCAGCTCTGACTGAATGCATTAAAGAAAATCAAATAGTATAGATTATGGCATAATCCTCAAGGGAGCTATGAACAGAATCCCCTCTGCTGCCCACTCATTTCCCTGCATTAGTTAATACACACACTGTTACAGCAGGTGCTTTTCCTTTTTCTCTCTGAATGCTCTCCAACTGAGCATTCAGGGAGGAAAAGGAAAGGCACATGCTGTAACATGTGCTTTTTGTAAGAAAGAGAGTTAAAACCCAGAACATAACAAGATGCTGGAGAAGAATTTACCTTTTTAATTTTCAGGGCTAGAAAGGATTTTTGACATTACCTGGTCTAACCCGCATAATTTACCTGGTGTGGGGCAGAGATCTAGAGTAGGAGATGGCTTGGCCAGTGTCCCAGAACTTCACTTCCAATGAACTCAGCTTGAAAATGACACATTCTTAGTTCTGGGCAAGTACAGTGAAAGGTGACATGGGACGTTCAAGTAAGGGGGCCAGGACCAGTGGTTAAGGGGGCTGCTCTGGGCTCACACTACCAGGGATCAAATCTTAGCCCACCTCACGCCATCTGCCTCTGGGCAAGTTACTTAACATTGCTGGGGCTCCAGTTTTTTACCCTAATTTGGGCATAATCATAGTACCTACCCCAGAGTTGTGTCGAGTCAGACTGTACTTCACTAAAAACCTTAGTACTGCACCTGGCACTTAGTAAGTGCTCAATACATTTTAGCTATCATTATTGCTACTGAAGAATTTTTTAAAAGGCTCTTATTGGGATGGTAATGGGAGAGCTCTCCTTCTTAGCGTTTGATGGCAGTGGTTGTGTGCTCCCCGTAATGAGTGACTTTGTGACGCTGTGAAAAGAAAGTCCCAGAGGTCCTTTATTTAAGGGCAGACCTGTCTTCTAATGAGAGTAGAAGGGCAGGTGTCAAAGGATAAGTTCCATCCGAGAAGCAAGGGCTGTAAATGATGCTGTCTGATCCTTTGACAGGATCAAATACAAAGTGAATTTAAGTGCTTAAAAAAATGTGGGAGCTCCGTGAAAAGGAGGTGCTGGCAACAATAATAAAACTAATCCTACCAAGTCTATTAACATCCACTATCTCATTTGATTCTCAAAATTATATATGAATATATATTCCATGGATATTCTGTAGTAGGCCGTCAATAACTCTGTTGGATAAACAAGTAAATAGTTGGTTAGGCATTATCATCCCACTTGAATGAGGGGAAATAGGGACTCAGTTAGCCTGTGCTATGGAGCACCCCAAAGCTTACTAGCTTAAAGCAACAATGACTCATCTTTCATGATTTTATAGGTTGGCAGGGTGCCTCTGCTGGTTTTGCCTGGACTCGAAATGCTGGATGCTGGCGGGTCATTTGGATTGGAAGGTATGAGACGGCTTCACTTGTATCTTTGGCAGTTGATGCTAGATGTGGGCTGTGCCTTGCTTTCCCTCCACGTGGCTTCTCTTGCAATAGGCTAGATTAGCTTCCTTACCTGGTGGTCTCAGGGAAGCATTCCAAGATGGCAGAGACAGAAGCTGCAAGGCTTTGAAACTTGCACAAGGTTGCTTCTACCATATTCTGTTAGTCAAAACAAGTCACAACACCAGCTAAGATCCAAAGATTGGAGAAGCTGTCCTGTTGAGGAGAGAAGCGGTAAAGAATTTTGTAGCTACATTTAATTTACTAGGAGATCAGCAAATATAATCTCTGACGAGCACCTGGCCAAGGTCCCAGAGCCCATTAAGAGTCAGGGCCCTGTGACTCCAGGACTTGTGACCTTTTCTCTATAGCCAGACCACATTCACTGCACGAGTACACTTAGCTCAGGGATGAGGCAAAGATTTCTCTGCATTTAGACATCGTGGGACATTGGGTACCTGATGTGTCTGTTGAATAATGTCATAATCCTGAGACATTGTGGTTTGGACATGACATAGTTCTTTATTTGTATACAAAAATACTAATATATATATATATAATATATGTAATATATATAATCTATAATATAATAATATCTATATATAGTATTTTGTATACAAATATATAGTATTTTCATATACAAATAAAGATGTATAGTATTAAAAATGTATATTTTTAATATATATACATATATATGTATACATATATATATATAGTATATATATATTTGTAGTGTAATGCAGTGTGCAAGCTTTAAAATGAGAACCTAAAGGAATGGTTTTCCCTACCAGGAGAATCATTGTGCCCGTGTATGGTTTAATTTAAGAGAGATCTGTTTGGGTTTCATCCTCTCAATTGCTCACAGAAATCAAGGTTTAGGAAAAAGGTATTCTAAACAATACCTTTAAAAATGGCCGGGTTTGAGTAAAGGTCATGTGGTTCCCAAGCATTTGAGAAGATGAAGTAAGAAATACTGAAAGCAAAAAGATTAAATTCCAAGTCAACAGGGGCTCCTTTAAAACCTTAAAAAGATCAGAGCAGTCTGTTGAATATAAAACCTGTAGGAAAACCTGTCCAAATACATTCCCAAACCATTGTGATCTTTTATGAGCAACAGGAGAAGAAAGTGATGCACAAAACGAGTTGCTGATTTTCAGTGCTTGTGACGGCGACTTTTAGAACTTGACTGCGGACTGAAAATGTACTTACTGGCACCAAAAATGGTTTCTCAGAGGAGAGCGTAGTAAAGAAGCAGTATTCAGGGTCCCCTTCTTGCCAGCTAGGGAGGAGGGAGGTCACTGGTCAGTCACTCGCCCCTGCAGTGCTGACGGAAGCAATGGACAGAGCACGGAACTGTAGAAAGTGCAAAGAGGTGGGCAGAGCTGCAGGAGGAAAGGTCTGAGGCCACCAAGGAGAAAGGACCGGATGGGCCCGGCTGAGAAGCTGGGAGGAAGGAGAACAGTGTAGTGCACAGGGCACCTTGGGGAGAAGGAGGTGTGGATGCCAAGAAGGATTTTTAGGAAGTTCAGTTTTGTTTTCTAGTTGTGGTATACTTCCCCTTTTATTAATCTTCAAGACACCCTTTTAAAAAGATTTTGTTACTCTTTGAGGCTTCTGGAGAATGATTAGTGTTGATTTCGAACATGACTTCACAGAGAACAGCCACAGAGCAGGAGTTGGAAGACCTAGTTTTATTTGGATTATGCTAGTTTTGTCCTAATCTTATATTTTCTAGGTGATTTTGACCTTTCCAACCAAACTGGTGGTGTTTTCACCAATCTTACAGATTTTAATTATATTTCCTAAGTAAGTTAATTTCGTTGTTAGGGTGTTTCTCTAGTGGTGAGTCCTATTGTCTGTGTACAAGTCTCTCACTGAAAAGTGTTCCCTGGGCCCATAGAGAGACTGTGAGATATCCCTCACTCAGGAGCAGGCTTTCTGACATCCCAATGCAGGCTGCTTCGAGCTGCATGACTGAACGCCGGCCTGCTTTCTCGAGCACAATTTTGCAAGTTTCTACATTATTTTGCAAGTAACGTAGAAACCATGATGGTGCCCCAGAGCCACCCTGGGGCCAGCAGGTGTCAAAGTCATGGCCATTTGTGTTCCTTGTTGTCTCTAAGCAAGCTTTGTTACTTATGTTAGAGTCCCTTGTTCATTTCCCACTTCCTGTCCTTTCAGGCTTTTTTGTGGCTGTGGGAAGGGGCATTTGAGTAGAGAGATGTTTGGATTAGGATGAGAAAATAAGGGGCAGTAGTTTGCAGTAGTTTCCAGCAGACTCTGCCCAGCCTACCCTTCTCTTACTTTCATAAATCTTCCTTCTATAAAAAAATAAAAATAAAAATAAAAAGAAAGAAAGAAAATAAGGGGTTTCCCTGGCGTAGCAGTCAAAGCCACAATGATAATGGGAGCTTACGCTCGTGCACATCTACATGCATGCACACACATCGATAGCTTCATCGGCTCTTTTAACAACCTTAGGACGTAGGAGAATCTAAATTTTGCACAGGCTGAAAGAAACCGAAGGAATAAAAGCTATACAACTAGTAAGTGGCAAAGCTGACACTCGAACCCATATCTCTCGGCATAAGTTCTGAACGCTTATGCTACTGTGTCCCTCTGTGTCCCTCCTAAGTGCGCGTCGTGAAGTCTGGGCTCTCATCAAAGCTGGCTGCCCTTGGGCAAGTCACTTCCCCTGACCAGATGGCAGTTTTTTCATGGGGCAAGTGAAACTTGGACCTACTCTCTAAAGTCCATTCCACTTGTATGAGTCTGTCATTCGAGTATTTACAGACGCGTCCTCGCATGCTGGTCTTACGATAGGAAGGGACGCAGTGGGATGGTGGCCCGTGGAGTGAGTCATACTCTAATAGGAGAGAGCAATACAGGAGGAAATAAGATTATAACGCAACTGGCAGAGGTGATGCGCAACGTAGTTAAGAACTTATTTCTCAACATAAACCAAAATATAAAATAATATAAAACAAAAATTTTACAATTCCTTTTAGTCTGTATACTCTATATTTCTTGAAACTGTTTGGCAAATGACATAAGTTGTAGCGCACTTTTCTAGGGTGAGTTCGCGGACTTAATTGTCAGACCTTGTATGTCCCCTGCAACCAGAGGCACTTTTATTTCTTCCTTTTCTATTTGGATGCCTTTTATTTCTGTTTCTTGCATAAGTGTTCCGGCTAGGATTTCCAGTACTATGTTGAAAACGAGTGGTGAGAGTAGGCATTCTTTTCTTCTTCCTGATCTTAGAGGAAAAGCTTTCAGCTTTTTACCCTTGAGTATGATGTGAGTTGTGGGCTCGTTATTATGTGGAAGCACATTCCTTCCATGTCCAGTTTGTTGAGAGTTTTTATCATAAAAGGATGTTGAGTTTAGTCAAGTACTTTTTCTGCGTTACTGAGAATAATCATATGATTTTTAGTTTTCATTTTGTTAATGTGGTGTATCACATTGATTTTGCATGTGTTGAGCCGTCCTTGCTCCTTGCATCCCTGGAACAAATCCTACTTGATTATAGTGTCTGATCCTTTTAATGCATTATTGAGTTTGGTTTGCAAATATTTTGTTGAGGATTCTTACATCTATGTTCATCAGGGATGTGAGCCTATAATTTTCTTTTCATGTAGTTTTTTTGTCTGGTTTTGGTATCAGGGTAATGCTGGCCTTGTAAAAGGAGTTTGGAAGTGTTTTCTCTTCTAAGTTTTAGATTTTTATCGATGTGCCTTTTCAGTGCAGCTGCCACTGGCTGAATGATGCCTGTCTGAACCATAATTTAATACGAGGTACTGCATAAAACCTTTCAATGACTTCCCAATAAATGGATAGTAATTAGGGCCCAGAGTCCTGTACCTTATTCTAAGAGGAGGGCCATTAGCAGTGTTGCCCACGAATTTGGGATTGGTACATAGCTGGATACCAACTGTTCCCATATGGCCTTGATCCTGAAGGCTGAGACAGTGGCACAGGCCGGCAATACTGCTTGCCCTGATGCCCTCACCAATGCCGGGCCATGCCAGGGTAGCAGGTGGAGCCGAACAACCTCGCTACCACCACCGAGGCTCATCACACAGCTGCAAGAGGCTGCCCACATCCACGCAGGCACTGCTCCCAGGCCCCATTACTTTCCCCTGTGGCTATAGTTTCCCCTGGGCAAGGTTACTAGGTGACTTATAGTCTCAATAGAGAATTCTTCTTTACCAGCCACTCTGGAAGTGTTTCAGTCTTTTAACAATTGATGTGCTATCGTTGATTAAATTATGGCTCTCAGATCTTCTTCGCTCGTCTCTCTGCAATGGGACCCCGCAGTGCACCAGGTGAGAGGGGTATTTTTCCCCGTTCCACTGACGTTGGGCTTGGCCATGTGACTAGCTTTGGCTAATGGAATGTGGGCAGAATTAACAGTTTGCCAGGTCTTTCTGAGAAGTGCGTGCTCCAGATTCCCATTGCTCTGGTCAGCCTGAGCCTAGAGTGAGACAGATGGATTAGATGGAAACTGACCCGAAGCTGGCGCCAAACGTAGCTTGTCTGACACCTGAAACAAACTGCAGTCCTGTGAGCGAGAAAATAAATGCTTGCTCTTCCAAACTGAGTTTTGGAATGTGTTGTTATGCGGAAATATGGCAGCAATAGCTGTCTGCTACACAGGGCCAGCTAGGTGCATACCACTGTAAGTAAGCCCTGAGAAGACGTAATGAAAGATTTCTTGTTGTGATTTTGATTGCTTGAGAAAGTGTCACGGAGGAGGTGGAGATGGAAGAGGCAAGAGCAAAGATTCAGGGGCAGAGATGTTCAAAGGCTACAAAGGGACCATGATAGAGACCAGCTTGTTTGGAGGAAAAAATAAAGTGCCCAAGGAGAGGCTGCCAGGATTTTTGACGTGTACTTTCTTTTTAACCAGGGCTTGAAAATTCTCTCTTGTGAATACCCTTTCATGTCACTGGTGGGATGTCCACTGGTCCAGCTGAGAACAATGTGGTAAAATACATCAAAGCATTAAATGTGCACATTATTTTCCTTTGACTCAGCTACTCCTCTTTAAGAATGTATCCCAAGGGAATAATTGAGCAGGTGAGAAAGATGGTACAAATTTTTTTCCCTTATTTTATATTTTTGAAAAACTAGATATCTACTGTGTTTCCCTGAAAATAAGACCTAGCTAGATCATCAGCTCTAATGTGTCCTTTGGAGCAAAAATTAATATAAGACCCAGTCTTACTTTAATATACTATAAGACCGGGTATAATATAATATAATATAATATACAATAATACTGGGTCTTATATTAATTTTTGCTCCAAAAGATGCATTAGAGCTGATGGTCCGGCTAGATCTTATTTTCGGGGAAACGCAGTAACAATAGAGAATATTGAATAGCCTGGTTGTTCAATAATAGAGAATTAAACCAATTGATACATGTATTCAATGAGATGCCATACAGCCTTGAAAATTAAATTGTAAAAGAATATTTGTGCAGGCCTACTTATACATAATTTTACAAAATAAATACTGTAAACGTATTTTCTCTTCCTTATGATTTTCTTAACATTTTCTTTTCTCTAGCTTGTTTTATTATAAGAATACAGTATGTAATACACATGCAAACTATATGTTAAGAATATAGTATATAGCACATATACAAAATATGTGTTAATAGACTGTTTATGTTATTGGTAAGGCTTCCAGTCAACAGTACGCTGTTAGTAGTTAAGTTTTGGGGCAGTTAAAAGTTGTACATGGGTTTTTGACTGGACATGGGGTTGGTGCCTCCAACCCCTGAGTTGTTCAAGGGTCAACTACACTTACATTATATGTCAATATAGGTACAGTCTTCACTGTGTGTGTTTATGTGATTTTGATTACAAAATACTGCCCCCCCCCACATCATTGGAGACAACTCCATTCATTAGGATCTCTCCTGGGGAGCTTACTTTAAGTATTTGAAAGAAATACTTTGGTTGAGGATTGGGTATGATTCCTGAATAATAAAAATAAATCCTGAGTAACAAAAAGTGGTTGCTAACCGGACCTGGAGCTGAGCCGCGCCCTCCACAACTAAGACTGAAAGGACAACAACTTGAAGCTGAACGGCACCCTCCACAACTAAGATTGAAAGGACAACAACTTGACTTGGAAAAAAATCCTGGAAGTACACACTGTTCCCCAGTAAAGTCCTGTTCCCCTTCCCCAATAGAATCTTTAAAAAAAAAAAAAAATGGTTGCTAACTTGCCCCGATAGGAAAGGAGTGCATTGGAGGGAGGCAGGATTCAACAAGGCTGGACATCAAGTATGGAAAGGGAAGGAAAACTCTCTGTTCTTCCTTGGCCTTCCTCCCATCCTCCGGCTCCCTGATTATCTCCCTCCCCTGCCCCCAGCACAGCCTGGGAGGGACTTTGAGAGGACAGAGATCTGATGAGGGGAAGTAGAAGTGGCTTCTGTGGAGTGTGTGATGTGAACTCCTTCTGCTGTCTTTCTCCTGAGATCTGCAGTCTCCTCTACATTGTTCCCTGCGTGTTTCGTGCCTGTGGCGTCTTTTGGGAGAGCTTGACGTG
Organism: Rhinolophus ferrumequinum; assembly: GCF_004115265.2. Lineage (NCBI taxonomy): Eukaryota > Metazoa > Chordata > Mammalia > Chiroptera > Rhinolophidae > Rhinolophus > Rhinolophus ferrumequinum. Next base: position 29,835,763 of record NC_046307.1, read on the forward strand.
GTGGTTGAGGGAGCAGCTCACAGAGTGTGGAAGAATATACTTAAAGCAATCACAGTGATTGTTTTGGGCAATAGAAATTTAACTTCTTTTGTTTCTTTGTTGTCTAAATAAAATATATCAATTTATATTTTAAAAAAACCTCTTCTTGTTGCTTATGTAAACTTAGAAGAATTGATTAGCCTCTTCGCATCCTCCCTTGAGACAGGGTGTCCATAGGGCATTCCCTCCCCACTGGGCAGGGGCAGGTGGTTGGCTTCAGCCTTAGTCCCTGCATCAGTTGCCATAGATACGGGTGCATTTCAGTTGTCATTACGGGAGAGTCTGTTGATGATGCTCGAATAAGTCTGGAATTTGGATCCATATCAGATTTATAGTTTTGCATTTTTATTCTGTAATTCTACCTTAGAGAGGAAAAAGCCAAGACGTAACACATTTAGTTTTTATAAGCTTTGTTTTATTTATTTCTCACAACAGAGTTACTTAACATTTGAGAGAATTGAGGTTCAGAGAGGTTAATGGCTTGCAGAAAGTCACACAGTAGGTCTGGGCTATCCGATATCAATCTGATACTAAAGTTTTCTTTTTTTTTGTCTGTTTTTGCTTTTTTCTTTTTATTCCAAGGAGCCAGAGATGAAAACTTAAAGATCTGGCTAGGGCTATTTAACTTATGGGGTAAAAAGTGTTTTACTTAAACATCTACCAACCACATTTTTTTTCCTTCTGAGAAAGAAATAAGAGGAAAGAGGCAAAAACTGCAGCTTGAGGAGATGAGGCTAGCATTTACTATGGGAAAAAGAATCCTTGACAGTGATATGACATTCCTTGGACACTGAACTTGGTTACTACATATTTATTTAATCAGACTAAGCTTTTGCCTAAAAGTGGTCTTGTCTGTAAACTGCCTGAGAAGTAAGAGTACAGAGCCCCTCAAAAGCTGTGTTTGGCAAAGAATATACTGAAGCTACACATATCAGAATTGCCTGGGGTGTTCAAGGGGGGATTTGCATTTTGAAGAAGTTTCATTTATCAGTCACGGTCTAGTCAGCGAAGAAACCGCAATAGAAACGAGAGGTTCAATGAAGGAATCAGTTATTGTTTCAGTTATCTGCTGTGGGCTAACAAACCACCCTGAAACTAGTAGCTTACAAAAGCAGCTGTTTATTCTTGCTCAGCTGTGTCCTAGTCAACTGGATTCTCCTTCTGGTCTTGACTGGGCTCCCTTGTACGTCTGTGGTAGGTGTTGGGGCAGCAAAGGGGCTCTGATTCTGGCTGCTTTTTGGCTGGGGCTCTTGGCTCACCTCCATGAGGTCTGCACACTGCGGTGGGCTAGCTTAGGCTCATTCACATGGAAGCTCTGCGGGCTTCCACAAGGAAGCATGCAAGGTCTTCATGTCTAGAGTCAGAGCTGGGACAGTATTGCTTAGGCTACAATGTATTGGCCAAAGCAAATCATCAGGCCAGCCCAGACTCAAGAGGAGGGGAGATAAAGCGCCACCTTTTGATGGGAGGAGCTTGGTAGTCGCAAAGGGGAACAGATAGTCAGAAGGGATGAATTGGCACCATTTTGCCATCAGTCTTTCTCAGTGATGATGGTGTTTGGAGGCCTGGAGGGGTAAAAGGAAGGAGGGGTGTGCTAACCACTAACCAGGAGCTTGGAGGCCGCTCGAGGAAGCTGCTGGTCTGGAGTCCACATGGGCAGAGCTGGGAACTCTGAGGGAGGTGTGTGCCGTGCTGCTGCTGGAATTGCTGCAGAGGCACCCCCTCTGCTCATGCTGGAGCCAGCCGACTTCTCCTTTCTGACTGCCAGTGTTTCACATGGGCTGGACCTAATCAAAAGCCCCTGGTGAGAAAATCTGGGAAATTCCACCTGCAGGCTTCTAGGGCTGGCAGTACAGAGCAGGGAATGGAAGGGAGAGTGTGGGGCTGTGAGCAGACAGGAAAACAACATCCACACGCCTGTGGAATTCTTCCACATGGAAGTTTTGAGACCTGTTGTTCTATTATGATATGCTGTGATCCTAGGGCAGCAGTGACATACAAGCCCCACTGCAAAGACGAACACTGGCTGAGTCAACTGTTAACTGGTGAAGAATTCCCAGGGAATTACTCTTGCTGGTTTTGAACTGTACCATGGCTGAAGACAGGGGTGTGGACAAGATAATTAGTTTGAATGGGCAAGACAGTTAGATTTCAGTTCCATTCATCAAAGAAAATTATCTTTCTGCCTAAGCAATAGGTATAAAAATCTCGATGTTTCCCCTTTGATTTGTTGCGTAGCTGTCAGCCCAGAGAGTGTTTGCATGCAGGTGGACGTACGTGAGTGGGGCATAGAGAGGCAGGCAATCAGGATGAAAAAGTGCAGGAATATTAATCAAATGGAGATGATTAGGCAAAAAGTCAGTCTGTTAAAGGTCTGTAAGGAGCTACAACTCTGGATTCTTTAATGAGAAGATGGAATTTACAGGCCTGGAGAAATCTAGTAGCTCCCACTTTAAAAGTCAGACAGTGATTTAGTGACACAGCTGTGGGGACATCCAAAGGATAGGACAAAGGGCAGGAAAGCAGAAGATTGGGTGACAAAGAGTCCAGGGGTGACTCTTCTACTGGGAGGTTTATAAAAATCCCACACTGAACGCCTCAGAAGCTTAATTATGGATCCTGACGACATTTAAATATACAATGGACTAATCTGGCACAAATGTGTTTTACATATGCATTACTTTCCTCTAAGAACTATTCAATAGTGATTATTTATACCGGGCTTAATCAGTGTTAGAAATTGGCCTGCAAATGTGAAACAAACATAACTGCATAACCTTAGCTCTTTAAGGCATTCTAGAAGTCGTGTACTCCTTTCCCTTCATGCGCAGATAGTAACACTGAGGCCCAGAAAGCCCCAGGGGCTGGTCTGACGTCACATAGCTGATGAAAGACAACGTCATGACTAGCACGCCAACAGTGTGGTTCCCAGTCACATGGGTTTCTATGCCGTTTACTATAACTTTTATTTTGTATTGTGACAGAGGCCAGGCCTGTCAAAATTAAACAGTGTTTTCTAGATCCATCAGAATCACCCATGGGTACTTTTTCAAAATAGATCTGCCCGGAGCCCAGCCCAGAACTTCAGAAGTAGAATTCTGGGGTGGCAGAATTCTTTAGAAATATTAGAAAGCTTTAGGAATATGTATTTTCAGAAAACTTACTTACGTATTGCCCCCTTTTCCCTTGCCAAACCCCGTGTAAGAATGTGGTTTTAGGCATTGATTGGCAGAAGAGAGAATTCTTTCCAGACGTCCACACACTTCCAGTTAGGGAAGGCTTTTACCTGGAGTCTCTCGAGCTCCTGACCGAGTGACTTCCTGAGGGGCTCACGTGCTGTACACCCTCATTAGAGCTTTCTACGGGCCCATCCTTTGTACTGACAGCAACAACGACGAGGCTGCAACAACGACGAGGCTGCAGCCTCAGCCATCATCAGGTGGGCTCCTCCACGTATCTGTAGTCCAGAAAATTGTAGGGTGATGGACAGTTCAGCTCACCTCAAGTATTGACCCGTTGGCACCAGGCTGTTGGCGTGTTTACCCAATGGTGAGTGTAAGTTATAATCGGGTGGGCAGGCATGTCTAGGGTTAAGTGAGTCTCTTGTGACCAGTTTGGTATCAGCAGGTCCTAAAATGGTGCCTGGCACATGGTAGGTGCTCAGCAAATATTTTTTGATTGACTGAATGAAAGGGAGCTGCTTATTGAGTGCCTGCTTGAATAGCTATACTTACTATACCCTGAGTCACTAAGTGTCCCCTGTCCAGAAGTGTGGTTGGATCTGAGTGTAGTTGGGATTCATCCAGTGAAGCTCCACAGGGCCTAATGTATGATGATAAATCATAACCCTCCTGGGTGCTCAGAATGAATTTCACACCTCATCTGTTATCATGAGCAGAATGTGTGAGAAAGTCCCCTCACCGTGGTAATACATCAGCTCACAAAAATAAAAATGCCTGAAGATCAGAAAAGGGAACACTGTTATAGTCCATGGTACTTAATCAGCTACCCAGACATTGATGGATTTCAGGGGATATTTACATTTGAATCATCGCATCTAGAATGTTGCAAACAGAACCTAGAGATTTGGGCAGCATGGAAGCAATTTAAAAAAATCATTTCTCATTATCTGTAGTCAGAAAGTAGGTCCCCCTTTGTAGAAATATTCTCTAAGTAGGAAACAAAGAAACAAACAAAAAAACAAACCAAAAAAACACACCCCAAACCTCAGGATAGAGGTCTATTTAGAGAAATGAGCGGCCAGGCCACCAGAGTCCTCACTGTGTCATGACAGACGTCACTCACCTGTCACAGTGTATTTTCCTGCTGTGACTGACATAGGCTCATTGCTTCTCAATGCAAGCCTCTAAGATCTGAGTTGACATGTTGGACTGAAACTCACTGACCATCACTGATCTGGAGTTTGTCGTTGACTATTATTTTTCTGGAAAGCTAATATTAGTAGGTGATAAGAGGATGAGGGAAAAGCAAATGAAATTCCATAGATTTGGAAAGTGTCTTGAGTTAGTCAGATGGCTCCGTCTCTTGCTTCTGGGCAGGATAAGATTCAAAGGCATGGACTAAAGATGATTTCCTCAGTGCAGTGTTTCCCCAGCTGAGATTTTGGCGCCATATGCGTCAGAATCACCTTGGTAATAATAATGTAGGTGCTTGTGTCTCACTCTAGACTTATTGGGTCACAACCTCTGGGTTTGAAGCTAAGGACACGCATGGGACAAAGATCCCACGTTTCTTAGTTACTCTAAAGTCGGAGAACAACTGCCCTCTGGAGACTGGGTTCTAGTCTCAGCTGGGCCAGTCACTTGCTGTGTGTACTTGGGCACATCCCTTACCTGAGCCTCCGTTTCCTTACCTATAGGAGGAACAGTAACATCTGTGGTATCTACCTTCTGAGGCTCATTTGAGATAAAAGACACTTGAGAATGCTTTGAAAAGAAATGTGCTTTAAACATGGAGTATATTGTTGTCCATCTGCTAAACTTGGTGGGGGGTTAGGGAATTGGGGTGGATTTTCGAAAGGTGCTTCTAACTTTATCAGGAGTCAGTGATCTGGAAAAAACCCATAATGACACAGGAGAAAAATACACAGCCTTCTCTGTGTTGGGTTCCATTAGGTACAACTCTTACCTCTTCTCAAACCTTTAAGGCCTGGGAGTGTCTATAGGAGCCTCTGTTGCCAGAATTGGGGTTCACAGTAGCTGGCTGTAGTTTCCCTATCGCCTTCTTATACCTTTGTAAAATAGTCCTTTTATCAAACGCTTCTCAAATTATTCCAATTTGAATGTGCTTCCTGCTGGGACCTTGGCCAGTACAACACATGACATGGTAACTTGTGAGATGATATACGAGTATTATAAAAACAGAATGAATGATACTCAGTAAGGGTCTTGGGAGCCCTCAGGACAGAAAATTTCTGCAGAAGGCTTCAGAGGAGGTGTGACCCAGGCTCGTCTCATAAAGATGGATGATATGCCCATAAGTAGCCGACAGCCTTCCAAGCTAGGGAGTGGTGTACATAAAAGTGGTGTACATAAAAACACAGAGGTAGGACGTCTATATGACGTTTTGGGCAAGAGTGAGTCATTGAATGTGGCTGACATAATATTGGGTTTGAGAACCACTGTTGTTTGTAGTAGGTGCTATTGAAGTGTTCTAAGAAGGTCAGTGATTTGGAGATAACTTAAGAATGAGCCTGAACCATCCAGAATTTGGCGGTGAGGAGGAAGGCTTCAGGTGGGAGGCACTCAAGTTAAAAATCCAGCTTTGCCTCATACTAGCTGTTTGTCCAGTAGTAAGTAATGTACTGTCTCTCAGCCTTAGTTTCCTCTGTAAAAGGAACAGTGATGCCTTTACAGATGTCATAAAGATGAAGAGAAGAGCTGTATGTGCAGTGTTGGCACCACGCCTAGCACACTGTAAATGCTCAAGAGATGGCAGGCATGGCTGTGGTCACTGTTATCCTTCTCAACCCCAAGCACTTGGGAGTGCTCGATAGTTGTGGGTGTTAGAAAGGGATAGGCAGTGGCCTGGGCTCTGACAGCTGGAGGGTGCATTGTCGTAGTGACTTAGCATTGTTTTCCAATGCACCTGTCCTTGAAAGCCTTCTGGAGAAGTTGCTGAGCACGCTCTAAGCAAGCTACGTTTCCTGCAGCCATCTCTAAGGACCCAGGGTCAGTGGGTTCTCATGTAGGGGGTCAGTGCAGAACTCGCATGCACATTCTTCAAATGCAAGAGACAAGGTGGAGTTTTCTCAGAGAATGCCACAAACAACAAAAATATGTTGTGTGTACAGACACTGGTATTTCTTGGTGCTGATTGGCTGGTGGTTTCATCTGGGAGTGGGGTCTTTTTAGTTTTTTTTTTTTAAATTTTATTATTCTTTTTTATTATTTTTTTTTAATTTTATTGGGAAAGGGGAACAGGACTTTATTGGGGAACAGTGTGTACTTCCAGGCCTTTTTTCCCAAGTCAAGTTGTTGTCCTTTCAGTCTTAGTTGTGTCAGGTTCAGCTCAGCTCCAGGTCCAGTTGCCTTTGCAAGTTGCAGGACGCACAGCCCACCATCCCTTGTGAGAGTCGAACCGGCAACCTTGTGGTTGAGAGGACGCGCTCCAACCAACTGAGCCATCCGGGAGCTCAGCGGCAGCTCAGCTCAGGGTTCTGTGTTCAATCTTAGTTGCCAGGGGCAGAGCCCACCATCCCTTGCGGGACTCGAGGAATTGAACCGGCAACCTTGTGGTTGAGAGCCCACTGGCCCATGTGGGAATTGAACCGGCAGCCTTCGGAGTTAGAAGCGCGGAGCTCTAACCGCCTGAGCCACCGGGCCGGCCCCCTTTTCAGTTATTTTTAAAGCGAGCGATTCTCAACCAAGAGGTCCTGGTAGGATGCAGACAAGTCACTGTGTAATGTGGATTTGGCAGCCTCTTTTCTCTCTTAATGCCCCTTGGAAGTAGGACTTCGAAGGTGTTTTTTTAACTTTTTATTTATTTTAAGTGTGTTTTTCCAGGACCCATCAGCTCCAAGTCAAGTAGTTATTTCATTCTAGCTGTGGAGGGTGCAGCTCACAGTGGCCCATGTGGGGATCGAACCGGCAGCCTTGTTGTTAAGAGCACTGTGCTCTAACCAACTGAGCCATCCGGCTGCCCCAGGACTTGGAAGTTTGATCCCTCTGTCAAGTAGATACAACTCCAAGGAGTGCCCACAAGAAGTGGTGTTTAACTGAAGATTGTGCAGGGTGATTAGAAGAGAGGCCTACCTTATACACGTACTATAGGGCAAAATCTCATACAAATTCCCTTTAGATGTCTTGTCCTTCTCCTTAGAATAGTTTTTCCTTGCAAGCCACTTTTTGCATCCTTTTTTTAAAATCACAAATCTCCAATATTAAAAAAGACTCCATGTCTCACTCTGAGCCATTTCACCCTCGCCCTGTGCTTGCACCCCCCCACTTAGCAGAACCCATCGTAACAAACACCACTGATTCCGTTGAACTTTCATTTTGAACATGAGGGGTTGAGTCCCAAGGTGATGCAGTGGATTAGTCCAGGATTGGAATCAAGGCCTCCTTTCACTTGACCTCTTTCTCTAGATCCACAAACAGTGATGCCTGACGGGTGGTTGTGGAGGCTGGAAAGCCAGTGACCACACAATGGCGGCCTCCTGTTGGCCTGACCACGCCCTTTTCCAAAGCCTCACAATCCTCCACTCCATCCATAGTCGTGTACGAAAAATCATAAGTAATAATTCCTCCTGAAATGGCCTCCTTTCTGCCCAGTATTTGTGTCCTGCTGGCTTTTTAATTTTAGTTTGGGAGTCAGAGACCTAGTGACAACCGCTATCGTGCAGGGCTCCTTTGCTGTTCAATAAATGCTAATCAACCATAATCTGCAAGCCTAATAATCGCTGCTGCTCAAACCAAAATGCAAGGGCAAAGATTACTTTGGTCTGCATAGGATTTGAAAAGGCTGAAAGAACAGGCTTTGAGTGCGCAGTGGAAATGCCAGTTGAATATTAATTACAGTGGCACTGCTGCGTGCTTCGGAAGGTGCAACGGTTCAGCAATGAGAGCTGGAGAGGGACGATCAAATGGAGACAAGACGTGTCTGCCTGTGGAATCCAAGAGTATGGCTTCAAACAGAGCCCAGGGAGCCTCGGGCTGTTTTCTGTAGCAATCCTGGTATTCGGAGAGGTCTTCCTGGTCTTCTAATTTGCTCTTTTTATTTACTTCTCAGAATCACCAGAATGACTCAGCCAGGAGCTGTCTTAGGGGCAGGTTTTAATTAGTGGCTTGGGGATTCAGAAAGTGGCAGAGAAGAAGGTAGGGGGGTCCCATAACCTCCTTGCCTCACTGGTTATTTCCCACATTCCAGGAATGGAAAGTGCATGTCTACAGTGATCCAGACACATAATTACAATCAGTCTCTTTACGCAGTAGGTATCCACACACAAACACATGGAGCGTTTAATTGCATGGAGGGCGGGGTGGACAGGGATCGGGGTTTGTGTGTGGACTCACTGAGCCATAGGCAAGAAATCATTTCCATGTATCTCAACCCCTGGCAAACTCTATGTGTACAGAATAATTTCCTACACATCTAACTGCCCGGTAGAGTGTGTGACTAATTGTTTCTTTCCACTTAAAATGGAAGCCTCATGGTAGGCTGTATGTTTTGGTGCAATTATGTCGGCTCAGACCAGGGCTGAGGCATTTGAGCCACCTGAGGAGTGTGCTAATTGTCTTGAAGTATGCTGCCTGGTGTGTGCCTCATTGCTGTAGTGGTTTTAATGGAACTTCTAATTAAAAATAAGAAGAGAAGCAGGGCTAGGGGCATTCCTCCCACATCAGGGGTACAGGCAGGGCCCTTTTGAGCATGGCAGTGTGAGCATGCCCACGTGGGTGCCAGCTGGGGCAGAAATTAATGTGCTTCTGGTATGGTTTGTCTACTAGGCACAGCATAGACTGTTGGAGCTGTAATTAGAGCTGGGCCAATGTCAACATGTCCTCCACAGTGCCAATCTTTCTCCCAAGCTCTATGTCAGTGTTTGGAGGTTGTGCCTGTGGAGAAGCTGGGAGGAAAGGAAGCTGGAAAGTTTCAGTAGCTGAAGGTACAGCCTGAGACTGTGAGGGAGTTTGTGAGATAGGACTGTTCTGGGAAAAATCACATGTCCTGCTATTTCCCAGACTAGGCTGTGCTGGTTGTTGATTACAGTGGGCTGGGAAACTGATCCGGGTTTGGAATACTGGTCTACCTCTTATTAACAGTGCATCTTTGGGTAAGTGACTTAACTTTTCTGAGCCTCAGTTTGCTTACCTGTAAATTGGGAATAAAAATATGATTGAAATTTTGATAGTATTTTTGGTGGCATCATGGATGTAGAACTCAGGAATATCTGTCCCATGTGGACAATCACTTCTCCCCTCTGTGGGCCTTCACTTCTCCATTCTGCTTGTCCTCTCTCCCCAGACTAGTACCACGAGAAACATTAGCAGAATGGGAACAAAAATAATTTATTTATGACTGAGTCCAGTGGCCCAAAGTATTAACAGAGAGAGAAAAGTGAACAAAAGAAAGATTGGCTTTCCATGAGGTGTCTCAGACTGCTTGTGCTGGTCGACTGCATGGGAAAAAGGAAATCCAAGGCAGAGAAGAGCCCAGACCGTATTTGAAACCCTTTTAAGACAGGCCCTCAAGAACTGATGATTTTCCTGGCACTTTGATCACTGGATCACCATCTTTGCCTATGGGGAAGAGAGGAAGCTGAGACAGACACTTTCTGGTATGGGGATGAAAAGTCTGTCCCTACCTCTGCCTCCTGGCTTTGTGGTCAGGACTAGACGAGATAACATTCTATGGGCCAGTCCACTACTGTCTTTGGCTGAGGCTTGGTTCTAGCCCTAGGATGACCTAAAGTTGAATCGTTTATGACCCGTGACTTCAGGCTCTGACATTCTACAAGAAGTAATTCAAAAAGAGAAAAAAAGAAAAGGAAGAAAAAGACATGAGTGACTAGCAGTGAGTTTACATTGAGTTCTGTAAGTGGCAGGCAAAGACCTTTGGGAGTTCAGTGACTAGAGGTAGCTTTAGGGAAGAAGTGGTCTTTAGAGGTCTGAATTTAAAATTTGGGCTTTCAGCAGACATTCTAGGTAGAGGAAATGGCTCAACTCAAGGCACAGAGGTTGGAAAGTATAAAACGTGTTCAGAATGGAAGCAGTTAGGTTCCTTTAAGCATGGGCTCTGAGCCTGGTGGGGTAGGTCAGGGTCAGGTGATGGGGTCCCAGTAAGCCCCTGGCTCAGGAGTGGGGCATAAATAGAGCGCATGGCTCTTGCTTATTTCCTTTGAGAGTTACCTTAACATCCTTCAGATTCCTCCCCTACCACCTGCTTACTCTTCCTATCCCGCACCAAACTGTACTTGTGATTTGCTAATGCTTAACCAATCAGCAAGTTTTTAGTTTCCTTACTTGTGGCTTTAATTTCCTTCTCAAGAGCTGATCAGTCTGGTTTCTAACAGCTAGATGTACTCCAAAAGATTTCTTATTGAAAGTTTGAGTGAAAACTTCAAGAGCAGTTAGATGTGAATGGAGTATGTGTTTTTACAGATGGGAATCATGAATTAAGGAACATTTAGAGGCCTTGGAAGTCTCTAGACCAACATGTCACAGATGGAGAAGGTGAGAGGAAGAAAAGCCTCACGATAAGAAATTGGCAGATTTTGAAGCCCAGGTCTCCTCACTCTAAACTTCGTCAGGGCTCTTCACTACGTTGTAGAAGGGAGTATAAACCAGTGGTTGACATTTTGGGCCCTGAAGTTGGGCAATTTGGGGTTGAATCTTGGCTCTCCGCCATATACTTGCCTCTTGACTTTGGGAAAGGTATCAAGGCTCAGTTTATCCATCTATAAAATGGAACAAGGAAGCCAAATGGAAAAATACATTAGTATTTGAAGGGAACAAAAAAGGAGTGTATTCCTTATTGGTGCTATTGTACAAGAGCCACCCGATGTGTAGGCAATCACTTCCAAGGGGTGAAGCAAAGGTCTTCTAAAGAAAGGGTCTTCTGGCCAAAGGTGTCTTTCTCCCCACTCTGACCTGCCACCCTGCCTGAAGAAATCCCATGCCTGCTTCCTTGGGATGAAGTACCCCAAGCTGCTGTTAAAATAGGTGAGTTACTACGATGGGATCTCAAATTAGGTCATGATGTTCATTAAGACCTGAGTGACATCCTCTGATTATCCTGAACCAATTGACTGATGGTGAGGCCAGGATGCTGATATGACGTGCTGCTTTGGAAGGTACCAATGGGCCCATTTAGTAAAACCATCTGCTGAGGGTACTCCAGAGGTTGCACTTTCAATATGGAACAGACCTTCTAAATCACTCGTGTTCGGTCACCTGGGGCAGGCTCATGGGACAAATGAGAGTAGCAGAGGTGACTCCCAACCTGCAAGTTTATGCCCCTCTGGGTCTTGCAACCCCTCTCTGCTTCCTTTGCTCCTTAAAAAAAGGATGGCTTGACTAGAAGCCTAGCAAATGTTAAGCTGCCTGGGGTTCTTATTTTTCCCTTTTTAATTAAAAAAATTTTTGATTATAGTTGACTTATATGTTATATTAGTTTCAAGTGTGCAACATAGTGATTAGACATTTATATAACTTATGAAGTGATCACCCCGATATGTCTAGTACCCATCTGACACTTTACATAGTTATTACAATATTATTGGCTATATTTCCTATGTTGTACTTTGTATCCCCGTGACTGTTTTTATATCTCGCAATTTGTGCATCTTAATCCCTTCCCCCTTTCACCCAGCCCTTCAGCCCCCCCCATCTGGCAACCATCAATTTGTTCTCTGCATCTGTGAGTTTGTTTCTGTTTTGTTTATTTTGATTTTTAGATTCCACATAAAAGTGAAATCATATGATATTTTTGTTTTTCTCTGCCTGACTTATTTCACGTAGCATAATACCCTCTAGATCCAGCTATGTTCTCAAAAATGGCAAGGTTTCATTCTTTTTAATGGCTGAGTAGTATTCCGTTGTATAGACTCATATGTACCAAATCTTCTTCATCCATTCATCTATCAATAGACATTTAAGTTGCTTCCATTTTCTTGGTGATTCTAAATAATGCTGCCATGGACATAGGGGTGCATATATCTTTTCAAATTAGTGTTTTGGATTTCTTGAGATAAATACCCAGAAGTGGAATTACTGGGTCATATAGTAGTTTTATTTTTAATTTTTTGAGGAACCTTCATACTGGTTTCCATAGTGGCTGCACCAATTTGCAATCACACCAACAATGAACGAGGGTTTTCTTTTTTCCACATCCTCATCAACACTTGTTGATTTACTGATGATAGCCATTGTGACTGATGTGAGGTGACATCTCATTATGGTTTTAATTTGCATTTCCCTGATGGTTAGTGATATTGAACATCATTTCATATGTCTCTTGGCCATTTATATGTTCTCTTTGGAATAATGTTTATTCAAGTCCTCTCTGCTCATTTTTCATTCCGGTTGTTTGTTTTGCTTTTTTTTTTTTTTGGTGTTAAGTTTTATGAGTTCTTTTGGATATTAACCCCTTATTGGATGTGTCATTGACAAATACATTTTCCCTTTCAGTAGGTTGTCTTTTCATTTTGTTGATGGTTTCCTTCGCTGTGCAAAAACTCTTTAATTTGATATAGTCCCACTTGTTTATTTTTGTTTCTATTTCCCTTGCTCGAGGACACATATCCAAAAAATATTGCTAACAGCTATGTCAAAGAGTTTACTGCCTATATTTTCTTCTAGGAGTTTTATGGTTTTAGGTTTTACATTTAGGTAATTACATCTTTAATCCATTTTGAATTCATTCTTGTATATGGCGTAAGAAAGTAATCCAATTTCATTCTTTTGCATGAGTCTGTCCAGTTTTCCCTGCACATTTATTGAAAAGACTGTTTTTACTCCATTGTGTATTCTTGCTTCCTTTGTCATATATTAATTTACCATATAGTGCGGGTTTATTTCTGGTTTTCCTATTCTGTTCCATTGATCTATGTGTCTGTTTTATGTCAGTACCATGCTGTTTTGATTACTATGTCCTTGTAATAAAGTTTCATATTAGGTAGTATGATACCTCCAATCTTTCTCAAGATTGCTTTGGTTATTCAGGGTCTTTTGTGGTTCCATATAAATTCTAGGATTATTTCTTCTGGTTCTGTGAAAAATGCCCTTGGTATTTTGACATGTATTTGCTTTACATATTTAGATACTCCTACGTTGGATGCCTAAATGCTTACGGGAGTTGTGTCTTCTCATTGGATTGATCCCTTTATCATTATAAAATGCCCTTCTTTGTCTCTCGTTACAGCACTTGTTTTAAAGTTTATTTAGTCTGATATAAATATTGTTATCCCAGGTTTTTTCATTTCCATTTTCATGAAGTAACTTTTTCTATCCCTTTACTTTCAGTCTGTGTGTGTATCTTTTGATCTGAATGGGTTCTCTTGTTGGCAGCATATGTATGGTTCTTGTTTTTTCATCCATTCAACCATACTGTCTTTTGATTGGAACATTTAGTCCATTTACATTTAAAGCAATTATTGATGGGTATGTAGTTATTGCCATTTTATTGTTTTCTGATTTTTATAGTTCTTCTCAGTTCCTTATTCTCTTGCTTTCTTGGATGTTGATGATTTTTTATAGTGTTGTGTTTGGATTCCTTTCTCTTTATTTCTTGTATATCTTTTGTAGATTTTTGGTTTGTGGCTACCATGTGCTTTATATGTACCAAACTGTTTATACCAGTCTATTTTAAGTTAATGGTTGCTTAAATTCAAACACATTCTAAAATCGCTATTATTTTCACTCACCCCCTCCATGTTTATGTTTTTTTTCATTATTTTTAAATTTCTTTTTTGTGTGCGTATCCCTTACTTTATTTTGGAATTACACATGATCTTCCTACTCTACTTTTGCCTTTTAACTTTTGTACTAGCTTTATAGTTGTTTGGTCCACTGCTTTTATTATGTGTTTGCCTTTGTCAATGAGCAATTTTTCTTGCCTTTATTTTCTTATTCATATGTTTGGTCCGTTCTTCTTAAAGAAGTCCCTCTAACATTCCTTGTAATACTGGTTTAATGGTGATGAACTACTTTAGTTTTTTTCTTGTCTGTGAAACTTTTTATCTCTCCTTTTATTCTAAATGATAGCCTTGCCAGGTAGAGTAATATTCATTGTAGATCCTTGCTTTTCATCACTTTGAATATTTTTTGTCAGTCCCTTCTGGCCTGCAAAGTTTCTGTTGAGCAATCAGCTGACAGTCTTATGGGAGCTCCCTTGTATGTAACTAAATGCTTTTCTCTTGCTACTTTTAAGAGTCTCTCTTTGTCTTTAACCTTTGGCATTTTAATTATGATGTGTCTTGGTGTGGGCCTCTTTGGGTTCATCTTGTTTGGGACTCCCTGCACTTAGCTTGTATGTCTATTTCCTTCACCAGGTTAAGGAAGTTTTTTGTCATTATTTCTTCAAATAGGTTTTCAATCATTTGCTCTCTCTTCTCCTTCTGGTACCCCTATGATGCAAATGCTAGTGTGCTTGATATTGTCCCAGAGGCCCCTTAAACTATCCTCATTTTTTAAAATTCTTTTTTCTTTTTGCTGTTCTAATTTGGTGCTTTCTTCTACCTTGTCTTCCAGATCACCAATTTAATCCTTAGCTTTATTTTATTCTTTTATGTTAACCTTCTCATTTTAAAATGTCCAAATAGCCCTGGAAAGGATTGCCCGTTAATTTCTGGCTGATGAGATGATTGAAGAGCCCCCATTGAGGGGTGTCAGGAGACCCCATTCTAGTCTTAGCTCTAATTCTATAAATTACTGGGTGACCCTGGGCTCGTCCCCTTATCTCTTACCTGAGTTTTGTCATTTGCAGGAGTGTCTTTCACCTCATCTTGTGAGAACATAGGTTAGTTAGGATAGGAAGGGCTTATGACACTGAAAAAAAATCCCAGTTTTCCTCAACGTTCAGTCAAGTGTCTGTCAGCCAGACTCCCTTTGCTGAACTGGGGTCTGAGGACAGGCTCTGAGGATTCTGCTGCCTCCAGGTGGTCTCGGTCCCTGAGATGCCTGGGCCTACCTGTTCCCAGGCATGACCTGTGAAGAGCTGGCCCCTGTCATAGACTGGGAGTCAGGGGAGAGATGGTAGCAGTCCAAACATGGACAGAGGAGGGGCTTAGGGGCATTGATGTGTGTGGAAGTAGAGATTCTTCTTGGAGCTTTATTTAGGTAGTAAGTAGCTTTTCTTTTTTTTTTTTTGGGGGGGGGGAGTGGTTGGAGGTGTTAATGGAGATTATAGGAGATTAAAGCTCCTCTTCCCCTATTCTTTACACATCTTACTGCTGTGTGCCAAGCACTGGGGACCCAGCAGAGAACACATCACAGGATTCCTCCTTCATGGAATCTTTCACTTTGTGTGTGTGTGTGTGTGTGTGTGTGTGTGTGCATGCCCACACACATGAAAGTCAAATAACTGTACAAGTAATAAATTGATTTACCACGGTCATTCTTACACTGTAACCAACTTCTCCAAATGGCTTTTAGAGCTACAGAATGTTAGAATCAATCCAGTTCCTACCTTGAGCATTTGGGGAAACTGACTGAACCTCAGTTTGAGTTTGAAACCTTGTAAAGGGATTTGTCCAGAGCCATAGCAGAAACTGCTGGCCGAGTCAGAACTGAAGTCTGGCCTCCCAGCTCCTGGCTTGGTTCCCCCTCCGCCCTGTTTTCCCTGTTCTGGCTGCAGGAAGAGCCCTCAGGTGTAGCAGCTCCTCCACCGATGGCTAGGTGGCACCAGAACGCCTTTGAATAAAAAGGCTGCAGGTCCAGGGTCCTGTCTGAAAATGCCGGAATCCTCCTTGTGGGCTTCCTGAAGTTTCAACTGGGCAGCACTCCTCTTGCAAGACCCTCAAAAGGTCTGCCTGCTCAGGGCATTGCACCCGCTCATGGTCCCCACACTCTTTACCAGTGCAGTCTTGCCTGGGTCCCACACGCCCTTGGGTTCTCTGGTTACCTGGGAGAATTCATTCCTCTGTGCTTTTCTCCTGGAGGCTCTCTGTGCAGAATGGGATGTTCTGGCTGGGTGATCAGCTCAGGGGCAGATATTTGAGGGCAGTACAGGCACGAATTCTGGATCTTCTTAGGCGCTGC
The DNA here is from genome assembly GCF_004115265.2 of Rhinolophus ferrumequinum. Taxonomy (NCBI): domain Eukaryota; kingdom Metazoa; phylum Chordata; class Mammalia; order Chiroptera; family Rhinolophidae; genus Rhinolophus; species Rhinolophus ferrumequinum. The sequence continues at coordinate 29,852,019 of NC_046307.1, forward strand.
TATCTTCTTTCCTTACTAAAGCTTTCGTCTGGGTGAACAACCTAGCTAAACACAGTGTGGTCTTTCCGCAGGTCACATTGCCAGTCTGTGACAGAGTTGGGAGGGAACTCAGGCTTGCCAGCACTGCACTACTTTGTCTCTCAAGAGAATGTCGAGAAGACAAGACCCTCTGTTGTCTGGTCCCTCCTGCCCCTGCAGCCCCATCTCACAGCTGTGTGGCTCTGTGGCTAAAAGAATAGGTTCTAGTTTCAGACATCTGGGAGTAGAATGCCACCTCCCCATTTGTTAATTGTGTGACTGCCAAATTTATGTAACTTCACTCTGCCTTTTTTCAGTTTCTGCCTTTTATAGTTTCTCCATTTGTAAATGGGATGTGGTAGATTGCAAATGACCTCAAAGTTCTTTGTAGCTCCTCCCATTAAAAAGGGAATATATTTTCCCATCCCCTTGAAATGGGCTGGCCTTGTGACTTGCTTCCGTAGAATATGGTGGCAATGATGATGTGGGAGTTCTGAGCCTAGGTGTCCAGAGGCTTTGCAGCTTCTGTTCTCACTTCCAGAACACTGCTGTAATAAGGCTGGCTGATGTCCTTGACTAAGGGAGACCTTGAGAAGGGAGATCCCAGCCACCCAGCCCAAATTTCCCACTCACAGCATCATGAGCACATGAATAATTGTGTCAATCTACTAAATTTTGGGGGTGCTTTGTTCTGTCTCCAAAGCCAAGTGAAATATGGGAGAATAATAGCACTTACCTTGTAGGGTTGCTGTGAGGTTTCTGATGATGTGTGTTAGACCAGCACTTCCACATAGTAAGCTATTACCGTTGTTACTAATATGGTCATGGGGGACTTCCTCTTGCTCACTGGGTTCTAGTCACACTGACCTTCTTTCTTCTTTAATTTTCTGAATACACCAAGTGATTATCTTGTTTTCAGGGCTTTCCTACTTAATTCTCTCATGGTTAAGGTCTCAGCTGAAGCCTCTCCTTCTTGGAGAGGCCTCCTCTGCTTACCCTGGGAACCACTCCTTCCCTTCCTCGCTGTCTCCCCTTCTAGACTGTAAATCCCTTGAGGACTGGAGTTGAGCCTGTTTTTCTTCCCTCTTTTATGCTCACCACCTACCACAGTGCTGTGTACAGCAGGCACTCCGTGTGAATAAGTGAATGGAAAGGGGCACCTAATCAATATAGGTACATAGGTTTGAGGTTGCTGTTAGGCTTCTAGAAAGAGGGGAGTAGCCAGATTAGAGTCTCAGAGAGAGAGGACCATGTGTGCTGCTTCTAATTTGTATAGCCATTTCGGTTTGTGTCACACTGTTACATTGGCTCAAATATGTTCCTGAGGTTCTATGTCCAACATGGCTGTGAACGTCTTTAGGACAGGGATGAGTTCCTCGCAGCCCCTAACACATCACTGGGCATCTAGTAGGGATTTAACAGAAGTTTGTGGGATAAATGGATGAGTGAGTGAATTAACAGATGACTGAATGCAAAGGATGGATGAGAGCGTACTCAGGACTGCAAGCAACTATGGAAAACCATGTTTATTTTTTCTTCTAATAAAGAATGACACATTTCTAGTCCATCGGTAAAAGGTCATAAAAGTATAAAAATGTAGTAAGTGCTATCATTAGCATTATGTTATAGGGAAAGAGCTGTTATAACCTTCTCCCCTAAGGTGGCACGTTGGAGGGTCACAGTTGATTTGGTTTACAAAGAAGGGCAACAGTAGGTGACCAGCTGTTCCAGTTGTCCCAGGACTGAGGAGTTTCCCAGGATGTGGGACTTTCAGTGTTAACCCTGGGACAATTCTAGGCACACTGGGATGGTTGGTCATGTTAGAAAGAGAGCAGCATCACAATGATGGGTAGGGTTTGGCATTTAGGTGCTGAGATCAGATGTTTTCTCGACTTCCCCATCACCTCTTTTCCTCTTAACTCTAAAATAAAAATCCCTGTGTTATTATCAAGGGTGTTACCACTTTCAAAGGGTTTTTACATCCCCCCCCCCATGTAATTTTGCCTGGATCCTTATGCCAAGCCTGGGAGGTAGGGCAGTTCTAACCTGTTTTGTAGGTGTGGCATCCTGCTTCAAGGCTCCTGGCTCCTACAGAGTACGGGGCAGAGCAAAGATCTGTGTCCCAGATCTCCTGAGGCCAGTGTTCTTCTCACTACTCTGTTCTTTTCTGAAACATCCTGTCTCATCGGGCTTTCAGGAATTGTATGGGGAAAGGGAGGACCCTGAGATCCAACTTTTGGCTCAGTCCCCTCATTTGGGACAATTCACATCATCACTGCTGTGCCTGATGTGTACACCTGCTCCTCCTTTAGCAATCCTCATGTAGGATTCCCCTGAATACCCACCAGCTGGCCAGTGCTGGTGTCATTATGTGGCAGAGCTAGTGAAAGAGATATAGTGATAATGTTCCAAATGGCCCCTCCAGTTCAGGTTTGTCAGCAGGGTAGTCAGAGGACCAGCTCAGTCTTCCAGTTGCCAACTTGATTGTTGAGATGTTTTTGGGCATCTTTGCTGGAAAGTTACTCAAGTGAGGTGGCTATGACTCAGGCTCAAAGACTTGTCGCATCCATTCCTAATCTATAGGGATTTTGCCAAATATACATACATACGTATACATATACATATACATATATATATATATATATATATATATATATATATATGAGAAAGGGTTTTGATAGTCCTCCCTGACTTATGTTAAAAGACTAGGGACAGGCTATCCTTGCCTATATATAGTAGACCTAGTTTCTCTTGACAGCCTATTACAATTCTATCAACCATTCTTTTATTTCAACACTGTTTTGAGCTCTTCTTCCATTTTTGGCATTTACCACCTCTAGGGGTAAGAAGTCTATGGAATCCTTCGTTTCCTGGTGAAGTGAGACTTCCTCTGACTCTCCCTTTTTTAATGGAAGCATGTGCTAGTATCTTCCAGAAGGTGCTCTTCTGGGGCAGGCTTAATGACTAGAGCCTAACATTGGCCCTACCCGGTAAGATGTCATTGGGCTCAGAGTTGCTCTATCAAAAGGGTCTGTTCTGGGTGCAGGTGTGCTAAGATCTACCGATCTTAAGAGTTTTCCTGTTTTGAGAGTGAATGAGGATGGGTACTATTATTTAAAAATAAATGAAATAAATAGCTTTAAAAAAGTGCTGCCCATGTCGTCTAGGTAGATTCCCCAGACGGTGGGACCTAGAGTCCATCAGTTAAAGCGTGGGGTTTCTGGTCTACCATTTCCCTCAGCATGCTTCTGTTCTTTCTTCCTGTTACTCTAGCTGTGGCCCGACAACCCTCAGAAGTGTTGGTGGCCCTGAGGTCAAGTTTAGTTTTCATCTTTACGGGTGGTTCTCTTTGGCTTAGAGACAGACAAAAAGCGACGCAACTCTTTGTGAGTGGAAGGGATTCTTAACCCCGACATGGTCAACACTGCAATACAATCAAGAGGCAGCCCCTGTGTGTATGCGTCTCTTGTGAAATTTAAACTCTGGCACTGAAGGGTGAGGTGATGGGACAAGCCCACAAGCTTCCGTAGCCTGAAAAATCACCTGCGTTGATAACATTTCTTGGAATCTTAGAAACTTACGGCCCAGTTGCACTGGGCCGTGGGCTGTACTTATCTAGAGGATCAGAAGAACATCTCTGGGCTAAACAATTTGAGAACTCAATGCCATGGAAACATAGCCTCTTTATAAAAACTCTGTAAGACGTGCTGCCTGGCAGCAGGAGAAATCTAGAGGTCAACTGGTTTCCAGTCCTTTTTTTTTTTTTTTTTTTTTGTCGAACCCCTTGGTGCCAGCACTTTCTCTAAGGAAGTCAAGCCTGGTGGGGAGAGCAGAATAAGAATGGCAAATTCTTTCCTCCATGGAGAGAGGAAGAGACTTGGATTAATTAGGCCACTGACTGGCAGCCTCCTCTGAGTTTGTACACATTTCTGCAGGCCACTCATATGGTCAGTGAACTCTGAGATCGGCGATGGCTGCCCCTGCTCGAGCCTTGGTAGACATTAGCCTGTCCACTTGAGCAGGCCCCGGAAGCCATTGTGCTACGAGGCCCCAGAAGAAGGTGATCTCCAGATGAGAGTTTAGCTGAGGAGTCTGCTGAACATGGGTCATCCCTCATGTGGTCTCTGCTGCTTCTCTCTCCACACAGCACCCCGTCCTCTTTGCACTTCTGCTTGGGGGTGCTGGAGCTCCTTGAGGCGCTGGCTCTCAAGTCCTGTTCAGGGACAGGTGGCACTGGACGGTGGGTGGGCTGAGCCTTTCCAGGGACAGGGGCAGGCATGTGTTTGCTTCTCCAACTTTGGATTGCCAGGTCTCTTTTGTCCTTGGGGAGTTGGTCGATTTTCTGAGCTTTTGAGATCAGAGACTTCCCATAAGTCCCTTGCAGAGAGAGGAAAAAGTACCTGGTAGGAAATAAGAAATAGCAGAATAAAGCTATTTTCTGATTTTTATTGACTTCTTGAATTTGAGCATTGAAAGGGACCTTAGAATCCAATTCCCCACCCAGGGAGTGCTGGTTATCAAATCTATGCCTGAGCACCTCTGGGATTTGGGAGTTCAATAACAACAATATATAATAGCTAACATTTATTATGTACCACGACCATTCTAAGTGCTTTATGTATTATTATCTCATTTTCCCAATACAGCTGGTACTTTTGATTCCCGTTATACAAGAGGAAACTGAGGCAGTGAGTGATTCAGTGATTTCTCCAGAGCCACACAGTGGTCGAGCTGTGGTCAGAATGAAGCAATCTGGATCACAAGGCTTTTATCTACCATGTACAAGGGCAGTCCATTCTATTTCTGGGCTCTTCTGATTTAGGCAAATTTACTTGCTTTGCAATGTCAACCCTCTTGTGGAATTTAATTAAGTAGTTTCTAAATACATATTCTTTTCTTGAATCCATCAGCCACGTTAACTTCACAGCATCACTGTATTATCACTATTTACCAGATAAAGAAACTTAGGCACCAAGAGATGAGATGGGTTTTCAAGGTCTCCTGAGAAGTTACTAGATCCCCCTGATTGTTAACTCAGGGTTCCTTTCTCCCGGCCCAGCTACGTGTAGCTTATCTTGGACTCTCTTTTGAATTGGGAGTCTCTCTCTATCTGTGTCTGGAATCTTTTCCCTGTTCCAAGTTTGAGAAGGGAAGGAATGAGAGGGTAAATAAAATTGTGTGGTCTATGGAGAAAGCATATACCATCTTGTGATATGGGGCAACTCATGTCCCCTCTCTGGGTGTCAGTTTCTTTATCTAAAAAGTAATCCAATTGGTCCAGAGGACCTCTAAGATCTTTTCCAAAAAGATCTTTTAAAAATTTTTATTTCTAAAGCCTTATAAGTAGAGAGGCTCCCATCCTTCCTTTATAACTGAAAGCTTCAAGGTGACCTCTCAGTGGGCAAGGGGTTTCTGAGGACCCCATGGCATCAGATGAACTTTCCCCCACTCTTTCTCATCTCACCCAGGGAAGCAGTACAGGTGGCCACGTACATGTTTCAGGAAAGACTCGACTTCTTGCCTGGGAACTGGACTTTTCTCAGTTTAAACCTTTTCCCCAAGCCACCTCTTTTCCTTGTCTGTACATTTATTCAAGAAATATTTGGCAAGTCCCTACGATGGGCCAGGCCCCAAGGGATTAGGCTGAGAACAAGACAGACAGGGTTCTTGCTATCATGTGGCACCTGAACAGAATATAAGCAGAGGGAACCGTGAGAATGTCAGATACCTGATTTGGCGTGAGGCGCCTTCCGTGAGGAAGACACTAAGGACTGAGGGATGTATAGGAGGTAGCTAGGAAAAAGAGGGTGAGAACCAAGTCCCCAGTACAATGGCTGAAATGTGGAGAGTGAGGACAAGAGTGGGGGAATATGACACAGAAGGGGTGAGCAGGGTTAGAGCAGGCAAGGGCTGAGCCATTGCTTTTGTTTTGTGTTTAATTGTAAAGGCCTTGGGAAGCCCTTGGAGGATTATAAACAGAGGACAGGATTAAACTTTCATGACATGATTATACTTTGACACAATGATAATGGATTAGAAACCTAATAGGAGACTATTGAAGTAATTTGGATTAGAACCTATCCATAGTAGTGGCCGTAGAAATGGAAATAGTAGATACACTTGAGAAACATGTAGCACACAGAATTGTCAGGTCTTGGTGATGGACTAGATATGGGCGTGAGGTGGTGGGTGGTATCAAGGTGGTATCTCCCAGGGGTTTACCTGGGTCCTAAGTGGGTAGCATTTGATGGAAGAAACTCTAGGAGAGATCTAGGTTTCTTGGATGGTGGTGGTGATAAAGGGCAGATCATGAATTAAATTATAGATGTCTCCCAGTTTCTTTGGACTTATATGCCCATTGGAGGTGACGAATAGGTAGCTAAAAAGATGTATCTGGAATTCAGAAGAAAGGCTGGGAATTTTGTATTGGAGATTCATCTTTAAAAATATTTAACTTCACAATAGCGGTTGCTATGTCTATGGGGGAGACTATAAAGTTAGAAGACAAAAGAACTTAAGACCAAGGCTTGACATATACCATGTCAAGGACATGAACCCAGCAAAGAAAACAAAGAAGGAGAAGGAGAAAAACCAAGACTGTTGGATTACTGGAGCCAAGGGGAGAAGATCCAGGACTGGTATTATCTATGGTAGCTATTTAAGACACTCATTGTGATTTAAAGTTAGTTTCTTTTGTTTTATCTTAAAACAACTTGCATGTTCTGAGTTTGAGAGAATCTATACAGTTCTTTTATACGAGTTGTATTACTTAGACCAAGATTAGTGAGGTCACGGTTAGTGGGCTAATTATCACAAGTTTGGTGAGAGAAATCCATCTCCATTACGATAAAGATAGCTTACAACTTTAAGTGAACAAATAGTTTTCTACAGCAAACATTCTAGTATGTAGATTTCTATAACAAACATTAATTTTTCAAGCTTACAAGTCAATAGTCCTTGGAACTATTAAAATAATGCTTTCTCAGAAGAAATCTCTTTACTTAGTAAACTGAATTAAACAGAAATTCAACTTTATGATGATGCTATATAATAAGCAAAGATTTAACTTATGTGCTATGGTAACTAACAAGTAAATATTTGCTAACTTTTCCCAATTTGTCTCTGTTTAACAAGCTGTAATGTGGAATGCTTGTCTTTTCAAAGCACATGTCAATAGTCTTTTTATACTTTTCAAGGATCCTCATCAAGCTGGTAATTTTGGCTCCACGTGTGTTTTCTAGCTAAGGGTAAGACAAAGACTAGTGGGCTGATAATTTTTTATTTCCATACCCCAAGTAAGACACAGAATAGAACAGAGGAGCTCAGTCATTGGTCAGTGGTGATCCCAACCATGTTAAATCCGAAAAATGTGGACAAAAGTATTTAACCCACATATTTGATGCCCTTTTCCAATGAAGGCACAATCCTCACGGTCTCTCCCGGGGTCTGTGTCCCAAGGGATTGGGGTGAAGGGGTTTGGTGGGAAATGTGTCCTCTGAGGCTTGGCTTGTTCTTAATGGCTTCCCACCCTTCACTCTCAGGACCCTCTATGGATACTTGTCTCTTCGACTCTTGTATTACAGTCAAACATGTCTGAATTGCTCACGAGACTACAAGCTTCTTGACAGTAAGAGTCCTGTTGTGTTCATCGTTCTGTTCCTTTAACATCCATTGCTCATTTATCTGAGTGCAGCCACTGTGCCAGGGACTGTGCTAAGTGTTGGTTATGTAATGATAAGGACGATACCTTCTGTCCAGGAGTTAATGGTCAGAACGAGACAGACAGTTTATAACAAGTGGGATAAAGGTGGCGACAGAGATACACCCAGGTGATGGAACCCATGAGAGAGGGGGACGTGTCTCGGCCTGAGGAAGTAGGTGAAGTCATGAAGGTTTGGAATTGGTCATGCCTGAAATAATGTGAAAGGGTGAGTTGGTTTGGTAACGGGCAAGGTGTTCTGGATAGAAGCAACAGCCTGAGCCCAGGGAGAAAGGTGAGAGGCCATATGGGCCCTTAGGGAAGTACAAGACACTGGTGGTGTGGAGCCCAAGGTTGGAGGCAGGGAGTGGGGAGATGAGGCTGCAGAGACCAGTAGCCACCAAGCAGGGAGGCCAGGCACACAGCACACATTTAGAACCCCACCAACATTTGTGTTTGACATCTTGTTATCGTTAGCCTGCAACCCTGCACCAGAGGTCAAGGTTCTCACGGGGTTTAGGGAGGAGGACATGGAAAGCAACCTGCCAAATTTATTAAAGAAGTACTCTGCTGATGTTGGATTAGAAAATGTTGTGCCTGATGTTGTGATGGCCTGTTTTTACGACAGCTTATAAAGTGGCTGAATTTCGATATTCAGAGTGGTGAGATCGTGAGGGTAAAGAGGCTCAGTCTTGTCTGTGGGTACATCATTGTCAAGTGCGCTGACCGCTCTGACGAGAGAGTGTGCAGGGAGAATAGAACACTGGCCACCGAATTGGCCAACCAGCTCCCTCTGGGATTTGTGGTGGGATTGTGGCCACATCCTGGTCCCTCTTGGCACTTGAGTTGTCCCAAGAGCAAGTGGGACGAGAACCACAGCTCTGCCTGACTTGTAGGTGACAAAAACAAAATGAGAGGCTAGATAGGACAGTGTGTGTCAAGAGCGAGCTCCAAGGAAACACAAGGCATTGTTGCTCTTTTTCTGGAATAGGTGAATATAGAGGGTTTCGGCTGAAAATGTTAGAAATAGTCCCTGGGCATGAATGATTTATTTGGCTAATACACTGTGTGTGTGTGTGTGTGTGTGTGTGTGTGTGTGTAAATTTGAGTAATATTAAATGGGCTATTTCATGCAAAATTTGAATTTCTGGGAAAAATCTGAAGCTCTGGAATGCTAAACTTGATCTTTCCTGGTGGCAATGACAGGGTGAAACTGACAAGGTCTTTCTCCCTGTCTGTATTTCTCCTGGTTTGCTGCAGTTGTTTGCCTGGCCCTGTAGGCATTTGAGTGTGAGACTCTTGGGCTAATAAAAGAGTGCAGAGCTTTTCAAAATGATCCCTTAATACTCAAGAAAATTCGTAAGGCAGGAGGATAGGAATTATCACTCTTTTTTTATAGATGTCACAACTGAGGCCATGCCAGATTTGGTGACTTGGCTGCTCGGTGGCTGACTTGGGACCAGAGTCCATTGTTCTTCTGTCCTAGCACCCCACCTTTGAAACAATAGCCTCAAGAATCCCAGCCAGGAGTCAAACTCCTGCCTCTTGGGTTACAAAAATGGCTTCTGAAGGGGAGATTGGTAGTTCTAGGGAGAAGATGGCCCCCATGGTCAAACCTTGGGAGAAGAGCCGCGACTGGTGTGAGGAAGCAGACGAGGTAGAAAGTGGGGTCTGAGAGCTGGCCTTCCATCACCCAGTAGGGGTTGGTGGGACTGTTGCAGGTGACACAGGTGGCGTTGTACACTAGGGATATCACAAAGTACATCAGGAAGCTGCCTACGAGCACCAGCCCGTGGATGATGGTCTGGAAGGAAAGAAGTCAACACTGTTGAAGGTATAGCTCAGATAAGGGGGCACTGCAAGCACACTACTTGGCTTTGTTTTAAGCTTCTCTTTTTGGGAAATGCAACACACTTAAAACACATTCAAAAAAGTGTGCCGTTTAATGATCATTATAAAGCTAAGAGCTATCACCCAGAATCCGAACACACACACCCCCAAGAACCCCTAAATCGTCCTTGACTTTGGTGACAATTCCAAGCTGCCCTTTGACGTTTTACCACCTTTCTATGTTTCTCTAGAGAGACTGTTTTTGAAATGTTAGTAAATAGAATCATATGTTGTGTGATTGTTTTTTTTAAACCTCAATATTATGTTTGTGTGATGAATTCATTGTTTCCACTTGTGGCCGTAGTTTATTTATGTTCAAAGCAGTTCAGTGTTCTGTTGTCTAATCTTATTTTGTCCTGCTAGTTTTGTGCTTTCTTTTCCCCATTCTTGTCCTCTTTGAAACTTATTGTTTTGTATAATGTTATTTCCCCCCTTTACTAGTTTGAAATTTACACTCTCCATTGCTGTTTTTTCAGTGATTATTCAATAAATGATATTAAGTGATCTTAACTTACCACAGTCTAATGTTTGTAACTACTATTCCCTCCTCCTGAAGTGTACAAGGGCTTTTGACTACTTTACTCTATTTACCTCCCTCCTGACATCTTATTGCTACTGTTTATTTTAATTCTATCATCTTTTTAAAGCACATGTCATTATTATAGTTTAATACTGTCAATATTCATTAAGATTTACTTAGATGTTTACCACTTTCGATGCCTTAATTCCTTCTTGCCTCTTGGAACTTCCATCTGAAATTTCTTTCCTTTTGCTTTAGGTACATCCGTTAGAATTACTTTTAGTGGGAGTTTGCTGGTGATCTATTCTCTGATGCTTTATTTCATTCTCATTCTTGGAAAATATTTTTGATCGATATAGGGTTCTTATTTGGCAGTTATTTTCTTTCGGCATATTTAGAATACCACCCCATTGTCTTCTGGATTCCATTGTCACTACTGAGAAGTTAGCAATACTTCATCTGTTTTGTTGGCCTTGATCTCGTATACCCTAACTGCTTTTATGACTTTTGTCTTTAGTGTTCTAGTTTCCTTAGGATAAGTGTGGATTTCTTTTTATTTTGCTTGGGCTTTGCTGACCTTGAAACTGTGGATTGATGTATTTCATTACTTCTGCAAAGTTCTCAAGTCACTTGCTTATCTTTTAAAATATTCCCTTTGTCTCATTTTTTCTCTCATTTCCTCCTGAAAGTGATCAAACGTATGTCAGACATTTTAAGATACTACTCTATATTTTATATATTTATTACTTTTCCTCTGTTTTATATTTTGGATAATTTCTTTTGAGCAGTTCATTAATTTTCCCTTTCAGCTGTATCTAATTTGCTGTTAAGCCAGCCACTGAGACAAATTATAGTTGTTTTTTTTATTTCTCAGTTTTTGTTTTTGTTTTTTTTGTTTTTGGTCTCTTTTCCAGTCTGCTAGTTTGTTTTATATAACTTACCAGTCTCTAGATATTTTAAAGCTTATTTTTTATTTTTTGAAACACAGTAAACAGCTTTTCTGTAACTTGAAATATTTGTTGTGAATTTTTTTTTTTTTTTTTTTTGATTCTCACTAATGAGTTCTTGTTTCCTTGAGAGCTTGGTTATTTTTGAATATGTGATGCTTATTGCCCTTGAAAAGTTAATAGGGACGATTTGAGATTTAGGATGAGACCCTTTTCTCTAGTGTGTGGCTCACCCAGGTGGTATGAGCCTGCGCTGCAAATCTGTTATGAGGTCAGCCCATGTTCATTTCCCAGGAGGCCGTTTACACGGGTTCTCCCTGCCCTGCTCAGCACAGTGGGAATAATATGCAGTCCCTGCTGGGGAGGGCGCACAGGCACATCCATTTTTGCGTGTCCCCTTATCCTTAAGCTCTAGCCTTTGGGGATCCTAATTTAATGTGGTCTGTTATTAGACTCCCACCGTGGGTGCTTGGGTTTTGATTTCTGAAATTTTTGCTTGGTCAAGACTGACAAAAAGTTCAGGGTGTTTTTTTGTGAGGGATTGCAAACAGCTTCAAGGAAACAGAGGCTATTTTTGTCTCTAGAATCCCCTTTTCCCAGAGGTTTTTGTTTTTATTATCCTGTCAGCTCTTTTATGCATTTAAGGTGGTGATTTTTTAAAAAATTATCTATTATTTTCAGTTGTTTTCAGTGGGTGGGGTGATATGGATAATCCAGCCCCTATTACAGAAGAAAGCAGTTAGCTAATTTTCTCCAATTGTTTTAGTGGGGACTGTGAAAACTGACACAGCCATTAAAATTCATGGTAGATTTCTACCAAGGGAAGAAACCGACTCTCCCCATGCTTCAAGCACCTTCAAAAAAGAAATACATTTTTCATAACAATTCTAGTAATTGAGTCCTTTCTCAAGAGCACCAGAAATCACCGGTAACTCTGGGGATACCTGATCTAGAGCTGCATCAGGTGCATTCATTAATGCTGAATGGTGAGTGAAAGGAACAGGGTCCCTCTTTCGAAGCAGATGGATTCAGTGCTTTGAGAAAGTGGGCTGAGGGATCAGTCAGAAGATACAGAATCTTTAGTCTTATCACCCATTTAAAATCCAATCAAGGACTAATTATATTTTGCAGAGCATTTTGAAAGGTTAAAAAAACCCACAATGGTTAAGAGGATCATAGAGGGCAGACTTCCTTTTGGGAACTATCTAGGCTAGTTTTTAAAAAATGCAATTTATTATTAAATATTTCAGGCACACAGACAATAAACCTCATGTACCCAAATCCAGCTTTATCAAATGTAACCTTATGTAATATTTGCCTCAGATTTTTATTAAAAGATTAAGTCTTACAGATACGTTTAAAGCACCCATGTATCCCTTGCAAATGCTTTCTTTTTAATATTGAACATGAATCCAGTGTTCATCATTCTTATCGTATTTTATACATGTTTATGTAGCTATGTTTATGGATGCTTTTATACTTTATCATGTACATCTTTCCCCTGTAACTTTTTAAACTAGACAGTATGCTTCGGGGGTTTTATCTATGTTGATAGAAATGGCTCTAGTTTATTCATTTTCACTGTTTTATTATATACATATGCCACAATCTATTTTCCTGTTGATGAACATTTAGGCTCTTTCCAATTATCATTATTTTTTTCTATTAAGAACAGTGGTATACGTAAACATCCTTGTACGTGCCTCCGTACATACACATGTAAGAGTATTTCTAGGGTGCATACTTAGAAGTGGAATTGTGTCATAGCATATGAACACTTGAACTCCTCTAGCTGTTTTCAGATTGCTCTCCAGAGTGGAGGTATCACTTTACAGTCTACTGACAGGGTATAAAAGCTCCTTGGTTGGCTTTTATTGTCTTTAACACACTGCTGAGTTGCTTTGCCAATAATTTACTTAGCATTTTTATTTCTATGTTCATTTAGTGAGATTGGTCTATAATTTTCTTTCCTTGAACTGTCCATGCCAATTTTGATATCAGGGCTGTTCTAGGCATAAAAAACGAATTACCTATCTTTCCTATTTTTCTCATCTGTGAAAAAGTTGGTGTAAAATCAAGATTATCTGTCCCTTATGAGTTTGGTTAAATTCACCTTTATAATCCTCTGGGCATAATGAATTTGGGGACAGGATTACCAATTCAATTCATTTAATGGTGATTGGTTTATAGAGTTTGCTGAATGATCTTGACTATGTTTTGGTAAATTTTACATTAAAAAAAATATCAACTTGGTTTATATTTTTAAAATATTTTAAAAAATTGATTATAATTAGTCTTTTTCATTCGTACTATTGTTTCTGTGGTGTTTTTGTGTCTTCTCCTGGATTGGTTTTGCCAGATGTTAGTTTTCATTAGTTTTCTTTTTTTTTTTAAAGATTTTATTGGGGAAGGGGAACAGGACTTTATTGGGGAACAGTGTGTACTTCCAGGACTTTTTTCCAAGTCAAGTCCGTTTAATCTTAGTTGTGGAGGGTGCCGTTCAGCTTCAAGCTATTGTCCTTTCAGTCTTAGTTGTGGAGGGCGCAGCTCAGCTCCAGGTCCAGTTGCCGTTGCTAGTTGTAAGGGGCACAGCCCACCATCCCTTGCGGGAGTCGAACCAGCCAACCTTGTGGTTGAGAGGACGCGCTCCAACAAACTGAGCCATCGGGGAGCTCAGCAGCAGCTCAACTCAAGGTGTCAGGGGTGGAGCCCACCATCCCTTGTGGGACTGAGGAGTTGAACTGGCAACCTTGTCAGAATCGAACCTGCAGCCTTCGGAGTTAGGAGCATGGAGCTCCAACCGCCTGAGCCACCGGGCTGGCCCCTCATTAGATTTTTGAGAAGCTCAATTTTGGTCTTATTATTTCTATTGTTGTCTTTATTTATTTATTTTTCTCATTTTCTGCTTTCTTTAGGTTTACATGGTAAGTTTTTAAGTACCTCAAGTCGATTTCTTATCTCTTTGTTTTTAATAATAAAATTAGGTGCATCTCACAAATTTGTATATGTATTTTTATAATCATTCAGCCACAACTATAGTTTCCACCATAATTTGCTCTTGACCTCATGAATTATTTAGCAGTGCATTTTGAAATTTCCAAGCATGTTGGGTTCATTTGGCTGTCTTTTTATTGCTTGTTTTTAACCTAAATGTTGTCAGAGAAGACGGTCTTTATGATACTGATTCTTTCAAATTCCTTTGTGATTCAGAATTTGGTCTTTTTAATTGTTGATGAATGGTCTGTGTGTTTGAATAGATGCATGTTTGGAGCAGGATTTTATAGATCTAACTATAGTAAATCAAGTATATTAATTCTAAGCTTCTGTATCCTTTTTCCCCTGTCTATTTGATCTATATTTGTTTCTTATAGTATGAGAGTAAAAATCTCATACTATAATTGTGAGTTTGTCCATTTCTCCTTATATTTGCTGGATAAAAAAATTCCATCTGAAAATTTTTGCTTTTAATAGGTGAATAAGGCATTTACATTTTTGAGCACTAATATATTTGGATTTATTTGAAGATCTTATTATTATTATTTTTTTTGTGTGTGTGTGTGCCTTCATTTTCTTTATTCTTACCTTTTTTCATCTTCCCCACATCTTACAGAATGGATAGTTTCCTGTATCTTTTATTTCTTTCCATTCCTTTATGGTTAACCTTAAGATTTTAAGGTACTAAATGAATGTAGATGTTTATGGAAAAATTTACAGGTACACGTGTATTTCTAGTTTCTTCCTGTCCTTAATGAAAGCTTTAGCATAAATTACCCATTGAACAGAAACCAAGGAACACACTGAGCCTACTTGGGGCAGTTGGTAAATTTTTAATACACGTGTTTTCCTCATCAGCATATTTCTTACAGTTGTAGCCTGTATATCCTTGCAGCATTACGGTCCTTCTTTTAGTGAGGGTCTATGGATGATAAACCTCATAAACTGTATTTATCTGAAAATGTCATTTGTTTGGCCCTAGACTTAAGTGATGATAGTGTGGCTGTTTCTGTTATTTCTCTCAGGTCTTTGAAGATAATTACTCGATTGTTTTCTAGCTTCTGTTGTTTGTCAGTTCAACTGCTGTTCCTTTTCAAGGAACTTGTCCATAGTCTGTGGTAGACCTTCCATTTGTCTCTGTCTTTTACACTGTACACTTTTACTATGATACATCCAGGTAACACAAACAGATTTATTTTGATTCGTTTTTATTCTTAATGATTTTCTCTTCAAATATTGCTTCCCTACCATGCTGTCTCTCATTTTTCTTCTTCGATGACGCCTATGATGTGAGTGCTGGGGATACCCACTCAAGCTACCATTCCTCTTAATTACTTCTGCCAATTTGTGCAGCATTCTGGATGAGTTCCCAATACTACCTTTCCATCTGGCCACTTACTCTTCTTCAGTGTCCAATCTAGAGTGAATCCCACAAATTACATTTTTAATTTCAGTGACAACTTTTCAATTTCAAGAGTTCTAAAAGTTTCCTTAGCTTGGCTTGGTTCCTAGTATGAAAGTTCCACCTTTGCTATTGTCTCCCTTCCTCACTGCTTCTCATAAAACTAACTCCAAATGCTCGTCATCTTTTATTGTTTCAGCTTGTTTTCTGGAGCCCAGGACCCCGCAGTGAACGGGGCTTCCCCCACAGGGGCCACACTCCCCACTGCCATGGTCTGCTTCCTGTCCTGGCTCCCAGAAAGCCTGTAATTTGAGCCTGTCCACTACCTCTCCCTCCCTAGAGTGTTGCAGCCTCTTCTGGGGTTTCTTGGAGAAATTTATCAAGTACTTAAGCTTGGCTATGCCTTTTTGGTTTTATCACTTTGTTCTGTCTGTCACTGGCACGAATTGGAGCAGAGGGGCATTTCAAAATGGGAACTGTGTGATATGAAAGTTGCCCTGGGTAGCCACTGTCTAGCAGGGTCTGGTCTTGCTTGTGATGGAGAGGAAGTTCCCCTGGAGAATGCAGGGAACACATTGAGCCAACTTGGGGCAGTTCTCTAAATTTTTAATATGTACGTTTTTCAGAAAGAGCCATTTCAGCTTGGCTAAGGACTAATCTTTCTATAAAGTCGTCTCTCACATCATCGAATCTTATTTCCTCACACTATTAGCACAGTGGTTAAAAGCTCAAGAGTCAAACTGCCCGGGTTTCAACTGGCTTATATTGAACTACTTGGGGCAACTTTCTTAACCTTATTGTATCTATTTCTTTATCTGTAAAAAGGGAATGAAAAAAAATATATATAGATATATAGTTTTCATTCATGTATATATATATATATCCATTATATATATATATATATATATATATATATATATATACACACACACACACACACACACACATATATAAAATCAAAATGACCACAATAAGTTTAGTTAACATCCACCATTGCAATATATATGTCAAGTCATTATGCGGTACACCTTAAACTTACACAGTGCTGTATGTCAGTTATATCTCAATAAAAACAAAACAAAAACTCTGCTGGACACTAAGCGTTCTGAGAAGTTAATATCATACTTAAACTCATGTAGCTAGGTAGCTGGCATATAATTTTAAGGTCTTTGTTTTTATAATTATTGATTAGAAGAACCTAATTAGATAGTTGGCGTTTCCTTTTCAGATACTAAAATGAGATATTTGGGCTTGAGATGTGGTTACACGGAAGCAGATTTCTAATCTTTTACCCTGAAATTTAAGGGGAACATACCTCCCTCATAGCATGGTCAAGTATGGTCAGTCTAATATTCTCCTTGTTTCTGAAAACACTCCTGAATTTTTTAATTAATTTCTATTTTTGCAACTAATTGATAATTATTAATAGCTATGAGGGAGGTATGCTCCCCCTTACATTTCAGGGTGAAAGATTAGGAATCTGTTTCATATGTGTTGGTTTCATCATCCTGGCTAGATGATAAGCGAGTTGACGCCAGCAATTTTATCTTCTATACCCCTGTCATCCCTGTAGAGGAGGGACACAGGTAGGAGCGGAGTATGTATTTATCAACTGGATCAATGATGTATAAAGTAAAACAACTCAGAAATCTGAACGTGGTCAACAAACAGGAACACAAATTTTAAGCCAAAGGGGCACTTACCCAGGTCTTCATTTCCATTGCCTGGTGCAAGAGGATGGTGGCGAGGGAGATGGTGTTGATGGATGTCCCAAAGGTGAAGACATCGATATCAGAGTCCTTGTAGGTCTGCAGAGGAGAAACAAATAGGCACTGCAGACCTACCCATGGACTCAAGGCCTTGGCTTTGACATGGTGATTATAAAGTATCAGTGAGGGGCGGGGGGCTGGGAAGAATGGGGAGAAGATACCCAGCTGTCATCTGTGTGGAACTGACCCACAGAATAGACAAGGTGAGGCGTGAATTGACGGGCTAAATTATTTAGCGACACATTTTCACAGGAAGCCATGATGGGAATTCCAGAACGTTTGGAATGAACAAATACTTTATTGAGCACCCCCCCAGGCATGATGCCAATTGCTAAAGATACTTCTGTCTGTCTCCACCTTCAAAGAGTTGACAGTCTAGTTGGTGGGGAAATTCCATACGATTTAAGGGGGTAAATGCTATAATGGAGCCAGATACAAGATACTTTGGGAGTGCAGGAGAGGGGCTGTATCAGCTTAGACCGTAATAAGAGGAGTTAATCTCTTGAAGAGAAGGGAGAAGAGCAATCCAGCGAAAGGCCAGACCTGAGGTTGAACACGGTGGGTTGGAGAACTGCACATAGTCCTAGATGGACTAGGTCTGTTAAACACACACGGGAGCAAAAGATTGAGCAGGAAAGACAGAGGCATGGCCAGGGAGGGTATTGTAAGCCAGGAAATTCAAACAAAGCACAAAATGCCCACTTCCTTGACCCCCAGCTTGTTGCTAACTGCAAAAGGATGTGAGCCCAGAGGCTGGGTAGACATTACTCTGCTGGACACTAAGCGTTCCAGCAGCAATGACCCCACATCCTGGTTCCTTATCCAGGAGGAATACAGATGTCCTTCACTTTCTAAATTCTCACTCTAAACTGGGGAACCAGATGGAAATGGGGTTGGCATTCTTTTTATTTACAGTCGTGCTTTTATTGCAGATAATGTAGTATTCCTTATTATTAGACTTGCTGCCTTGACCTTGGAAGCACAAATCTAAATATAAATCTAGGGTTGTAAATGTGAATACCTTCAGTGCACAAGCAGGAAACAGTACATGAGTAAAGAAGGCCAGGTATAAGACAAAAGGGGGTGGTGGGGACTATGGTACACTGGAGACTATGCACCCCATCTAAGCAGGGGTGTGAGCTAACTCGGGATGTTTGCCATCAGGGAAAAATAATCCACATTGTAATGTTAGCTTTCAAGTTTTCAAAAGCTGGCAGAAATTAAAACGTTTGGGTAAAGCATTCTGACTTTTCAAATATTCTGGGTTGGATGTAGTCTGCCTGCCACTTGTTTGGAGCTTCTGGTGTGAAGTACACAGAAAGACACTATTAGTCTAGGATTTCATATAAATAGGACCAGTTCCACCCTGCGACTTGTGTGGTTAGAATGGACTACATGACTTACCAGGTAAGGGATAAAGAAACAGATGAGGCTCTGGTAAAATGCATCCACCATGGAAACCCAGAAAGTCAACAGGTTATAGCACTGCCGAGAAAGAATACATCAACAGTCACCACCACCAAAATCAAGAATTAACACTGTTCTTTTTGCATGGACCTGGAGGTGACAGACCTGAAATCAAGTCCCAGCTCTGCCACTAACTGTGTGACCTGTGAAAGTCACTAAACTGCTTTGAGAATTAACTCTCCTTCCACCAAAAGTGAGTGAAAACACCTCCAATTATCTCCTTGGGCTTCAAAAAGCCTAAATGTGATTGTGTTTTATTACCTAGTAAGTGCTCATCATTAATTATTATCTAAGTTCATTATTTAAACTTGGTACAAAAAGAAACTAAAAATGGATTAAAGACTGAAATGTTAGACCTGAAACCATAAAACTCATAGAAGAAAATATAGGCAGTAAACTCTCTGACATTGCTCTTAGCAGTATCTTTTTGGATATATCTCCTTGAGCATGGGAAACAAAAGAAAAAATAAACAAACGGACTACATCAAACTAAAAAGGTTTTGTACAGTGAAGGAAACCATCAACAAAATGGAAATACAACCTACTGAATGGGAGAAGCTATTTGCAAATGATACATCCAAAAAGGGGCTGGTATCCAAAATTTATAAATAACTCGTATAACTTAAAACCAAAAAAAAACAAAAAAAACCCAAAAACCAATCCAACTGAAAAAATGAGCAGAGGACCTGAATAGACATTTCTCTCAAGAGGGCATCGAGATGGCCAACAGACATGAAAAGATGTCCAATGTGATCAGTCATCGGGGAAATGCAAATTAAAACCACATCAATAAATCAACAAATAAGTGTTGGTGAGAACGTGGAGGAGAGGGAACCCTCACACACTGCTGGGGTGATGGCAAACTGGTGCAGCCACTATGGAAAACAGTACGAAGTTTCCTCAAAAAATTTAAACTAGAACTACCACATGACCCAGTAACTCATGACCCAGTAACTCCATTTCTGAATATTTATCTGAAGAAATCCAAAACAGTAATTTAAAAAACTATGTGCACCCCTATGTCCATTGCAGCATTATTTAGAATCACCAAGATATGGAAGCAACCTAAGTTGATAGATGACTGGATAAAGAAGATGTACATATATACAATGGAATACTATTCAGCCATAAAAAATGAAATCTTGCCACTTGTGACAACATGGATGGACTTAGGGTATTATGCTAAGTGAAATAAGTCAGAGAAAGACAAATACCATATGATCTCACTTATAAGAGGAATCTGAAAAAAAAACAACCTAAATGACTAAACAAAACAGACCCATAGATATAGACAACAAGCTGATGGTTGTCAAAGGGGAGGAGGTGAGAGGATGGGAACAAAAATTAAAAAACAAAACGAAACATGCTTTAATAAAAATATTAATAAACTTGGTAACTTTAGAGATTCTAAGGTTTCTAAATGGCATTTGAAAGGATCTCAGTCACAGACCGGGATCACAGGTTGCCAAGAGAAAGAGCTCAATGGTTTTGGAGACGAGCCTTCTTATTTCGTGCCTTCCCTGGGAAAAGAGAAACCATTTAGTTTGCTACATTAACTTCATTTAATGTTAGATACTCAGGGAATACATTATGCAGCCAGCATGCCTGTGGGAAGGAGGCAATTAAAAGGGCCCAGGACGTATGTGTACTGTCACCATGTCTCCCTTGCCTGAAGTCCTGGGGTTGCTGTGTTCTCCCGTCTTTGGGTTAAGCTGGGCCTGGCTCTTTGTTGGCTGTCCACAGAACATCACCAGCTCTCAAACACCACATCTGCCTTTGCTCTCCTTTCCCCCAGGCGCAAAGGAACTCTCAGGCATTTGGATGTCCCTTTTCCCAGAGATCCTCCTCGAGGCACGCAGGTTCCCTCTCTGTCTCCTGCATCCAACCTCCTGGCCTGTGTCTGGGCCAATCTGGCTGCCTGGAGTACCCGCTGTCTGACTTCTCTAAATCATTCAGGCACCAGTGTCACCTCTGGGTCTTCTAAGAAACCAACCTGGTGGCTTCTCAAGCCTCTCGTAGTCTACTTGATACCACCAAATTCTAGACTGTGTGTAACCTTGAGTTCCAAGGTTTGCCTTCCCTGACGTGAGGCAGAAGACCTCATTTATAAATGTTTCACCCTAAACTAGCTTTTCATCCCAGGGGTTCCTAAACCAAGTCTAGGGATTTCTGTTGAAGGCCTGGAGAGCAGAGCTGGCTAATGGGGGGTGGTCTTTCCGCAGGCCCTCTCCCCCTTCGACTAGTGCAGGCCCATACTAACAGGTGACATAATTAAGAAATCACTAAAAGGAAAAACACTCACTGGTGTGGCCTATCATTCCCAACAGCAAATGAGAAACGGGCCATGGATGGGGAGAAAAATTACTTGGTCACAGAGTGTAAGTGGCAGAGGAGTGACGAGAACACAGGGCTCCTGACCCCCAGCGCAGTGCTTGTTCTCCGACACCTCCAGGGAGGAGGTGGCGACCAGGGAGAAGACAAGGCCAGCTCCCTCTGCCCGCCCGAGCCCCTGACCTCGGAGTTCTGGCCGCTCTTGTACAGCTCAGGCAATGTCAGCAGTGTTTCCGCAGAGATGTCCTTATCGAGGATGCCAAAGACGAGAGGAGGCAAGGAGGTGAAGAAGAGATTGAAGAATATCATCTGCCAGTAGTCGATCATGGTGGAGCCAGAAAACCCGCACAGGAACTGGTACCAGAACAGCAGGTTGACATAGCACTGCAGGCAGAGAGTATGGCCTTGAGAGTGGGGACCCACAGGCAGCCAGCTGCCACCAGCTGCTGCTGAGCCTCTTACCTGTCACCACGCTGACTTGGAGCTTCAGTTTCCTCATTTGTGGTATATGAAGTGTGGTAAGGATTGGAGATAAGTCGACTCCTTAGAGCAGCAGCTCTTGATGCTATTTACCACTAACGTTGGTAATAGTTACTACTACTGCTATTAAACGTTCTTTGGGACCTTGTTAGAATAAGTATACTATGGTGGTTAAGGGCACAGGTTTTGGAGGCAGAGAGGACTTGTTTTCACTCTCCAGGGTGTTGCTTACCAGCTGTGTGACCTTGAGCAAATTGCTTAACCTTTCTGAACATCATCTTGCCATCTCTCAAATGGGAATGGTGGTACACAGACTATGGCATATGATTCTGAAAGGCTGCAGTTATTAGTAGTAGTGTGATAAGAGAAAGAGATGTCCCCGAGGAAGGGATGATGGGAAGACTGGACCAGGGGCGGGAAGATGACCTTACGAGAAGGTTTATCTCGTACTTACATAACGGTCATGTAACTCAGAAGGGTGAATAAGAACGTCTTCTGCCTAACTGGTTTTTCATGCTTTCTAAAGCAATTTCCCACTCAAGACTGCCCCACCTGAGATGGGCTGGGTCATTATTACTGTTTACCGTACAGTGGTGTGGTTTGGTGACTTGACCAAAGTCACGTAAGCAGCTGGTCCTAGCGTTAGGACTAGAACGTCTCCACTCTGTGTGGTTGAGGCACACGAGGTGAAGGGTATAGTTAAACGCCATTCAGCAAGTTTGTGTTCAAGCTAGAATTCTCATTCCCTAACTGCTAGGCCAGTGTTACTACTTTGAAGAGGCGTTCTCCTTGTAATAATAACAACCTGTTACTATTATGACTATTATTAACACCAATAATTGTTATTTGAGCTTCTATTTGTGCCAGGTATGGGATATACATTATAATTGGTCCCAACAACCTTGCAAGATTATTATTATTCATAATGTAATTCTATTATATTTATTACATTAATATGTTATATGTTAACAATATTACTAGTCCCCCTCTACAGACAGGAATCTGAGGCTCTAAGATACTTTGTTACCCCTTGCCCAAGTTCAGAGCCAGAAAGTGGTACAACGAGCACCTGACTTTCCAAAGTTCTTCTACCACCACGAGCCTTCTCCGGCCCATCTTTGGGTTATGCAGTAACAATGCTGACTGAGATTCTTCCAGCCAAGGACCTCCATCCTTTGGCTTTTCTCCCCAGATGACTAGTGGGAAGTTTCCTGGCTCTGAAAGAGATCTGTTCCCACAAGGCTGTTAGCACCTGCTATTGTCATTGTCCCATCATCTAGTTGAATCTGGACAAATTAAGCATTTCCTACGCACGGGGTACTGTTCTGAGCATCTCATACATCTTAACTCATTTACACACACAATAACCCTGTGAGTTGGGCAGTAGCCCCACTTTACAGATGAGAGACAGCATAAGTAAGTGACTTAGGACCACAGTGTTATCACGTAGAAGAGCCGGGCTGGGATGGGAACCCAGTCTGGCTCTAACACAGATGCTCTGAACCGCTATACTCCACTTACTCTCCTGCTTATCCATGTCTATATAAAGTTCTTAGTACAGTGTCTGCTACATGGTAGGGTCTCTACAGATGGTGGTGGATGTCACTGTTGGTAATGCTTTGCCAAACAGTGCCAGGCAGGACTAAGTACCAAGGCAAAAGTACAGAACTCAGGGTGGCATGGAGAACTCTGGTGAGCTGGGAGTTGGAGAACGATCATTTCCTGAGCGCCTTGCCCTACACCACACACTGAGCCCTAGATGAAGCAATAAAATGCTATGCGCTTGAATATCTTTGGCCCGGTTTCCCGTAGAGAGGTCCTTACTGAATTATGACTTCATATTGATTTTTATTAAGGCTCGTTAGAAGAAAAGGGTGAGCCTATGGAAGTTAATTTTCATTTCCTACAAAAATGCCATGGAAGACAAGTTCCTGAAGGTTTCTGTGTGGCCTTTTTTTAAAGTTTGCTTGACAAATTGATCTCTGAATTTAGAGCAAAGGGAGAGTTTCTTTCCTGGAGAACTGCTTTGCTTGCTTGAACCAGACATTTAATACTTAGCGTCTTATCCCAGGGTCCTGGTGCAATTAACTCTCCTTTCTGTGGTTCCTGCTCTATACGCTTGTATTTCTTTTACAGCATCCCTACTGCCGTTCATATTTTTACTGTAAGTTACACTTCTTTTTTGGAATTAAATACCATGCTATAAAATTATAAACTGCCTGAAACATTTCCTATAAGGACTCAGGTTGTCAAGCCTCTCCTTGGTAGGGAAATGGGCTAACTCAGCTACCTCTATCATCTTTCATGTGATAAGTGAAACGTTATTTTCCTCTTTGTTGATTACGTTAGGAGTCTCCTGACGATAGGTCCATAGCACCCTGCCTTCCCCCTAGGGAGATAGTTTTAAAATTAATTTCTTTTCCTCTATGCTAGCGTTTGTTAATCTTTAAGACTCACAGGAACCATGGGGATTTTATTTAAAAAATGCAGATTCTGGGTTAGCAAGTCTGGGGTAACAAGTGCCCAGGTGACGCTAATGCTGCCTGTCCAAAGCCCATAGTTTGAGAAGCAAGATTTAGTGAGACCAGGGGATGACAATCTACATCCTGCAGGCCCACGCCAGCCGTGAGTACTGGGACACAGCCACATCAATTCATTTGCATCTTGTCTATACCTGCTTTCCTGTCGCCACAGAGGAGCTGAGTAGGTGCGACAGAGGCTGGATGGCCCCCAAAGCTGACAACATTTGTTCTCTGGCCCTTTGCGGAGTACGTTTGCTGAACCCCCAATGTAGGCTGTAAGCCTCCTAAGCGCAGGGACCGCCTCTGTCTGTATAGCTAGTGCCTGGGAATGCCCCTGACACAGTAGATGGTCAGCGATGATTTGAACAACCATTCGTGTGGTTCTGTTCTCCTCACACTCATGCTGGAGTGTTAACATGAAGGAGTGCTTTCCTCCTCCGAGGCCCTGTTACTTATTTCCACTTCCTCTGCCTGGCTGGAGACTTGCCACCTTGGAGAGAATATACTGAACCCGGGGGTGGCGTCGCTGGGATTGGGCACCTGCTTGGCCTCCCAAGAAGCTCCCAGTGCAGTAATGAATTCATCGCTCACATTTCAGAGCAGGCAGGGTTTTCATGCCCTCTGACATTGGTTTCGAACGTGGAAGTCATAGTTCTCCACCCTCTAATTGCAATAGGAAGATAATGCGGCGTTAGTGTCACAATTCTGAGCATGGCATTGGGCTGGAAATAAATATCATTTAGGCTTTGAAAGCATGGCTGGCTGAAAATGTTTCCTTTCCTTTTCACAAATTTAATGCAGAGAAGTTGTGCTTATGCAAAAGAATGATTCCTTTGGAAGCCCCCCCCCCAAAAAAAAATCAATAAATAAACAGGGACATTTTGAATTTTAATAGTCTTTCATGCTGAGAATGATTTCAAGTCAAAGCGAGTGACTTTGCATAAACATGCTGAAATATTACCATTCAGCGTATCAAATTAACATTTTTTGCCATGCTGTTTCTATGTACATGTACATGTGTGTATATATATATATACACACATATTGTGTGTGTATATACATATACGCACATATATACATACATATACATGCATGTATATGTATGTGTATATATGTATATGTATGTGTGTATATATGTATATGTATGTGTATATATGTATATATATACACATATACTCACACACACACACAATATATATATGCTATATATATATTTGCACAGAAATGGTCACTCCTGAGTGAGGATAACTGACAGCACCTGAAAGCAGGACTGGGAGAATGGGGGGGAGGCAAGAGGAAAAATAATATACTTTTTAGCAGCCACTTGGCTCATGTGTTTCTCTTCCATCACTCTGGTCTTAATCCTTCCTTTTTCCTTATGCAAATTGGAATGGGTTCTATCTGGAGACTTTTGGGGATTATTCAAAAATCAAAAGTCCTTGAACTCGATAATGAAAAGCCCAGGCCCTTGTTTCCTCCCTCAGCACAGCAATGCTACTGACTGCTTCCTATACCTACCGCTAATCAAGGCTTTTCAAACAAGAGCCCCTGACAGTTTTAAAGCTCAGCTGGTGTGGGCCTGCTTTAGACCCTCATCACAAGACAGAAATCAACATATTTTTTTAGGAGAAACAATATCTTCACATGATTGTGTTTGTATAGTGCTACGTGCATTCCAGAGCTCTGAAACTAAAGCCTCTTGATCATAGTTCTAGGGACAGAGAGTTATAGTCTCTTCATATTATTGATGAGAGGACCAAGGCTCAGAGAGGTTAAGTGACTTGTCCAAGTTCACACAGCGTGCTAGAGTCAGGCAAGACTAAAACCCAGATGACCTCCTTCTCCTCTAAACATTTTTGCCAATAGGAATTTCCTTCAGTGTCCTGACCTCTATGAACTCCCTGTTGGGAAACGATATGTAGGGTCTCAGGTGGAAGCCAAAGACTCTGTCCTAAACATTTACCTTTATTCTCCCAAGGGATAGGCTCTTGCATTCGGGTGGCGCTCTCTGGGGAGGGAATCTAAGAGAAAAGTCACACTAGTTCTTCAACGCCTCCTTTGCAGTCAGAAAATAAATCTCATCTATGAAGTCCCTCTAAGAGTAACAATAGCGGCACAATGAAAAAAAATAATGGCTAACTTTATGAGGGCAATGACTCCGTGCCAATCACTTTCTATACGAGCTCTCATTTAATCTTCATAGGCAATACATAACAAAGGCACTGTTACCAGCTCCATTTTACAGACGGCGGAACTAGGGTATGGGGCCATTACAAATACAGGAGCCTAAACTTGAACCAAATATGTGTGACTCCAGAGTCCATGTTTGTAACTACTCATGCTGCCTCCCAGGTGCCAGGTGCTTTTCATATGGGATCGCCAATCCTCACAATGACATCACAAAATAGATGGCGTTCGTCCCATTTTATCAAGGAAGAAATTGAGGCCCAGAGAAGTGCATTGTCGTGCCCAAGGTCACAGAGCTAGTAAGGGGCAGTGTTGGGATTCGAAATCTGGGTCCGCCTGACTCCTTCCCTCATGCCGAGATGCTTTGTCTGTCTACCACTGGGCAGAGCTGGTCCCCCGCTGACTCCCACGACCCAGGGTGGGGTCCCCATAGGCTGCTCACCACGTTCTTGTAGAAGTAGTACACCACCATCCTGGCCAGCCGCGTGTAACACCAGTGGCCGTGCACGAGCAGCAGCTTCTGGAGGTGCCTGAAGCGGGAGATGGCGAAGTCGCTGGACATGACGGCCTGAGAGGCAGAACACAGGCAGCAGCGTCCATCCATGGCTGCCAGTGCACCAAGGAGGCTCCCTTGAGGGCGGTGCTTTGCTCTGGGGCCACAGCTGGTAGGGTCTGAAAGGCCCTTTGAAATGATGGGGCTCTTTGGATTCTGACACCCCACCCTTTCCTCCGGGAAATCCAAACCTCACGAGATTTCATTAAGCGGAGGTCAAAAGGGGCCCAGTGGTCTCCTTTGGCCTTTCATCATTTATCCAATAAGCATTTATTGTGGCCCAGTCTATGTCAGGCACCATGCTAAGGATTCAGTGATTAACCAGAGAGTAGGGGCTTCCGGGCAAGTAATCTTTAAACCTCTGAACCCCTTTGGCCACCACCTGAGGCAGGCCATTCGCTCCACTCTCAGCTGGAATGTGTCTTCTGCCCTTGGGATTACTCAGAACAAGACACAGTTCCTAGTACTGTTAAGAAGATGAGGTTTGCACAATCCTGGTTATAGATCCTGGTATGAATCTTGGTCAGGCTGTTTAACCTCTCTCAGCCTCAGTTTCCTCATCTGAAAAAATGGAGTAACAATCCCTAATACACAGGGTTTTGGTGATTGTCAAAATTAATTGGGATCATAAATGTTGAAGCGCCTAATAGAATGCCGGCATAAGCTAGGTACTCAAAAGGTCGCAGTGTTTTTTCACCTTCACCAACAAATTCAGACAATGCCTACTGTCTGCACTGGTGGTGGGAATACAGTTGTTAATGGTTCAAAGACACACGTAGGGTCTGTTTTAATAGGAAGCATTAGCAGCTCAAGTTGGTATGCTTGTTCCAAGCTGGATTTTCAATAAGTTAGGTACACTATTGAAGTGTACCAAGCAATTTATAGGTCAATCTAGACATCAAGACTAAAAAGGCAATTAAGAAACGTTTTCAAGTGTCCTTATTTCTGGCACTGCTCATGGAGGGCATTGTAACTTTGGATGTCGGGGAAGGGTCTAGGGAGGAAAGCATGGAATCAGAGGAAGGCTTAGACTTCCCTGAATGGTTGGGTACTATGTGGCGTTAGAATACGGGTATCACCAGCTGTCTGTAAAAGGCCGGGCATCCTTTTGTCTCCCTGTGTTTTGAAGGACAGAGCTGCAGGGAGGTGGTGATGGGTGTTATGTATGTATAGATGGGAAGCCCCCTGTCTTTCAGATGATAATTCTGCAAAGCTCTCAGGGAGAATTTCCCCTAACACTGAGAAGAATGCCTTCACTCTCCAATAAGGATAGAGGAAAGTAAGGAAGAAAAATGACAGTTTAAGGGAACAGTACCTGCATGCCTTCCTGTCCAGATATTCCAATCCCAATATCAGCAGCTTGAATCATGCTTACGTCATTTGCTCCATCACCTGAAAGAAGAGAGGTCATGAGGTATCTTTATTCCTGGTCCAACTGCTGTGGGACCCTGAGTAGGGTTTTATACCAGTGGTTCTAAAGTGTTCCATTTATATATAATTGAATCCTTTAACATTGCTCTGGATAGTGCTATAGGAAAAGTCAATTGCTACAGTCTTTGGCTTGAGAGATGTCTTTTCTTCTTTGAACAAGAAGCCCTACTTTTTCTTTATCATTCAACAAATACTAAGCACAATGCTAGGTATTGGGAATACAATGGTGAATAAGTGAGGCTTGAGCAGTGCTTTACAGTTTACACAAAAAGCTTTCACAAATGCTATAATGGAGTTTACTGAGGAGCAAATGGAAAATGTGAGCAATATAGGACTCGGCCAGAGTAATCCAACTAGTGAAGGGACCCAGGAAAATTGGAACTGAGATCTGATCCCGAGGCTCAAACACCTTCCCCAACTCAGTTTAACATAAACTACTGACCATAGCAAGGCAGCGGGGCTGTTTGGACAGCTAAATCATCAGAGATAGTCAGTGATGTCCACGGACAGGGATGACATTCAGTTTAGTTTCTGAATATAGAAAACGGGGATTGACTAATTGTTTGGTTGAGCTACACGTAGTCACACTGAGTTCCCATCCAAATTTTTCTGTACTGATGGAGCAGTCCTATGTCTTTACTGTCCAATATGGAACCCACTAGCCGCTCTGACTATTGAAACGTGGCTGGTGAAATTCGATTTTGATTGTAAACTTAAATAGCCACAGATAGCTGGGTGGCACCTGTTTTGGACGGCACAGCTCTCTTCAGCGAGGCCTTCCCCACACACCTGGCTCTTCCTAACGCTTTATCTTTGAGGCTAGAGTTGAGCAGACTTTTTCTGTAAAGGGCCAAAGGGTAAATATTTTAGGCTTTGTGAGCCAAGTAGCAAAACTGAACACCTGTCCTTACATTTAGAAAAATAAAAACCATCCTCAGCATCCCTATAAAAACACGCAGTGGGCTGGATTCCGCCTGTGGACCGTGGTTTGTAGACGGTATTGCCTTCATCTCCTGACCTCACCTCTTTTACCGGGAGGCTCTCATACTAATCTGCAACTACATTTCTACTAGACATGGTAGAAAATACGGAATTGGGGGAAGAGAATTTTCTTCCTCTAATTATTTGGCAACAAAATTGATTGATCTTAAAAATTTTGTCATTAGAAGTAGCCATGATTCTCATAATGATTTTTTTCTTGATAGCAGAGCAATGCATACTTTTAATCTTCCCCAGGGCAGAACAAATCCACCCGTTAACCTCTTCTGTTAGCAGACCCGTAGGAGTAGAGGTGTACAATCATGCTATTTCTCGCCCTGTTGGTTTTGTTTCTGTTGCTATAGGAGTGAAGTCAATCTCTTACCTCAGGGAATTAATCCTGGTCTATTGACTCGTGTGTGTCTGAAGTTTTGAAGAGGATAATTCAGGGGAATGAAATTAGAATGCAGTCCTTAAAACTCTGCTGCCTGTATTCTAGCTATCTCCATTCCCCACCCTCCCCCCTTTTTTAACTGCTTTTACCTGAAGACCAGGAGAAAAAAACAATCTATAATAAGCCTCTTATTTGGAATTCCAGGAAAGAAAATATCTTCTTCCCATGTCTGTATAGAGGAAGAGAACCAGGAACTATCTGTAAGAATGTCCACAGATGAATGCAGTCGTTACTGTATTCTTGGTATGTGCTGAGTGTAGAATGAAATGGTGAATAAGACTGACATTGTCCCTCTACACAAAGAACTAATGGTCTCCTGAGCAGGCCATAGAAAGCATGACAGTACTTTGGAGTTTTGAAGGCTGTGTGCTGCGGGAGCTCCCAGAGAAAAGGAATGTTAGAAGAAGGAGGGTTTTACAGAGGAAGCAGCTGGTGCTAAGGCTTGGAAGTGAGACATATAGGACAAAGCTCATGGAGAACAGGAAGCAGTTTCATTTGGTTGGAACGTGGAGTGCTGACTATTGGGGAGAGGAAGGAAGGTGGCTGTGGTGAGAAAGATGGCTGGAGGGTTAATGGAGACCAGATCATGAAGATTTTTGTAAATCACGTTTGGTTGTTCCTGGAAGGTTTGCAGTAAGTACAATTTTCATTTATCTGTCTCATCCATGATTAAAATGTAGTTTCCTATGAAGAATTCTTCATTAACCAACAAGCCAGCCCTTAATTGAATGTATGCTTTGTGCTGGGCCTTCTGTTTAGGAAAGAATATACAAAATTAAATATGGGACAGGTCCAGTTTGTAAAATCTCCCCACCAGCCATCAACACTCAGCAGAATATCAAATGCACAAACACCTGAGGTTCAGTATTATGCCATGTGTTAAGTACTGAAGGGGCAGTGGAAATGGTTTATGCCCCAGAATTGAACTGGCTCAGTGTATGTCATTGAGCTACCTGGGTGTTCTGAATTTGAGGTCCCTCTTGGCTTTGT
The DNA here is from genome assembly GCF_004115265.2 of Rhinolophus ferrumequinum. Taxonomy (NCBI): domain Eukaryota; kingdom Metazoa; phylum Chordata; class Mammalia; order Chiroptera; family Rhinolophidae; genus Rhinolophus; species Rhinolophus ferrumequinum. The sequence continues at coordinate 29,882,651 of NC_046307.1, forward strand.
CCTCCATCTAAGTCCTGTTTCTCCTTAGCTGACCTGCTAATCCTGAGAACTTTGATTCACTCTCCCACGCTGCTTAGCTTCTGCTTCATCTCCTTCATCTTGATTGTCACTGTGAACTCTTTGCCTCTAAGACAGTGATCCTCAGCCTAAGCATCTTGACTTTGATACCTGATCCCCCACCTCTGATCCAGGCCTCTTGCCGGATCAGCCTTGCCAAGCCGCCACCCACATCTCAGAATGACGGGTACCTATGGAAAGGGTCATGACGCTCAACTTGTCTCGCACCAGCTTGACTATCATCTTCTTCTGGAGGGGGGTGGAGCGGCAGCACAGGACAGACCGGCAGTACTGAGTCAACTCCAGAAATGTTTTCTCCAGCTTTCCCTGGAAAATGGCGTTCAGTGTCTTCCCATCAATGACCAATCCAACTTCTGGCACTGTAGCTCCTGAGGTGGGGGGAGGTGTCTCAGAAGGTAGGCGGAACCCAAAGAACTTGCGGTCTGGCTGCCGTGGTCCATGACATTGCTTTACCTCTTCCAATACACAGTTGAGGATAGACTCACAGGTTTCCTAAAAAGAGTCAGAATAATAAACTTGGGATTAGTACGCAATGTTGGAAACGTAGGTTGGCAATCTCCTTGTGTACTTTAGCAAAACAGTTATAAAACTGTACCCACCACAAAACTCTACCCACCTAGGAATGATTACCTAGGAATCATTCCCTTATTTCACATTTCTCTGTAGTATTTCAAACAGCATCAAAGCAATATTAATTTGGAATCAAATTAATGGCCCGAAGAGGAAGGACTGGTTGGGAATGGGAACGGAAATGGCTCAGCAACATAGGGACTAACACGGGGATGGTATAAGAGAATACGTAACACTAATCTGATGGTAAACAACAACACGTCATGCTGGTATAACGTGTTCTATTTCTTACAGGTCATTTCAGTTCTTCTCTGTTCCTCAGAATATTTCTTGACATGACCCCTTCCAGGGATGGGTTAGTAATTCTTTCATCTTATAGATGCACACCCTGAGGTCTAGATAGGTCCTCTAACCTGTTTATAGCTTTAAGATGCACAACAAGGAAACGGTAGCCCTAAATAAATTTATAATGAATTAGGCAGATTAAAACTGAATATGTAATTACATTAAACCGGTTTAAATAAATCTGAGATTTAGGACGGATTTCCCCAGTTTCTGTTTGAACATATCTAGGTACCTACACCTTTTCCCCACACCAGAGGATGAAGAAGACTCATCTTACCGGTTCAGTGGGCCCAGGTGTGTGGGCAGGCCCTACCATCCATTGGAAGGCCTTGGGCAGCTTTAAAAGAGTTGACAGTGACTGAACTCACCATGGAGTGTGGCCCACTGTTCCTTAGGAACTTTGACTAATTAATGAGCAAGCATCTTCAGCTTCCTACCGGAAGGCATTGAATTTAACAACCTACAGACACCCACTCCACCCCACCCTGGCTGACTCACAGATTTTCGAGATTCTTCTTTTGGAATCACCTGGAGGGAAATGATCATTGCAAGCAAAATTTCCTTTGTCAGTGGGGCAGGCAGACATCAACACGATTACAGAGATCAAGCACTCAAGCAAGATGCAAATTACTTTCTCTCCTAAGTGTAATATTAACGTCATATATTTCCCTGAGATTATTTTCATTTTGAAAATTCATTGGGGTTTAATCTAATCATAGCATAATCTGTGTACCTGACAGGAAAGTGAATGCTTTTTCCAATTCATGTGAAGGGCCTCAGGCACTTTCCATTAGTTTATACTACCTTTTTTTTTTTTTTTTTTTTTAATATGTGTATATGGATTCTTCATGGAATAAAAACTAACTTTAAACTTTGGAAACTTCTATTCTGGGTCAAGATCAGCGTCAGGCAAAATTGAAAGTGTGAGATTCTATCACCCCTCAGCCTCTTTTTCAGTGCCTGTCTCTCCCTTTCCCGACTTCCTCTTCTCCATCCTTCTCCCCATGGCATGCTCTAGGTCTCCACCCCTGTAACACAGTGCTTTCTGTGTTAACACTCCACCTCTGATCCAATCTCTTCTGATGATGGCAGCATACAACTCAATGCCCACTTCCCATATTCATCAGCCAAGAAGCCGGTGGTAGTTTACTTTCTGCAGTTTGCACTGTGAAAACAGATTTTTCCTTCCAAATATAAAATTGTTACAACTTTGAATACATTTCTTCAGACTGTACACAGTCCTTTCTCCAAACCTTGCTCCCTGTCATCCACAACCTATTTGGGCTGAACAATCACCGTTTTAGAACTTTGCTTATCTCTTTCTCTCTCCCATCCCATCAAAATGTACTGGTCTCATGGGTCATTCCCTTCAGGTTTCATTTTGTGGCAAACCAATTTGACTTACTAATTGGAGCTGGAATTTTAAACTCAGAATAATTTCAATTGAATCGTTCGTTTTCAATGGATGAGTTAATCTAAAGTATAATAAACCAACGATTGAGGTTCTGTGAGCAAACAGTATGGCAAGCAGTACTAGCCTGTGGGAGAACAGCATTCTAGACTCAGTCAACCATAAACTACATGGGTGACCCTGGGCAGGTGACTCAGCCTCAGTGGTCTTCAGTTTCCTCATCTGTAGAATGGGGAGACTGGGCCTAAGGTGGAATTCGAGAGAGGCAACACTTTCTAATATGTAGTGCTGGACATAATGTAAATATACTGGTCAACCATGTATTGGGACGAGGTAGAGGATGACTTCCAGGGCCCTCTGAGCTCTGAGATTTGGGGTAGGGGTGCTTCCCCGCATACCCAAATCCCACCCATAAGCCTGTTTCCTGCTGGCCTAGGGGGTACTCTGCATGGGCCCAGAAACTTTGGCCTCACCTGACTTTCTGTGTTAATGGAGTAAACAGTGTCGGTCTGATGTAACAGTCTGCAGGAGTAGGCAATATTGACTGCTGTCTCCTGCTTATCTCCAGTCAAGACCCAGAGCTGGATCCCAGCTTCCCGCAGAGCAGCGACTGTGTCTGGAACTCCTTCCTGTAGCCGGTCCTCGATCCCAGTGGCTCCTGGAGTGATCAAGGACACCAGGGATCCCATTTATCGTGAAAAAGTAGCGGCTTAATTTCCCCAAAGCCCGATCAAGCCAGGCAAAGATTATGAAGCATCTTCCATGTTCTAGGCTGTGGAAAGCACCCAGGATACAGCAGGGGAATAAACAGAGCTGGCCCCTACCCTCTCAGGGCTTAAGGCCTGTTGAATGAGGATTTATAACTGAGCTGTGCGAGGAGAGAAGCCCAGGGTGCCACGTGAATGTATACCAGGAGAACATCTCACAGAGCCTGGTCAGGGCGCGAAGGGATTTATGTGACAGCCAAGAAAGCTATGACAGGGACTTAGGCTGGAGAGCGACAGGATCACTTTTGACTTTTAAGAAGACCATTCTAGAGAATGGACTAAAGTTTGGAGGAAGGAGGATGAATTCAGGACTAACAGTTGGAGGCTGAACAGGAGAGCTGACGGCATAGAGGAAATGGGAGTGGAGAGACTGAAATCTTTGCTCGGCAACTGATCACAGCAGAATTAACAGAGACTCAGGTTTTTGACACTATGGTTGGAAGCAATTAAACATGCAGAGTCCATAATTTTTGAATCATCTCAAGCTTTGCACCAACCCTGATGAATATATACCCAAATATTGAATAGTCGCTCAGCGATTAAGCAAAAATAAAACAGCACTGAAATTGAGACTCATTTCAGATCACAGACGAATGGCTACCCATTTCACTCTGGGCAGGGGCAAGGCATTTCATTTCTTTTAATAATTCCGAATGACAATAGGTTGGCAAAGCAGTTACGCGGGATGCATAGTGAAAAGGTCATTTTACGTTGGGGGACTGAGCGTGAATGCAAGGCAGCTTTGTAATGGCATGGCAGTTTCTTGGTGGCAAGATGAAATCTCTTCCCCAAGCCCTCTTCTTCCCAAGCCACCCTGAAGGAAGAAAAACCACCTCACTATCCCGAAATGTGCCTGTTTTCTATTTGAGGCCCAAACACGCAGGTAAACAACCCCAGGAAGAGCGATGGTGCGAGCCTCGTCTTTCCCTCCAAGGGTTAGCCCGGAGGGTGAGACGCTGAAGCTGATTTATATTACAGGGCAGCAGAGTGAAGGGGAGAGGAGGCAAAACACATTTATTTGTGTGAAAGAGAAAATGAAACAGGAAGGCTGTGAAAGCGTTTCCCAGCCAAGGAAGCTGACAGGTCCTGACAAGTGTGTTCTCTTTCGTGCAGGACCAGCTGAGGAGCATTTCTCACCCCGAGATCAGTGCTCCCCCAAACAAAGGAAACCTCAGGGGGCAAGGACGGGGTCAGTGCCCTAGTGGGATGACACTATGGTGGCCTGGTGCGGTGGGATAGAGCTGTCTGGTCTAGCTGTCCTCTGGTTCCTGTTAACGTGAGTTTCCGTGGCCAGCTTTCAAGGAGGCCTGTGAGGCAGCGGGAAAAGGCCCCTCAGTCAAAACACAGGAAACAAAAGGCTGGAGGAGGTGGGGAGCAAAACTCTTGTCACCCGTCTTACCAAATCAGGCTGCTAGCTTTATATACAAAGGGAAGACTTTTTTATTGCAGTGACACTGGGTCTTTCCCCATGCACCTGGCCTGGCTGGGCCGCTGGGAGGAGTGTGTTTTATCCAGAGGAGGAGCTAAGGCTCAGAGGGGTGCGGGGATGTGTCCCTGGGCACACAGCAAAACTTGGCCCTCGTCTCCAGCTCAGCATTGCCTTCCAAGATGAAAGAAAGCTCCTGTCATGTGGCCAGTGTGTGCATCCTGTTCCCACATGGCCTTTCCTAGATTTTGCTCTTGAGCTTTGAGGGGATTAATCCTGATACATAAAGTCTCCCTCCCCCTTCTCCCTCGACAATGCTTTACATCCAACAGAAATATAACACTGTCATTTAACTGTGGTCTCCATGCTTCTCATTGTTCCCCCAGCGTATCAATCAATCTAACTTCTATATAGCAGCAGCATGAGTAATTTTCCTAAAGCATAAATCTATCCCTGCTTTCACTCCCTTCCCCTCTCCAAATGTTTAGCATGTGATTTACATGTCCCTTCATAATTTGGGTCCTGCCGACCTCTCACCCACATCGTTTCTCCCCCACACTCGTGGTCCAGCCATGGCGGACCTCTGAGTTAGCAGCTGGCCCAGGCTTTCTCCCTTCCTTCTACCTGGAACACTCTCCCCTTGGCCTGAGCAGAAGCTCCTCTTCTCCATTTAGTTCTGGCCTTCTCACACCCTCCTTGGTCCCAGGCGAGGCTGGCACTTTCTACTTTGTGCCTCCATCCTACCCGGTATACCTTCCAGCCCAGCCCTCATCACACTGTTGAAATTACTTGTTTAATCATCCAGTTTCCTCATTAGACTCTAATTCTGGGAGTGCAGGGCCTGGGGCTCTTGTTCCCTGTTGTAGCTCCAGTGCCCACCATGCTACTTGGCACACAATAAACATTTGGTCGAGTGAAGGAGAAGCAACCAAAGTCCTAGGCTTCATCCAGGAGGGTGCTGGATGCTCCTGCCTAAGGAAGCTGCGTGTGGAGTCTGGGTTGGTTATTGGCACAAACCTTTTGAGCCAAATACCTGGAAGGGCACCCAGGGAAGGTTCCTAATTGAGACACATTTGTAGCAGTGTCAGAATCAGGGCCAAGAACTCCTTTTCTAGGTTGTAGCATTCCTATTTTTCATTTAATGAGACTTATTTTTAGCTACCGAGTAAGGTGAGTTGATTCTCCAGGCGCTGTGCGGTCTCCATCAGAAGCTCATCTCGGTTGTCAAGGGACGCCTCGGCCTCACGCCGGAAACTGGCCCATCGCTGGAAGTCCTCTTCACTGACAACCTACGGGACAGGAACAGGCTCATTCACAGCTCTGGGTGTATCCCTCCTCCTTCCCACGTGCTGGGCCTCCTACGGGCCTGTTTGAACTTCACTGCACTATTAGATGGGGCTTTCTCCTCAATGATCATTTTTTCTGGACTCTGTGAAGGATTGATCTTCATATTATATTATCACCAAACATCCGTTGAGCCGCTGCCCCACTAGAGATACAGCAGTGATCAACAGACAAGATCCCTGCATGCCTGGGCTTGATGCTACTGGAGGGTGAGAGACATTATCCAAGTAACAATTTAGAAGAACAGGTCATTTCAAGGAGTTCTATACAGAAAATAAAGGGGGTGATATGATGAAGTGTGACGGGGTAAGGTGATGATAGCTGTTGGGGAGAGGGGCTGTTTCATTTGGACCTTCCGATCTCTTAGACAAGGTGACGTGCAAGTTGAGATCCAATGATGAGAAACGTTCAGTTATGGGGCGGGGCAAGTGAAACAGCAATGAACTTGGCTTTCTTCCTTGACCACACCAGCTAGCTGAAGGATGGGGAGCCAGGTAGAGAGGAACCAGCCATGAGGCTGGAAAGGTAAGCAGCAGCCTGCTCTTGCACAGCCTGGGAGACTGCTCTACCAGCTATTGGAGGTGGTGCCCCAAAGCTTGAAGAATCCAACTAGAGGTCATGTCTCCCTCCCTGGGAGTCCCACAGCACCTTTAGACCCCGCCGTTGGCATTACATGCATATTGCCTCTTATAGCAATGAATGGTTCTTTTGTCCAAGCATCAAATATTCCTAGGTTTTTCCTCGGTGCATGGCAGCATAGGGAAAACCAAGGGGACACAGGTAGGCCTTTCACTGTTGTAGAATTCACAGTCTTCGGAGAGACAGAGAAATAGGCACAATCATTTCAGTGGAAAATAGAAGGTGGTAAGGGTATAATTATAATGTACAGAGTAGTAAGCACTGTTAGCGTGCGCTGGACGTGTGTTACTTTCGTTAACTTCCAGGACAACTGTATGACGTAGGGGCATTAGCATCATTTTACAGATAAGAAAATCCGAAACTAAGAAGGGTGAAGAAACTTCTCCAAGGTCACGCAACAGATAAGTGATGAGATGGGACTTGTACCTAGGTGGGGCTGGCTTTAAAGTGCGTGCCCTTAACTGCTATGCTGCACTAAGCACCATCAAAGAGATGAAGAGCGATGGGGATTTATGGAGGAGAACTAAATCTAGCCATCATAGCTCCCCTACCTGATTTCAGATGCTTCATTAGATGGCCCTGCTCTGGGATTCATAGCTCTCTTTGCCTGCCTCCCGTGCAGGGACTTCCAAGTCAAAGACCTGGAGGACATGGGTAATCTGCAGGACTAGAGCTGGGCCGAGGGCAAGGCTATAGGGAATGGTAGGGGGTGTGACCAACCGCAGAACACGGCGGAGCACAATCCTCATCAAAGGGATCAGAGGCTACAGGGCTGTAGCCATTTGCTGCCATTCACGAATGGAGACCCAGTTTGCCAGATCCTCTAAATTTTCCAGAGAAACCAGAAATCAAGAGTTGTATGTGATCACATAAAATCGCCCACATTTAAAATCTATGCAAATAATGCAAAATTTAAAAGGATACTCTGAAGGCAAAATCTTAACATTAAAAGTTGTGCGTTATGGTTACCAATGATATACACAATGAAAAGCAGGAAACCACAAAACCACACGGATATGGAACCTTGCCATTCAGATTTCTGCCCCAGCAAAACTGTCCAAGTCATGGGCCTCTGCAGTGAGTCAAAATAGCCAATTTTGAAAATATTAAAGCAACCAACATTAAAGGTCTTAGAAAAGACAGAATCAGGGTTGAAGCCTTTCCGCTCCTCACTGAGGAATTTGTTCTTACCTTCTTGGCAATGCATAGTGTTCGAAGTCCATCTCTCGCGTACAAGTCTAGATGCTTCTGGGTCCGGGCTCGGATTTTCCTCACCTTCTTTTCTACATCCGTCTCCGTCACTGAAATAGTCGTTGCCCACCATGAGGTCATGCACAAATGCTTAGGGGATCCTTGTTCCTAACACTGAAATCTTTAGAGAAGGAATCCCCTTCTGGCCCTTCCCCGGAAATATGGAGGAGCTCTCCTGGCTGTCTGAGTGCCCAGGAAGGCGATAACTCCAGGAGGCCTTCACTTGTCTACTCTCCATAGCTGATAATCAAAAGCCTGGCTGAGAATAGTACTGTTTCAGGAGGGTAGGTGGTCTGTGAGGTATTGTTCCCAAGTATCTGTTTGCATCCGAATTACTTGGGAAGTTCAACAAATAATAGAGTTTCCCAGGCCCAGTTGAAGACTTGCGGAACCAGGGACCAGGAATCTGACTCTTTATTATTACCTAAGGTGCTTCCTTTGGATCCAGTTTAGCCCTGGGTGACCAACAGTTTGCTAAGTGTTAGGCTATCCATCATCTTCTCTGTCATCTACTTCAGTCCTTCGAGCAAATTAGGTCCCAAGACGGCTATGGACCTGAATCTCATTGCTAAGTTGTTCACCCAATAGGGTTTGCTGAGTCACGCTTTCTTTCTACACAACAAATGGTCTTAGAAGAAAAAAAAAATTTTTCTGTACTTCCTATAAATCTAGTGTTTAGGATGAAAAATTACTTCATCGTGTGGCTCAAAGTCCCCTTTATGAAGTCCTATGTGATATATTTCTGTGAGAAGAAACTTATCTGTTATTCTGGAAATTTCAGTACTTTTATCTACCAGATAAAAAGAATTTTTCATGCTGGGTTGGTGGGTATGTGGCAGGACTGATGCCATCACCACTTTTTTTAAGATGTCACAGACGTCACTAATCAGTCGCAACACTTTACAAAGCAGAGCTTGGAAAAAAGCCTCAGAACCCTTTGCCAGTGCTAAATCGAGGTCTTCAGAGGCCCTCAATAATAAACAGAATCTGTGCCCCTCATCCATCCCTCCATATAATGCAAAATTAAAAATACAATTCTCAACCATCAGATAAGAAAGCCCAAGAAGCTCGGGTTTTCCCCATGATACTATTCTAAGGCTGTTTTTATGCATTCGAAAAATCTTTTCAAAGATTATTTTCTCACTTTTTCAGGTGCTACTGTTTCTGGTGCCTTCAGCAGTCTTTAGGCATTGTCTTATTGTGTACTATTTGCCATGTTTTATTTTCGAAGACATCATTTCCTGAGATTAAACCCTCTTCCCTGTGTGCCTTTGAGTTGCTGATCTTTTTGCTCAGGCTCCCAGAAACCTCAGGGTCAAATCAAAGGTTCAAACATGGTAACTATATTAAACCCAGGGTTATTTTCCCCTCCTCTTTTTTTCCAAAGCTTTACTTTAATAGGAACATTTTTCATGTGTCTTTCATTGGAAGCATTTCTTATCCATTTTGCAATCAGGTGAGGAACAAATCAAAAAAAAAAATGTCCAAGGCGGCTTGGAAGGCAGTTGCCCAGGGATCGAGTGCCATGGCTCCTTTGACTCAGAAACACTGAAAGTACTTGTCTGCCAGAATCTGGGGATGAAGAGACCCAATTAGCTCCCTTCCCATTCTCAACACTCATCAATCCCCATACACTCTTGGCTCTGACCCATAGCTGATAATGCAAGAGGCACAGGGCTGCCTGTGCAATTCTAAAGCTTGGCTGGAATCTGCTGTCCTGGGAGAATCATAGCCCCATAACTGTCTTCTCCTTGTTAGTGATCAGGAAGCGGCTGCACACTGATTCAGGCTGCTCCAAAATTGGACACTGATATGCAGGGACTTTGGAACATTTTTTTGGCTTAGTGCAAATCCATTTGGGGGAGCCTGGGGAAAAGGATGATAAGAGGGACACCTGAGGCTTCCGAGAGTGAATTGAGCCTGGCGTGGAGTTCTGGCGGCATGGAAAGAGCTCTGATCGGGGTTTCAGGACACCTGGGCCAAGGCCTCACCTCTAGTTAGCTGTGCCACCTCTCAGGTCACCTACCTCTCCGGGTGCAGTCTGGCCTCTCTTCAAAACTGAGAGTTAGGACTAGACTGTGTTGTAGGGTATTTTACTGGATGCCCTGGCAAAAAATAATCGTGGATGGATAATCCATGTTTAAATAGGTTTGGAAAACTAGAAACTGGGATAAAAATGTTAAAGAGGGTTTCTATTACAATAGTAATAGAACGTCTTTAGTAAGCTAATGGGCACTGAAGTTCTCCAGGTCGAGGAGGTACCTGTTTGGGGGAGGGCATCTGTGGGCCGGTGTTCCAGCTGGGACCCGCTGGACTGAGTGACTCTGTAACTTGAGCTCATCGTCACCATTCTATGCTGCGTCTTAAACCATGGAGCCCTCTTTTCCTGGAGCCCTGGTGAGGGGTACTCACCACAGGCTGGGTCTTCCAGAAGGTCCATGATAACCGAGTCGGCGCCCTTGGTGTAGATGACAATCTCACCGGTCAGGGGGTGCCTCACAACCACGGACATTCTCTTCCTGACAGAATCGAAGGCCAGAGTGCAGAGGACATCAAAGGTGAGGCAGATGCCCTGGGGCAAGCGTACGGTCACCTGCTTGGGTGTCCGGGACACCAGTGTGAAACTGTAGGCACGGGCAGCATGGACCAGGGCCGCCTCGTCAGGGCTCTCGGCCTCGTAACAGAGCTCAGGGCTGGCCAGGTCGAGGGCCGGGGCCCCCAGCACCTCCTCCAAGGAAGCGTCAGACCCAGATGCCAGGATGTCGCCCTGGTCCCACGTGCTGCTCTTGTAGCCGCCATCAGTGGAGTAGCCTCCACTGTCCACAGACACATCGTCTCGTTCTTCTGAGTCTGTGGTGGGCATGTTGGCCCCCAAACTCTCCCCCAGATCAGTGTCAGAGGGCACAGTGGATGAGAATGACTGGCTGAGGCTTGAAAGCTTCAGCTTCTGGAAGAGCTGCTGAATCTTCTCCAGGGATGTCCCCAGAACCTTGGTCGAGGGTGGCATGGTGACCTGCAGATCAAAGGAAGGAAGGAGAACATTATTCTCAATGTTAGGAAAAAATTACCAGGCTCTCCATTGGTAGAATGTCAAGGTCCTTTTGCAATGAATGGATTATTTGGGTCTTCTGTGACTGTGGGCAAGTCTTCTGCCCTAGGTGAGCCTCAGTTTACCTACATATAAAATGAGAGAGTTAGGCCGGCTGTTTCCTCCATCCCTGACATTCCTGGGCTTGGCAATGACCATCCCACTCTAATCAGGGCAAAAGAAAGAAGGGAGACAAAAGCCAGCCCCTTAATAAGAGTTCACCTTCCCCACACCCTTACCATAGCCTTTATCTTTGCATGCAGCATCGTGTGTCATCCTCCCAGCAACTTTCTGTGATGCTATCATCCCAATTTATGGATGAGGAAATTGAGGCACAAAGAAGTTAAATAAATTGGCCATGATCAGCCAGTGTGCAGGTGGTAACACTGGCACTCAAATCTGGTTCTGACCCCAGAGGTTGGTCTTCACGATGGACCAGCTAAAGCCTCCTCATTAAGTTGAAAATGGAGAGGTGGATGCTGTCCTTCCTACAGAGGTACTTCTTCCCCTCTTGGAAATGGAGTTAATTTCTCAGGTAACGCTTCCTGCCTCTCAAAGCTCCTTGAAGCCTTCTGATCACCTGGCGGCTTTTCAGTGGCTGGAGTGACTTTTCAGGGTGGTTTGGAATCTGGGCGTAGTAAGGGGAGGCTCTGGGTTGGTGCCCGGGTGAACCTTCTTTTTCTTGCTTTCACAGCCACAGGTTGTAACACCCAGTTACTCTCATCAGTCACAAGGGAACTTGGGTGAGAATTTGTGACTATTGAAAGACAAAGCTATCTTCGGTACCGAAAAATAATTCAAAGTATACCCTTCTATAAACAGCCATCCAGCTGCATTGTCTCCCAACGGACAAAACACCACACGTGGTGTTAATTATGTCTTTTAAGCACCCTACAAAAGCAGAGACCAGTATGATACGGTATGATGGAGTCATACAGATGGTTCTGCCATGTATTAACGGTACATCTTTTAAGTTATTCAAGCTCTCTGAGTCACTGTGTCTTCACTTATTAAATCTGAGGCCATGCCTCAGGGTGGCTCGGTTGTGAGGATTAAAATGATAATGCAGCTGAAGTATTTGGCATGGAGCCTGGCATGTAGCAAGTGCTCAGTAAATATTAACTCTGAATATCTACCCTGTAGGCAGATAGACACCAAATTTGAAAGCTACACAGAGAGCTCATGTATAACTTTTTCAATTTTATTTAAAAATGAACCTGAGGGCCAGAAAGAGTAAAAGGTCTGTTCAAGGTCTCAGAGTGATGAAATGGTGACACAGTGAGTGGCTAGGGTCCAAGGGTCTTGTTTCCCTGTTTGGGGCTTCGCCCCTTGCCCCTCCCCCACCCTCCCACCTTCACCATCATCAGTCCTTACCCTCTGCCTGGGCTCGGTGGTTGTGGAGACCATGACAGAGTTGCAGATGGTTAGGGCAAGGAAGAAGTCAGCGATGGAGGCAGTGGTGGAGCGGGAAGTCTTGGCAGGTCTGGAGTCTGGCAAGGCCTCCAGCCACAGGGCAGCATCTTGCACCTTGGTCAGTAGGTTTTTATCTGGAGTCACATCTTTTTCCTGAGAGAGAAAGGCCTGGGTGAGAGTCTTTCCTGAAGGGAGGGGAGGAAGGCGCCCTCCAGGTGCTGTGCATGCCTGGGGAAAGGATGACACAGTCGTCCCTGCAGTCTTGCATCCAGCATGTCTTCCTCTCCTGCCAGCTGGGTCATTACAGATTCTTATTGGACTCCTCTCTTTCACTCACCCCACATGTCCATCCGTTATAGGCTCTGGCAGTTCTTCCCTCCCAGTAGTGTCTCCTCCATTTGTCCCTCGTTTCTGACGCTTTCGGCTAGGCTCAGATCCTCTAGCCCTCAATCCTGGATTTCCGCATCACCTCTAAACTGATGTTGCTGCCTCTCACCTCTTTTCCTTCTAACCCTTCATATGTCTCACCCGTGCATCTTCCTAAGACACCATTTCCCCCAGGGTATTCTTGAGCTCGAAGGCACTTCGGGAGATCCTCCTATTAGCACAATCAATTCACCCTGTCTTCTGAATTCCTTCACAGTCTGCCTTTCCACTCTCACTCCCATCACTTCATGCAGACCCTCAGCTTAGCCGGGTGGTCTGTTTGCTGCCTCCTGGATGAATACTCCCCTTCTCCACCTCTGATCTCACCTGGTTTCAAAAGTCCTCTCCTGTCTACCAAAATCCTACCTCGACTTGAATAACCACGAGAAGTCCCTCACGTCCATGAGACTTTGTCTTCTGAGTCATAATAGCAGGTTCCTGAACTCAGTGTCATGGGAGTCCATTTCCATAGTACAGATGAGCACACTTTGGGGTGGTGGGGGCTGGGAGACCGGCAAGTCCTGCCCCGTTTAAAAGATGGCAACTGCGATGCTAGTGAAATGCTCCAGTGATGGTCAAGTTTGCCAAATCTCTTGATTTTTCAAGATGAAGCAGAGATGATGTGAGAACTCCTTTTTTTTTTTTTTTAATTTGTGGGCTGAAGCTGACTGACTGACATTTTTGACATTTTTGTAGAAATTGCCACTTGTCCTATCCTTTGGAACTCACCACATATTGACCTATGCTTTAAATTCAAATCTCTTATCTCCTCTCTACAGATGAGGTTAGAGCCTCAAAGACAGAGACGGCCATTTTCCCACAAAGTTTTGCCTTCTAGATCTCCGACTACTGCTTTGTTTAAAGCAGAAGTTCAACAAGCACTGGCTCTCAATAGTTAGCTATGAGAAAAGCCATTCCGCAAAGAAGTTTCTACATAAGACCGTTTCTATCAGTGGTCAGAGTTCACAGTTTAATATTTAGAGAAAAGAGAGTCAATGGCTGAAAAAGATGAACTGAGAGAATCTTGACTGATTCAAACAGAGTGAAGACTGAGGGCTAAGGAGCCAGCAGGCTTTACAGATAAAAACTGAAATTGAGATTTTAAAAAAAGTCCTCAGACTGTATCTCCTCTGACTACGAAAAGCAATGACTCTAGAAGTCAGAGTCTGGCCTCCCTGGGGCTGCTGGCCCAGGTGAGAGCCAGAGGGGAGGAAACCCAGGCACCTGGGGAAGGGATGAGTGCTGGGTTTCCCAAGAACACAGGACGTTAAAGGAAATGGGCTGGAGGTGAGGAGCACAGGCTTCCAAAGACTTTCAGCCTTCACTGGGAACGCCCTCCAAGAGTCAACCCCTGCATCTTGCTCGTATTATTTTAAGAAGACAGTGTGCGGAACAATATCTATTTATTCAAAACTAGATGCTGTTAGTAAAACTGCATCGTTTGCATTTCCTTTCGTTGCCCCGTAAGTACTGGTGAACCACCCACGCCTATGCAATGCCACTCTTGTCAGAAAGCTTGGGATTGGGAAGGGAGCATGCACCGTCCATTCTCTCTGCCTTCGAGTCCAGTCTTTGTAGCAGAAGCTCACATGATGGAACTCTTCCTAGCTTTCCAAGCAATGCCATTTATGTGACCTCGCTGGGTTTTCACAGTTCCAAGCGGAGGTGGAACCAGTCCCAACTTAACTGAAACTCAGAGAAATGGGCTGATTTGATCAAGGGCACCCAGTGAGTGGGTGTATAGTCAGGACCAGATGTCAGACCCTTGGGTTGCGAGTCTAGGGTTTTTCCTTTCTGTGGCCATGGCAAAGTACCTCTTTTCCCTTATTAATGCTCCTGCAAACTCCTGTAACCAGATTCGAGGCTCCTCCAGGGCCTGTCATCAGTTTACCAACATCCCTCAAGGAACCCTGAGCCCATTTCTCCTGATAGTAATGATAGCGCCTATCCAGATAGTGTGTCTTATGTTTTGGGCACACCCGTCATCTCATTGCCTCTCAGAGACATTATCCGTTGAGTACAATGATCCACCCAGTTCCCTCTGCATTCCAGATGCGGAAACTGCTTCCCAGGGAGATTAAGTTTCTTGCCTGAGGTCATAGAGTAAGGGGGAGAGATTCCTTCGGTTGATTTGAGAGAGACTCTAGAATTCACGCTCTCAATTTCCATGTCAGGGACGATCCCTGTGAGAAGGAAGTGGCTTCTGCTACTTGCGGACAGCCACTGCCATTGGGGTCTGGCATCCCACGCACGACGGATGGGCTTGTACGTCTAACCCTTAGGGCTCAGCACATAGTCCATGAGATTCTACAGGGCATCTTCCATTTCCAGGAAATAGATTTCACTGGGAGCGTGGGGTTGGGGGCACAGGAATGGGATACTTTGAACCCTGACCACAGATACCCAGAGTTGGGAGCATGCATGGAGGTCATGAAAGCGAAACCCTCTGTTTTCCTGATGAGAAAACTGAATGCCACAGAGGAGGGAAGTGAACTACTCGAGATTGTACACGGAACTGGGCTCAGAACGAGGGTAGCTTTCGTACCACCTGACTCCCAGCCTCTGACGACACATTGCTTTGCTCCCAGCTATGCGTTATGCATTTCCAACCGGTGACACAGTTACAATGATTTGATGGTTATTTAGCGCCTGTCCATTTACCCTCTAGTCTGTAAGTGCCACGAGGGCAGAGACTGTCTGTAACATGTACCCAGCCCCTGGCTGACTGCAGACACTCAAACCTTTCTTGACTGACTCCTATTGAGGACAACTCACCCCTGATTAACTCGTGGGGTCTCTGTTAAAACTCTTCTTTCGTGTATTTCCACCCAATCCTATAGTTACACATTAAAAAAAAAATCTCTGCAAAGGGCCCACTTCTCTGGCACTGGCAGCAGGCCCAGCCTGAAGGTCAGCCTCAGATGTCCCTTAAGCTTTATCCAGTCACCACAGACTTGCTTCTGCAGGGCAAGGTTCTCCACAGTTCTCTTTGCTCACAGACCACTGGTTTCCTGTCCTGGTCCATGAACGTTTAGGAAGTTGGCACTTAGGACACTTAGAGAGAAAGCAGTGTCCTCCCCAGCTCTGGGCACTTTGGTTAGTCTGTTTTTATGAAGGAAAAGAAATATAAATTTGTGGGGCCACCAGTTGTTCAGATTAGTGCCTTGTGGCAGCCAGGCACCCAGCTGGTTGGGTTTCTTTCTATTGCAGAAGAGTTAACGCTCTTACACACCCTCTTTGAGGACGGTGATCTCTGAGCTCACACGACACCCGTAAGGATCCTAGTATTATGGTAAGATTACGTTTACCGACAACGCAGAGCACATACATCACTTAATCGTCATAGCAGCACTGAAATAGTTACCATCATCCTCCCATTTTAACTGAGGTGAGTGAGGCTCCCTGATGTTAAGTAACTTGTCCAAGGTCACAAATGCAACAAAAGACCTGGGACTTGAAACCAGTTCCGCATGAAGCCAAAACCTGAACCCTTAAACACCACGCCAGCACTCCCCAAACTTAACGTGCACACACATCCATTGTGAAAACACAGATGCTGATTCAGCGAGTCTGGAGTGGACTTTCTACAAGCGGTGCGGGTCCAAGAACCACAGTTTGAGTAGTAGATACTGAGATACACAGAACTGGCAAAGGTGGGAGGAAGCAAACCCTTCTATTTGTTGTTGGTGAGTGTCTAAACTGGGACAACCTCTTGGGAAGTGTCAATCAAAATAAAAAATGCACACTCTCACAATTTAGCAATTATGCTTTAAGCATAAATACCCTAGAAACACTTACCTATGTATAAATAGATGATGGTTCAACCATCCAAGAAATTCTAACAGCCACTAGAATAAGGATCAGGCAGTGCTCTACTGAATGTCTGTCTGTCTGTCTACATATATGAAATATTCCCCAAGATTCATTATGTTAAAAAAAAAAAAAGCAAGTCCAAACCAGGGTGCATGGTATGCTTCTGTTTGCAGTAAAGGACGTGCTCACATGTATACCAGGCTTGTTTGCTTCTATGTCGGGTAAAACAAATCTGGGAAGGACACGGGGAACTTCAAACAGTGGTTGTCTCTGGGGTTGTGGGGAACAGAGGAGGAGGGAGACCTACCTCTTACCATTTGCCCTTTGGTTCCTTTGGATTACTTAACCGTGTGGCTGTACTATTATCGTGGACACAACTTTCCTGGTTGCTGACGAGGTGGAGGCTAAAATATTGTTTCAGCAGTGATGTTTGCCCTGGCTCATGTTGTAGCCTTGATGTACCCAGGCCCTGGGTAGCATTGATGATGCTGAGTTTGGTTCAAGAATAGGGAGAGCCCAATATATGTGAATTTTTGCTTAAATAGAAACACATGGATTGTTAAGGTAAGCTTTTCCCAAATGGGAGGTAAGCCCCAAGGGGAGAAAAAAACCCAAAACAGACTCTGGCCTAGCAAGAAGGGAGTTTTCCAGATCTTACAAGACCCCACTCTTTGTGCATAATGTTGCTGCAGCCATGTGTACCCCTAGGGAAGCACAGCAGAGAGAGGCTTCACCTGTTCCTGTCTATGTGGTCCCATCACTTCCCAAACGATTTCGGTGTGTTTGACTAATTAAACCAGGACTCTTATCTAACCTTCCAGTGGGAGTGTGTGTATGAGGGTGTATATGGGATGTCCCCACCAACCTGGAACAGACCGGAAGTGCTGCACAAATCTCTTCCAAAGAAAGAATGGAAGACCAAGATTAAGGAAGGGAAACAAAAGGCCAAACACACCTCCTTTACTTTTGTCTATTGCATTCTTTCCAGAGGGATGGGAGGGGCCATGCCCACAGAAGGAAGTGATGGTGAGGTTTGGAGGACAGCCTAACTGGCTCCAAACAAATTTTATGATTAGGAAAATATTCTTTGGTCTGATGGTTCTGGAAAACATTTTGCAAGTAGCACTTCTAAACAAAGACTCTTTGCTCAAATCTTGGCTGCTTACAGACCAGGAACAAAAAAAAGGCAGTTCATTTTCCATCTGCCAGTACGATTAAACCCTGGCTCAGCAATCCACACTTTCATAAGTATATCACCCCACCTTAAAGCCACAGATTTTATAGCAGCCAATTAGGTGACAAATGACAAATGCTTCCTTGTTCTTTGTAGGAAAATAAAAAAAGCCAGCTTTTGTTGTTATTGTTGGTGCTCATTTTAGTTTTGGTTTAGAGCGAGGGGCCAAGGAACCCAAGAACAGGCTTCTTTAGAATGTGGTAGGGTGTGAGCTACCACGCCCTGACTCATGGGGTTTCAGAAGCAAGTTCTGACTGAGTTTCCAAAGGGAAGGTGAAGAGTGGTGATGCCAAGAGGTGATCAGACTGGGCTGAATGCCACGTGGGCAGGTGGAAGGGGAGGAAAGCTCTGCTGGGGCGGGGCGGGGCAGGAGATCCACCGGGGTTGCCCCAGACACTGTCCATGGATTAAGTCAGGGGTCTGCCACTCCAGCCACAGACATTTTACACGTAGTGTAAGATCCTTTAAGGCAGCATAAATCACTCCTTTCGGCCAGTGCGCTCTAAGCTGTAGGAGGTGCCTATTTGAGCCAAATGTAGATGATTTCCTAGTGGGGCGATGATATTGCTTCGAGAGGTTCTCAACCAGGATGCTCACTAGAATCATCAGAAATAAAAATATTCAGGCCTTACCCTCAACCAAATATACCAGAATCTCAGGGGAGTGGGCTTGATGCTGTATTTACAAGAATTCCCATGTCGCTTCCAAGTCTCTAGATATGTGACCATTTGTCCAAAGCAGCGCGCTTTCCTTCAGAAAGATCATTTACAACTTCTATTAGTTATCCATCTGTCTAGAACACATGATTTTGAGAATTAAATCCTCAAAATAAACTCATGAGGCAGAACAATAATGCTTTTCAAAATGGGAACATTGAAACTTCCAGCTCAGTCAGTTGACCAAAGTCCCAGAGCTAATACATGGTGGAGCTGAGATGTAAGCCTGGTGCGTTTGACCCCACGGGTGCCTAATGTATAGCTGGAAGGGACTTTGCAGGTCAGCACAAACATGATGTTATTGGATTTTTAGAACAGTTGGTGAGAGTTGTAAGCAAAGTATTTTCAGGAGCTCAAATAAAGACAGAGGTTTCACAGGTTGCTTAAGGCTACCCAGAGCTGGAACCAGAACCTACGTTTCCTGACCCTTAGCCCAGTGCCCTCCCTAACAACTACCTGGGGGTGCCACTGTCTCACTAACTCCAGATTATCAAGCAACCAGATGGTAGAATGACAGATATGGCAAGCCATAAAGAGAACACGTCACCATCCTTACCTGTCTAGGCAACAAGGATATGGTCTTAACCTACGTGTCCATTTCCTTATTGTTCCTGAATGAAACTTAGAATTGCCTTTGAGAGTGCCAGCCAGGGCAGTATGATGACATCCAGGACCTGGCGATGGCTCAGAGGTTATGTCAATGTGTCCCTTTCGCTGACTCAGCCAAGGGCCCCGAATAAAACTTATATTGGCTGGCTCAGGATTGCAGTTTTTCTGGGCGACTGAGATTTGTCAGGTTGAACATGGGGGCATCCCAACTGAGATCCACAAAGGAAGGTTCCTTTTCTCTCCCTGTGTCCTGGGGGAGACATTCTCAGACACACGGGTACCTGTGGTTAGGGCCAAAAGATACACACAGTGCAAACCTAGAATGTGTGCCTAATGAGAAATTACTGAATTCGCTGTTCAAGTATTTATGTTCAAGTATTTAGGTAAAGAGCTGGGGCAAGAGCATTCCATTCAGAGGGGACAGAATTAAAGACGAGAATGACTTGACAAAATGCATGTCCTGTTATCTCAGATGGGAAAATCAAAGAGAAAAAAACAACCCAAAAATCTTCCTGAAGGCATCTATGGATCATTCCTATTGGACGTTTATGAGCATCATGTCTTAACACATTGTTGTTGGTTGCCAGATGTTGCATTTCTGTGCTTAATAATAGAAGCGAGTTAATGCAACTTTGTGCTCACTCGAAGGTTTAGAGAAGTAACAACCCAGAAAACACAGACTCACACCATTTCTTCCTTGTTACAGTCAGAAAACATAGTCCTGGGTTATGAATCCAAAAGGTAGCAATATGGACAATGCTTTTGATATCATGCCAGATTTTTTTTTTTAAAAAACCAAAACAAAAACCCAGCACCTACCATTTGTATGTACTATAACTACAAAAATGTTAAGTATATATAATTATGTGTGTTAGTAATGGGGGAAATAAAAGACTGGAAGGGAATTCACCTAAAGGTCCATTTTTGATATCCTAATAATGGGATAATACCGTGTTTCCCCGAAAATAAGACCTACCTGGACAATCAGCTCTAATGCGTCTTTTGGAGCAAAAATTAATATAAGACCCAGTCTTATATTATATTACATTACATTACATTACATTACATTACATTGTATTATATTATATTATATTATATTATATTATATTATATTATATTATATTATATTATATTATATTATACCCAGTCTTACATTATAGTAAAATAAGACTGGATCTTATATTAATTTTTGCTCCAAAAGATGCATTAGAGCTGATTGTCCAGCTAGGTCTTATTTTCGGGGAAACACGGTAAAACTTTAGGTCCCTCTTTTAGTTTGTGTTGTCTTAGTCAAGATAGCTGTAGACTTTTCTGTAAGTGCGGAAGATTCCAGATGATGTGTTTCCTAGAGAAAGAGCATGGTGCGGTGGAAAGTGAAATGGGGCAGGAGTCAGAAGGCCCTGGTTCTGGCCTTGACTTCTAGGGAATGCTGTGGAATCTTGGGGAAGGAACTCAATCTGCTACCAGGACATTTTGGGTTGGCTGTCCCAGTGGACCAAATGTGAAGGAACCACATGCAGAAAGCCCCAGACCAAAGTTGCAAAGTCAAATGGCCATAGAGGCCAGGCAGTTAATCTAAGGGAGTGAAGCATGCTAGGTGATTTTGATACATGTCTTTGCTTCATAACAATTTAAGACTCTTTTTTATGATCACAAAAAAGATATTCTTTCATTTCTCTTGAGATGCAAAAGCCTGTAGGCTTATCTTTTGTTTTTCTACTTTATAGCAATATGGGCAGGACATGTATTTCTCTTTCCTCTTAACTGTATACTGGGCAAACAGACAGCATGCCTAAGGGGCACGCTGCTGACCCTCTCAGCTCACTGATGGGGAAAAACAGAGTTGGAGGTGGGGGGCTATGCTGAACAGAAGACAACATGCCCAGTCTAAGAGGCTTCCACTTCTTAATTCAAGCCAATTACTGCCACAATGAAATGCTGGCTTAACCTGGAGAATTTTCCCAATTCCATTTTAAAATAGAAGCCAGACATCTATATGTTTATACGAAATCTCCCAAATTCTAAATACCGAACATTTGAAATGAACACAAATTGTATATACCCAACAAAATTTGTATGTGAATTACATTCAAGACCAGGGGCTGCCATTTTGAGAGCTCCTAAGCGTTTATACGGTCTTTTCTCTCACATTCCAAAGCCCACCCCTATTTGTCCCCAGTAGAGACCGCTTGCAATTCAAAGAAGAAAAGGCAGGGACTTACTATGGAGCTGCTGAAGGCCACAGGAGACTGTGCATTTTCCCAGCGCCCCACGGACCTTTGTTGAGAGTGGCCCTGGATGGGTACCCGGGCACTCTGGCACCTCCTCAGAGGCTGGACCCCTCCTTGGCTTCTCACTGCTGCTGGGCTCTGGGCCCATCTGGCTGGGAAGGACAGACACTGGTACTGGGTCCACTCTTCACTGTCTGAGTCCAGTTCCTTTGGGGTCTCCAGTCGCTTGGCTGCAAGAAAGGAGTCCTGTGATTGCCCCTGTCATACCTTGGCTGACCATGGTTGGGGAGATCCAGACTTTGGGAGTGCAGATAAGAACACAGAGGAAGACCCTTGTACTGCTCTGGAAACTAGGGAGAAGGAGGGGTGTAACTAAGTCACATAGGTTCAAATCCTGGCTCTCCTCCCCACTAGCTACATTGAGCTTTGACAAAACCTGTGCCACTATTTCCTCAATAGGAGTTGTAAAAAGTACCTAACTCATATGGTTGTTTGAAGACTTAATGACATAGTGTGTTCAAGTGATTAGCACATTCTAACTACTGATGCTTTTCTTACTGAAAAGGATTTGAAGCTCCCACGTCAATGGTTACCACCACGGCAAAAGGAGTTGGGTTACCTATAAAATCACTTTCTTTGTCTTTCTCTATCCCTCCCACTCAAAAGAATGAATGCTGCTCTCTGGAGAGTTTCTTCTCTTAGTTAGAAAGTCTGTGTGTGGCGGAGGTGAGTAGAACTGAGGGGATCAGCTTTATAGGCCACTTTCAGTCATACAAGGTGACAGTACAGGCATCGTACAGCCATATCTCCTAAGCTGAAGCTTTACCTCAGTCAAAATCCAAGAGATGAGTTGGCATGGAAGGCATCTTGGATGGACCAAATCTGACAGTGCCGAGACCTATGCCTGCCCTTTCAGGTAAGTTGACCTGAGAAATTCTTAAACCTTGACTGTATGACTGGTACATACTTGGGACCTGTCCCCAGTCCATTCCTGATAGACAAAAATCCTGTGTGCAAATGGCACCAAAGAGCAAGTGGAGGGTTGTTGCTCAGGAGACGACTGATAGCCCTGTGAAGAAATGAAAGTGGACCAGTGACAAGAACAGCACTGATCTGTGACAAGGAAGCCCAGAGGTATATAGGAAGCTACTTTCCACAGAGCCACACCGCCTCGGTGGGGAGCCAGGATAATGTCTTTCATTCCTGTTGTCTTAGCGGAGTAGGGTGCTTCCTTTAGGGGGAGGGATGGGGGCCCCTGGGTGCCCGCGTACCGTTTTCTTGGTGAGAATACTCGCAGCCCGTGATGGTGCAACGCCGGAACACCATCTTGTTCTCGGTCAGCGTCCCCGTCTTGTCCGAGAAGATGTACTGGATCTGGCCCAAGTCCTCTGTGATGTTGAGGGCTCGACACTGAATGGACAAGTCGGCCTCTTCATCGTACAGGTCAAGGTCGTTGTGTAGGAAGAAGACTTGCCCGAGCTTCACCAGCTCAATGGACACGTACAGGGAAATGGGAATCAGCACCTACAAGGAGAGGGAGTCCCGAGTCAGGAACAAGCGGGGACCCTGTCTCAGGACCCTCACTGGTGGGTAGAGAAGGCATTCAATGGAAAGCTGAGGTCAGCTCAGACGAGGGACTTGCCCTGAGAGATTAAAGGTCAGTGACTTCATGCCTTTCTTGGAATTCTTAGGGGAATCTGAAAAAGGGACATGCCTTCTTCACCCAGGGTGTCTGGTATGAGGTAGGCACCCGCCGTTGTTTGTGTAATAGCTGAGTGGGAGAGTCTCCTGACCCCTGGGGATCCCTAGGCCACTGCGGGTGGCCGCCCACTTTTACAGGTATTCGGATCCCTTGTCGATTACTGTCCACTGACTCAGTGCCCAATGGCCTTTGAGCACTTGCTGTGTGTCACGTGTTGCTCCAGGTCCTGAACACAGCAGTGAGCACAACAAAATCTCTGGCCTTGAAAACCTCACACTCAGGAAACGAGCAAATACATATACATGGGGTGGTGGTACATCTCATGAAGACACGGTCAAGAAGATAGATGGTGATGGTCGGGAGGGACTCTTTTATAAACCACACGCTTTGAGCAGATCCCGAAGAAAGGAGGGTGAGTCGTGAGGTTGTGTGTGGGAGGGGGAGCATTCCCAGCAAAGGCTGTGGTGGGAGCGGGTCAGGAGGTTGCGGGTAAGGGTAAGCAGGCCTCGAACGTGAGCGAGCAGGACACGGCAAGGAGACGGGTCAGGGAGGGAGGGGTCAAGATCACTGAGGGCCTGGCTGCTGCGGGAAGGACTTTCGATTTCACATTGAAGGATGTGAAACCATCAGAGGGTTCTGTGCAGAGCAGGGGTGTGAGCTGATTCACAAGGAAGGAGGATCACTCTGTTAAATGAACGAATGAACTAGTGATTTAAAACGGTTCGCCAATCAGAGGATGTGGAAACACCCTCAGATAGTAGAAGAATTTGAATGTAGACGAACCTTCATCAAAACAAAACTAGAAAGTTCCTCGTCTTTTCATAGATTGTAATTTCTTATAGAGCCTGGAGACTTTTTTTAAATTTATGTCTTTATTCCTTACTGCCTCTCTCAGTGTAGGTGCTCTATTTTTTTTTGTTTTTCCCCATCTCAATCTACCAAGTGCTAAAACGCTAACCTGTGGTTTCTTTCTCTCAATGCTTAGGGCTTGACAGTTCTCTGTGTGCTGCTACTTTATCCTCTTTTGTTCTCAGGTCACTAGGGTTTTACCTGTTCTATATCGGGCAAAGTGCCAGGCACATGTGGGTCACTGCTGGAATCTTCCTCTTACATAAAAAAGCCTGATAAATATTTTCTTCTGCTATTAACTGGGGGCAGGATCCCCCCCACAAGGCAGGGCTGGTACTGACATTACCCCACGTATGAATACTTCCACAGAGCCACAAGAAGCAATGAACATTTCCCCATCTCAGTCCAATTAGTCCTTTGTTGGGGCCAGCAATGATTTTTCTTTATTTCACTAAGTTGCTCAGGTGTTGGCCACAGGTCTTCTCAAGCCCCTACGTGTGTGTGTGTGTGTGGGGTCTTCCTACCTGGAGCAGGATGATCATTGTGAGGAACATGTAGAAGCCCCCAAGAGCAAGGGGAAGGAAGCCGCCCTTGGCATCTGGCACGTCGAAAGGAGGGTGTTCTCTGAAGCTCCTGTTCCAGAGGCTGTGACCTGAGAGGAGGCAAAGCCAGGGTGAGACAGAATCTCTACTTAGTCCTAAAATCGATCAATTACATCAATCCTTGGCCTAATTCCAGCAATGAGTGTGCTTTGATGGAGCCCATCTTTATTCTACACAACTCCGTGTGTATGTTCATTTAGCTCCAAAGTGGTCCTTTGTATAACCTACATTTCAGTCTCTTCATAGGCATTAAGTATGTCCTACCAGAGCGACTAGCATGGGGATTACTTAAATTTTGAGGAAGTTCTGTTATATAGGGGTTGGAAAGAGAGAAAAGGACACAAATTCTTTTTAGTTGTGAGGTGGAAAATGCATGGCTGGGGAGTCTTGACAGAAATTTACTCTAGTCCCTTTTCTTCCCCCATGCGTGTACTCATCTATCTAGCCACCCTTCTGTCCATTCATCTATTCATCCATCCATCTATTCATCCATCTTTTCATCTATTCCTTCCTCCTTCTCTCCCTCAGTCCCTCCCTCCCCCTGCCTACCTCCCTCCCCCTTCTTTCTTTCTCCCTCCCTCTGTCTGTTTATCCCTTTGTCTGTTTGACTCTTTTCTTGTCTCCCCTCTATCCAATGTTTTATTAATTCAAGAAAGAATTGGTCTAAGTTCTTGTCCTTGGTACGGAGTTCCGCACCAAGTCAGGGAGCCAGATGTGAAGGGACAAACCCCACACAGTGCCAGGGGTGCTATGCCAGAGCCTGGAAAGCTGTGAGAACTTATAGTCGTAGCACCTGACATGGACTGAACCCTTTGCTTCCTTGTCGGCAAATGGGGATAAGAACAACTATCATCTGAGGACCGAAAAGATGAAGTGCATCCAGCACCTGCTGCAGAGCTCTCCTCATCTCAGTGTCCTCATGTGTCAGTTCGTAATAATACCTTCCCCACAGAGCTGCTGTGGGAATAGGATGACTAATGTGTACAATGCCTCAGCTCCAGGAGAGGAACCACAGGGAACAAAAGACATAGGGAATACTGCCGTGTCCCCATGATGATTTGCCCAGGATGTATTAGGCCAATGCCATCACATGTGGTAGCAGAGACTTACAGATGTGAATTCTTTGAAGGGACTATTATAGAGCAAATGACTAAGGGACAGCGTATGGCACAGTGTAATGGTCAGGAGCCTTCAGAGGAGAAGGCTTTTCCCTGGGAGAAGCCAGAGAAAGCTGCACGGAGGAGGAGGCTGTGAAGGTTCCTCGAGCCTGGGTGGGTGTGGGGTGATCAGAAAGGCCTGGGGAGGACATTCTGGGCAGAGAAAAAAGAAGCACTGCTGTCACACAATCGAAGTAAACATGTGATAAAGAACCGGGCAGTGGTGATCAGGGAGAGCTTTTACCTCCTGCAGCGCTGTACTCCAGTGCCAGCAGGGGCCCCTCACTGTGTCTGAGTCACCATTCTCAGAAAGAACAGAATTCGGCCCCTCCCCAGAACTTTCTCAGTGTATCACGTGGGCAATCTGCCAAGCTGAGTCCTGCTTGCCTGAACCTTATCTCCCTGTGTGACCTTTTAATCATTAACTTCCTCGCCCTGGAGACACAGTGAGATGATCTCAAATGTCCTTTCCAGCTCTGATGTTCCTTGTAAAACCTATCCCGAAGCAGAGGGCACAGTTCCTGCAGCCTCTTGGAGGGCACGGAGGTGGCCACACAGGGATGGCTTTCTGGCTGGCCTGCTTCCCTCCTCTCCAGGTGCTCTCCTTCCCAGCTGTGAGCCCCTGCACGTGGACGGCCATTAGATGCATCCGTGAACTGTATTCCTTAAACACTCCGGGCTCCTCATGAGACTAAATCTCATCGTCTTCAATGGGGTGGCACGCAAAATCTCTTGGGCTCTAGGAAGGTCTTGGGGTCCTAGGAAGGTCTTCGCCTTGCCGACGTGCTCTTTTAAAAACAGTGATGGGTACGATTGCTGACGGTGGCAGGTAAAGAGCAAACACCACGTTGCTCACTGGTGCAGGGTGAGCAGAGGGTCCTTGACTCAGCACAGTTCTTCCCATTGATCTCCCCTGGTTCTTTCTGGGATCTCCTTTGGGGTCCTTAGACTTAAGCCACAGAGGGGGAGAGGGGCGGAGCGAGGGGTCCTCTGCGTCTCCACTCTGAGGATCGAATGGTTGGGTCCACTCGTCCACGCCTCCCGCAGCTCTCCACAGTTAGCCCTTGTGGAACTCGCCTGCAGCCTGGTTCTCATCACGTCTCCGTTCTTGGTCTTGCTCTTGCCATACCACACAGTCCAATGCTCCTAAACGTGCCTAAAATGATTTTCCTTTCTGCCTCTGTGCGTTGCTTGCACTGTCCCTCTTTTCACAGCTGTCTACCCCACCCTGCCCCTGCCACCCACCTCCTCTGGCAAACGCCAACGGCTCTAGCAGCTGCTGCTTTAAGGAAGACTTCCTTCCTTGATGCTCCCATAATACCTGTAGTCGGGGGACTAATGGCCCCCTAAGGTGTCCACTTCCCTTACCCCTGGGCCCTGTGAATATGCTGTCTGACACGGCAAAAGGAACTTTGCCGATGTGAACAAGTTAAGGATTTTAAGATGAGGAAGGGTGTCCTGGGTCATCGGTGGGTCCAGGGATGTGATTACAAGTGTCCGTATAAAAGGGAGGCAGAGGGAGATACCAGTGCAGAAAAGGAGAAAAACATGCACGCAGAGATCAGAGTAATACGCATCGAAGGTGGAGGAAGTAGCTAAACCACAGCCTACCGGTGCTGAGACACCACTAGAAGCTGAAAAAGACAGGGACAGATTCTCCCCTCAGAGCCTTCAGAAGAAGCCCACCCTGTGGCCACTTCGCTCTTACACGTGACACTGATTTTGGACTTCTGAACTCCAGAGCTAACAGAATAGATATGTGTTGTTTTAAGCCACTTAAGTTGTGTTGACTTTTTGCAGCAGCAACAGGAAACGTGTACAGTGCTTGCGTGTGGTCCTCACTGAGTGGGAGAGATTGTGTTACTCTTCCTGGACTGCTTCCTGCTGGACTCGCAGCTCTTCTGACTCATCCTGTTATCCTCTTACACCAAGAGAGTGCCTGGGTTTGTAAGTATTTCTGGGACAAATAAGTGAGAGATGGTATTCTTAATATTTCGAGTACACAATGCTTTCAGGAGATTTTCCCCATGCATTTTTAATTTCACCGGCATCCTGTTAAAGTACAAGGGATGCTTTATTTTTTTATGCACTCTGTTTTATAGAGGAGGAAACGCTCAGTGAGTTCAAGCAACTTGCCCAAAAGTTAAAAAAAAAAAAAAAAGATTACCGGGCTGGTGTTCTTTCTAGAACATTCCATACCTACAGCTCCAATGAGGCACATGAGGAAGAGGAGACCGATGCAGAAGAAGACGTCTGTGTTCATGCGCCGCTCGATCTTGCTGCGTTTGTACCGGGGGCCGCTGTTGTTCAGCAAGGCTTTTGTCTCGTGGCCTTTGAGAGAAAATGAGATTATCAGTTCCTTAGCCCCTATTTGCCCTCTGGCCTGGGTCATAGCCCCGGCTTTTCTCACAGGAGCTTACAGGAAAAGAAGGCTTCCTTCTGTAACCTGACCCGGTCCTTCCTCAGGGAGGTTGCTGAGAACGGCTGTAGAGGCCTCACCCAATTTGCCAGCATGTATTTATTAAGCATCTTCTGTAGACCAGACATTGGTGGGCATTTGCAGAGCTACGATGCACAGGTTGTGCACTGCACAACTCTAGCGGTAGTCCTCATTTTGTAGTTGTTATAGATTTGTAAGTTTATTATGACACATTTCTGGCAAATGATGGTAAGGACTATCTTTTTCCAATTTGCTCAGAGGCACTGTTCTGGGCTAGTGCTGGAATACAGTGGTAAAACAAATGACTCACATTCTGGTGAAAGCACACAAGGAAACAAGATAACTGCAGTTAGTAATAAGTCCCATGAGACGAACAACAAACAAAGGGCTAATAAATAAGAGATGGTGTTAGAAGGCATGGTCAGGGAAGGCTTCTTAGAAGAGGTGACATTTAAGGAAGACATTTAAGGGAGAGAGAAGAATTGAGAGAAAATGGTATTAGGCTCGGGAAAAGAGTACGTGCCAAGGCCCTGGGGCAGGACACGGCTTGAGGCCGGTAATTTTCATACTTGTCTTTTTGCCGCAGGTGCTGGTGCAAGAGCCATAGGGGCCAGAGGCCTTCATCCCAGCATAACCTTGTGCAGCTCTACTCCTATCTTGGAGTTCTGCATGAAATTTTGTTCAAAGAAAGGACAAAATTTGAAAACTACCAACCTCATCCAATTACCCTTTTCCAGTTAGAGAAAAGTAGAAGGGACTGGCCAGAATGAAAGAATAAATGAACACCAGAGCCTCATTGAGAACCCAGGATTTGGATTCCCAGCCTAGTTCTCCTTCCACCCCCAACCCCCACTCCCTCACACCCAAGCTACACAGCGAACAGCTGACAGTCAAACGGAGAAAGAACCTGTTCTTTGGGGCCGCTGCATTTTAACTACCATGCTATACTCCTTAACAGTTGAATTAAAAAACACCAGTCACTTATTTTCTGTGCAAAATTAAAGAAAACCAATCTATCAGCTCTAACAGTGAATGGGTTTAATGCTGTTTAGCTGGTTGCCTCTTGGATTTAAAGTGGCAACAAAGCAGTAGGAGTGAGCAGACTCTGGGCTTGTTAAATTAGACTCGAGTCACTGCAGTGGCGTGGGGGTTTCCACAGCCACTGTGCCTTCCTGTGTGTCTCAGGTTCACCCCATACAAGGGGTCCTGGGTCTACCCTCTTCAAACACCTGTTCTTTACCCTCTGAGACCCCTCTGCTCTTTGGGCAAGAGTTGGACTCAAGGGGGATGCAGTCTGGGGTAGTGGTTAGAATACCGGCTCTAGAGTCAGAGCCAGACTCTGCAGACACTTGGCCGGGGATCACATGGAATTCATCTCAGGAGACAAGTGACCTTGGGTGAATTGATCCCTTTGTACCTCAGTCCCTCATCTGCAAAATGGGAGATAGTGGTTGTGTGTTTGGGGTGGGGGAGTGACTTAATAGATACAGGACACCTAGATGAGTCCCTTGTACACAGTAGGAGCTCAATGAATGCTCGCTGTGAGGAGCAGACACCTCCACCCTGAATCTCTTCCTTCATGAAAGCTCAGCTTGGCCTGTTTGGGCCTTTGACTCTGACATGGTCCTATTTTGTCCATCCATGTTACCGATGGGGAGAATATGCCTCTAAACCAGTGGTTCTCAATGACGGGGATTTTACACCCCCAGAAGACATTTGTCAATGTCTTGAGAAATGTTTGGTTATTACCTCTGAAGAAGGTGGTACTAAGGGCATCCTATGGGTAGGCACCAGCACCCTACAGGGCAGCCCCCACCACAACGAACAATCTGGACTAATTCGTTAGTGGTGCCAAGGTTGAACTCCCCTGCTCTAGATAATAATGCCAAAAACGATTAGCACCATTTTTGCTCACAATTGTTGAGAGCCTGATATGTTCCAGGCATTGTGTAAAGCCCTTTTCACAGATCATCTCATAGGAACGTTATAACCCATGAGGTGGGAACTATTAGTCCCCTTGGGTTGAAGCTTAGTCACCCAGCTCAGAAACAGGCAGCCAGTGAGTGCACTGAACCCAGCAGGCTGATTCCCTAGAACCAGGATGAATTCTCTCCACATCTGCCCCCTCACACACCACTCCCATCCCCCACTCAGAGTTTCTTTTGTGTCTGATCATGCAGAGAGGCAAATCCTAAGCCTGTATGGGTATTTTTTCGGAGTGGGGCAGGGATTGCTGTAGAGTTCGTCTTTAGTGGGTCTACCAGATGGCACTGAACTCCATGGCCAAAGACCCTTGAAAACAGTCCCCCAAACTGACAAATTCAACCTCCCTTCCCCCAAATTAGGAAAAGCTATGTAGACCGTGACATTATTAAAAAACAAACAAACAAACAAACAAACAAACAAACAAAACCCCCAAACCTGTTTTTCTTTGACAGTCCCTAAAAAGTGAATCTTAGGGTAGTTTGATGTTAAATGCTCTTCTATGTCCATCAAAAGTGGGGTTCTACTCAGACAAAAATCAAATCAAATCAAACAAAACAATAAGCAAACAAATTATTGCAAGGGAGTGAAGGACCCAAGGAAATGTATTCTGGAGTCCTCCAGTGAAGGAAGACACCCTAGGAAGACTGTGTGTCCCCGACAGAGTAAGAAGTCCTCTGTTGTTGACATAACAACATACATTTATGAAGAACCCATGGGACCCCAGGTAGGAGGTCCTGGGGATACAGCAGTCTTCAGACTGCCCTCTAAGACGTTAGCTTGCATTGTGAGAAGTGTGCTACTACCTTCTTTTTTTCTCCACGGGAAAGCAAAATTACAGTGCAAACAAGAGAAAGACCACCATCACTGAGCCATAAAATAAAGAAAGGTAATAAAAACTTAACTGCAAAACAACACAACTAAAACCCATTTTGCCTTTGTTAGATACAGTGCTTTTCAGGTGTTGGGTCATTGGAGCCTCACGGCTACTCTATGAGGCATATATAAATATTTTTGCCATTGTATAGATGAGGAAACTGAGGCACGCCAGGTGAAGCTGTTAAGTTTGGTGAGGTTATCCCTCAGGCTCAAGAAGATACTGTTCACCCTGCCTATAGTTAGTGTAGCAGAACTACACCAGAGGTGAGCGAGTAGGAATCTCCCTCCTGTCTTGTTCAGATGAGTGATAGTAACTTGAAATTTAATTCTGTCTCCTGTGGATTCCAGCCTCAGTCTGCTTAGCTGAGAAATGGGAAGTTCCATGACTCTACCCCTTAGCACTGATATGAGTTCCCGCTGACTAGAGATGGATGTGGAGGAGGGGATGGAGGAAGGAGGATAAAGGAAAGGGACAAAAGAAGGTGTCTGGGGACAATGACCTGCATAGATGACAATGCCAACAGCCAGCTCCGTGTTTCTGATGGTGCAGCCTCGAAGCAGAAGACTCTCACTGCCAAAGCCAGTCCTCGTCTGGTCAGGATATTCCCTGGGGATGAGGAAAGACAGGGAGTGATTTGGTGGTCTCTCCACGCTGTCACTGGTTAGAATGGCGTCTCTATGGGATGACATAACTAGAAGCGGTGAGTGAATACACTCCGTCCTCCCTCCTTTTCATAAGACTGATATTAACTGAAAATCCAATCCCTATGTTCAACTGCAATTCTTTATGCTCCGTGGAGGCTGGGTGGGGACTGAACCACGAGAAGGGAATTACCCATCCCTATGGAGATGTCCTTTACCCACCCAAAAGGCAGAACTCTGCTGAAAGAGCCTCGGAATGGTTTGTGGGCGAACTGGCTTCTGGCCCTCCAAGGACTACATTCGTTGTGTTCCCTTCAGGCTGCGTTCACACGCTCACTCTCACCCAGCTGCAGGGACCAGAACTGCACAAGCGGAATGTCAGCATCCATAGCAGACACCAGGCAGTCCCGCCTCTCGTATCGTGAGACAGTGAGGGAGGGCAGCTCGCAGGCTCCTCTGATTCGAGCTCCATCTCTCACTGGGCCTTGCTCCTGTACTGTCCTCCTCTTGCTCTGTCTCTTATAGAATAAACAGACCTCACAGGTGGTGGACAGTGGCCCTTTGTGCGATGGCCTGGGAGGCAGCTTCTTAAAGTGGGATAGTCTTTTTCTTGTTCTGGCCTCAGGGAGCATTGCAGTTTTCCACCTCACGTTAGAGAATTCTGAGTCCGACTCACACCAGTTATTACTTGGTGTCTGACCCTTATTCTATCCTGATGCCTTTCCTTTGGGATTTTCAAGAAGTTTAAATATAACTTCTCTATGACATTGGGTAAAACAGAAAAACAATAATCAGGACCCTTTGGGATTTTTGTCCTTCTAGTGCTTCATTCTTTCATTTCTCTAGGTCCAGTTATTAGTGTTTTTTATGTATTAACTCAGTCATCATGACAAGCTTGTAAGATAGGTCATTATCATACCCACTTTATAGACAGGGAAACTGAGGCAAGGTCATAGAGCCAGTAAGGGCAAGAATGGGGATTCAAACCCAGAAAGCATGGCTCCAGAATTCTATACTGCCACTTGATATGCCTTTAGTACTAACTATTCTTCACTGTGTTTATAAACTACACTTACTTACGTTATTTTATTTGACTCTTCCTGGCTCTGGGAAGTAAGCAGGGTGATTACCCTTCCTCGTGACAAGTGAAGCTCAGGGAGGGTGAGGGATTTTCCCACGGCCACACACCTAGTACATGGGACATTGTAGGACTCGGGGACCCAGGCCACAGACACCAACCCTCATGCTGTTTTCACTACACGAGGCTTCCCAACATAGTGCGCCGTTAACTTTCACCGAATCAGAGTCATTTCCATTTGTCATTTGTCTGAATCCAACAAGGAGATGTCTCAGTTTTGTGTTAGTCTATCATTAATTTGCTTCCAGCACTTACTTTTATCTAACTTTTCAACACAGAGGTGGTTTAGCAAATAATAGTCTGTAGTTAAAATATAATGACCCCTGTTTTGATTTCATTTTATTAACTTTAATATTATTTTATCTACATGGCAAGAGACACAGGTTTCCCATAGGGCCAGTGATATACATTTCCCGTTTAAAATAAATTAAGAAAAAAAATAAGCCAATTAAAAATTTGGTAGAGAAAAATACAGGTGTTTTATGATTGTGATACAAATCATAAAGGTGGTCCAAGAATGGCTGACATTTAGGATGCACCTCTCCTCGGCTGTGCATGGAATATTGGGATGGAATCTCGAATTGTTCCCTGTCAGTAGCTCGTGGTTGAAAGTGCATTTTGGTGCTGCCCTGAGGTGATAACATGATAGTAGCTTCTCTGTCTCCCAGTCAGAATGTTCCCTTTTCAGTGGGAGGTAGGACAGGATAAACATGTCATGGCTGCTCTTCTGTGGAGTGCTTGTAATTTAACTGACTCCGGAGTACTTTCTCCACTCTGGACCACTGATGTTTTGGGTGGGATCACTCCTTGTTATGATGTCTGCCCTGTGCTTTGTAGGAATGTTTAGTAGCATCTTTGGTCTCTACTCACTAGATGACATCGGAACCCCTCCCTAATTGTGACAACCAAAAATGTCTCCAGACATTGTAAAGATCCCCTTGGAGGTGGGGGAAGAGAGGGTAAGAGGAACTTCCGGGGTTGAGAACCAAGCTGTATAGAGATCTTTTTTTGTTGAAAAGTTGGATTCTCCAATCTGACGGCCCTAACCTGCAGACAGAGCATTGAAAGGGATCCAGGACCACAGTGGAGAACTCTCCATACCCTTGGTGGCTACTGGGCTGACCAACTGGACCTTTAGTACTCACCCATGAGGCCGGGGCAGGTGGGGGAAGGATGTCCCTAGGGACAGCAACCAGGAAGAGGGGTGCTGGAGGTTAAGTGGACGTGGGAAAGTTCTGTCTGAGATGGGGGGACAGAGCCCAGGTTGAAAGCTCAGAAAGGCTGGCTACTGGCACAAGCTCTTTGGGGGCAGAAAGGACGACAAATAGAAACCCAGCAATGCGGCTGTTCTCTAAGAGGAAGGAGAATGACTCCAGGCACGGGTGACTTGGGATGAACCAAATCCACAAACCGCAGGCATGAGGCGTGGACTCCTTGCTGGGCAGGTGGCAAGCTCTACCTTGCAACGAATGCTCCTCTCCCCCAGGAGTTCATGCCCTTCTCTGTCTCCACCTGCTCTCGCTGTGCTTTTAAAAAGTCATTTTGTGTTTAAAAGCTGCCATTTCTCTGGTATTGTTCTTACCCTTTCCCCTCATGACATTCCTGAGAAAATGTGAATTGGGGGAAAGCACAGACGTCTGCCTTCTAAGAAGCTTTTTTAAGCCTCACTCTAGCATTGGGAGAGAAGTTACCATAACAAGGTTGAGCTCTGGACCATGGGAAACACACTGGGGTGGCAGTGAAAAGACCCGGGTTTCAGTCCTGGCTTTGTCTCAGACCTGCTGTGTGCCTTTGGGTGAATCCTAAAAAGTCTTAGATCATCAGATTTCCTACCTGATAAACGAGGATCATTTTCCCTTGGGTTGTTGTGCAGATTAAACAGGATGATGTTCTGTGAAACTACTCTAAAAACTGTTAAAGCACTGTGTTAAGGGCATTTATTCATATCCGTTGTCACTGCTGTTTTTTGCAGTAAGACCAGTAGTCTGATGTGGGAGTAGAATTATGGTAAAATTCTCAGGTCGAACCAAAGTTGAGGAATAAGAATAATAGTAATTGTCGCAGTAGCAGCCACCATTTACTGAATATTTATTCTGTGCTCACTGCTGTGCTAAGCACTTTACATATGATAAACAACTTAATTCTTAGAAAAGAAAAATCTTACGATGTAGATATTATTATCATCTTTACGGATGTGGGAACCAAGGCCCAGAAAGGTTAATTAATTTACCCAAGGTCACACAGCTTGTAAGCGATAGAATCTGGTTTCAAACCTAGGTCTGTCAAAACCCCAAATCCTTGTTCTTACCTATAATGCAACACAGGCTCTTTCAGAAAACCGATCTTAATTAAATAAGTCAAAGGGTGGTCTTGATTTTGATGCTATTTCACCAGCGTTCCAAAAAACATTAGTGAATTTAACCCTGCAAGGTAATTAACTGTCATTCCAGGAAAAAAAAAAAAGAAAAGAATAGGAAAAGTTTTACAACCTAGGTTTCTCTAGCCCTTCTTTATGATAAAAAGAAAAACTTTTGCAGGATCCGGATGCCTATCTGTTTGGCCATTTCAAGGAAAAAATGTGTTCTAGCCACAGAGGAGATATTTGCCAGCAGCGCATGGGCACTCGATACTTACATATAACCCTTAAACTTGTTGAGATGGTTGTTGGGTTTCTCACACACGATGATGTTGTGGAAATGTTCCGGTTCAAACTGTACCTCCTGTGAGAGAAGAGGACAGTTGTGAAGTTATTAAGAGGGATCTAGTTTTAATAGGATCAACGGGGAACTCATCATTGTCAGAACCACTGCGAATTAGGTAATCCTGGCTTTGTCACCCTGTGATAGTTGCCAAGTGTTAGATGGAAAAGAAAAAATCCTCATTAAGGAGGAGAATGTAGATGCAAATGAAATTTGGGTTTCTGGCAGAGAAAAGATGGACCACCCCTGTTCGTTGTCAGGCCTGGGGTGGAGTTGCTAGGCCAGCACTTCCAACAGAACTTCCTGCAATGACAGAAAGGTCCTAAGTTTGCAGTGCCCGATATGAAGACTGCTAATCACGCGTAGATATTGAAATGTGGCAGGCTGACTAGGGATTGATTTTTAAATGTTATTCAATTTTAATTAATGTCAAGTTAAATAGCTACATGTGGCTGGTGGCTACCACAGAAAGAGATGATCCAAAAGAAGAGATAATATATCATGTCACCTAGAGATTGCCACAGTTAATATTCATGTGTGTATAATACTCCCAGGGTTAAAAAATATGTATATATGCACCCACACACATTTGTGTGTGGGTATATCTATACAGTT
This sequence comes from Rhinolophus ferrumequinum, assembly GCF_004115265.2. NCBI lineage: Eukaryota > Metazoa > Chordata > Mammalia > Chiroptera > Rhinolophidae > Rhinolophus > Rhinolophus ferrumequinum. The sequence goes on from NC_046307.1 coordinate 29,918,718, forward strand.
ATGCATTTCAAAACTGAGATTTAGTGTTCATAGATCATAAATAGTTTTACATATTGTTAAAGTTTTCCACAGCTTAGAAACCTACCATGTGAATGCCACCGTATTTCATTTAGTCATTTCACTACTGAATATTTACATTGTTTCTATTGGTCTTGTTATTGTAGAAATGCTTTAATGTGAAAAATAATTCTTAATAAAATTGATAGTATTTACTGTACTCTCATTTCTGCCCAATGTGATAAGAGATTTACACATATTATTTTCAAGCGTACACTCTTTCTATGGAGTAGCACAGTACTTCAAACATATTCTTGACTCTCCACATTTTCTCTTACATTAGGTATTTTAGTCACATAATCTCTTTTGTCCAATGAGGGGAAACACACAACTGGGGACAGGGAAGTCTTGTTTTCTAATAATCCTGCCCCATTTTGGCTACTGCTGGGTTTGACTACTGAGCCTCAGCTTACTCATCTGCAGAATGGGACTAACACCACCTCCCCTGTCCAACTCATTTGTGCCTCAGAAGATAGAATCCATGTGGGAAAGTTGTGAAAGGTGTAACGTGCTATCCAGATGGAAAGAAGGAGTGCTAGAGTTGGGATTGGAAACGGTTTCTGGGGTAGAGCTTTTAGCACGGGGAGTGAATTCACGGCTGAAAGCTTCAAGGTACAGCTGCTCAAAGGAGCAAATTGATTAGAAGAAATGATAGCATTCTCTGGTTTCGTGCAAGTATACTGTCCATTGGATCTGCGGGGGCACCGACATAAATAAACTCTCCAGTCACTGGAAATAAATTACCCATCCAGGAGTTTCTAAAAATATGGCCCTTTTCCCTCCTGGTATCGATTCTTTCAGGGACAAACACTTGGCGAGTTCTGAGATGATGACAAATCACACTGTAATTTGTCAGCTGCTTTCATGCCTCTGATTAAGCCGTGTGCTTCGATCCCGATCCATACCATTCAGCTCATTGCTGGCTTTCTAAATCCGAGCTCATTTCAGGGAGGAGTGGCAGCGGGGTCTGAGAGCTAATGATCCTGATGCAGTGAGTCCCCGCTGTCTGTTTCACTGACCTGGCCTACCCCTGGCAATGGCCAAGTTCACCTGTCTTGTCCCTCAGTGGGGCTTTCCAGTGACCCTCCTCCTGAGGTGTCTCTTACGTTGTATTTCTTCGGGGCACTGGGTTTGGGTCCTTCGTCTCCCTCTCCTCATGGAGAGAGGTCACCTTGCCCTTTCTAGCTACCTGTCCCCTAGGTGCCTTCCTTCTCTCCATAAGATGGGCTGTGGAGAGGGGCATGTGGGCCCAGCTGTCTCCAAAGACAACCCCTCAGGCCCTTCATGCTTTGAAGCATTTGCTGTAGCTCATTCCAGGGGGCTGCTGGCTGAGCCCAAGGGCAGGAGGGAATTGCCAACCCTTCCAAATCTGTCCGGTCCTTATTTTAAGCAGGAGTTCCAGATTCTCTTCTGATTCACTACCCCATAGCTTTTCTTAGCTTGCGAACGAAGCCCACGTAACCAACTTTTCTTTCTACCCAGCCTTTTATCTAAGGCAATATCCTTAATGGCAGTCTCCCTAACAGCAAAACAGCCTGGGAGCTATCAGGGTCCAGGAAAAGATAAACCCTTTCCAGAGAGGAGAGTGTGTGTCTCTGCATTCTTCAGGCCAGGCCCACTGACCTTGAGCACTTATTATGTGCCAAGTATCTGTCGTTAAGTTCTCACAGGAACCTGGAGAGGTTTTGACAGAAGAGCAATGGAGGCTGAAGTAAAGCAATTGTCTTACGGTTGGTAGGTAACAATTCCTATCATTGGAATCCAAGGCCAATCTTGATAATCATCAATGTCAGCACCGTTTTCATCGTATTTATTCCTCTTCTATCTCCTCCTCGTGTTGTGATTATTGTCGCTGCAGCAAATGCTTATTTGAATGCTCCTTATGTGCCAAGAACCAACTAAGTGTTTTATGCAGGCTATTTTCTTTAATTCCCCAACAAGGGCCTGATGAGTTTCCCACTCATTCATTCATGCATTCAAGCATGTATTGCATATCTATGATCTATGAACCACAGGGGAAGTGAGAGAGAATCAGAGAGAAGGAAAAGGTGATTGACACAAATCCACGACGGCAGCCATAAAACAACTCAAAGTCCGCATTTTAGCCCCTGTGTATCAATGGTGGTATCTGTGAAGGCAAAGGAAGGTCAGCCGAGTGTTAGTGTGCAATGACTCCCCAGGTTAAGGGACTCCTCACTGACCCATGGACTGGATACAGCAACCTGCGTCCTTCCAGGGCGACTGGGAGGGTCCCAGGTGAAGCCATCAGGCTGAACTATACTCCAGTAACTGGAATAGGCCATTTCCCTTGCACTGGCCTCAACTCTTACCTTCCTAGGCTTAGTTCCTTTTATTCTTCACAAGTGAATTTCAAGTTGGTCTATACATATAATTACCTAAAGGCACAGAGGCACGAATGATCTTTTGAAATTGTTTGTAGTGGGTAGCCGTCTGGTGACTCACCGTCTATTCTGTCCATTGTCGTCTCCTTTCCTTAATGACTCTTTGACATTCTTTTGGGAAACTCTCTCTCTTCCCTGGTTTATAACCTTGACGGGAATATACATCAAGATGCCCTGCCCACTAGACTTTCCCACTGTGGACTCTGACTTGAGTGGAATGACTCAAAGGAGAAAGAAAAAACAAATGAGACCATTTAGAAATTGCTGCTACCAATCTCTCCCACCGCATTGACATTTCCTGGTTGTTTCTGAGCCTGGGTCTTCAGATTTCCTTTGATTCTGTGAGCTTCTCGCCACCCCACCCCCGCCCCTACCATACGCACATTTTTGTAACAATTCTGTTTTGCTTAACTTAGGTCATTTCTATTGCTGATAAACAAAGAATCCGAATCAACACGGTTGCCTATTCAGCCGCGTAGGCATAGCTGGGCCTTTAAAAACTAATGTTTCTTACTTTGGTAAAATTACACTTCACAAAATCCTGCCTCTTATTTACTTGATCTTCCCAACTTTCCTGTGACATGTTCAGGACAGGTTATCCCCATTTTATTGGAGAGAAAACTAAGTGTTACACTGAGTAATTTACCTAAGGTAACACAGCTCACGAACATGCAGGTTTTTCTGATTTTAAAGTGTGTAATGTTTGCTGCTTGATTTAAGCATTTAATGCTATCTGCCTATAGAGCAGGGCTTTTTCATCATTTCTTTGCAAATTTTCCATGTTGACAATTCTCTTAAACTTTCAGTGCCAAGCTCAAGGGTTACACCTCTTAAGGACCCATCTGTCTACCACAGACTATAGCAATCTCTCTTTGCTTTGAACCCAGATGATTCTTAATATCCATACCACTCACTTTGAACTGGTCTTATGCTTTTAATTGTCAAATACCAAGCTGTTTCAATAAGCCAGTTAGTAGATTAAGCATCACAATTGGCCCACAAATTCCCATACACACCAAAATATTGTCTGTAGACAGAGTAAAAATAAGTGTCACATATACATGGTTTTTCAATTTCTGTAGGAATTCTTGAAATCAGGAAAATACAGATCCATTTTAAAAAGTTATCAAATTCATATTAACTTTTTGTTTTAATTTATTTTCTTAAATAATGGACTCTGAAAGAACAACTACTTTCAGGGAGGAGGACTTGGGGGGGGTTTATCAAAAATTTTTGAGTCACAAGGATCTTTACATTTAAAAAATGTCCCCATAGTCCTAAGGTCTTAACAGCAAGTACATCTTAGACCATTTTGAAAGCCTTCCACGGCCATTAGAACACATTCAAAAAAGATTTTGTTAATTGAGAAAAGATAAATCAGCTAAACTCTTTCCTCAAACACACAATGCATTTATGCACTGAGGTTTTACTATGAGCCAGGGATGTTTGGAAAGAAGAAGAGTTGAACCAGGGATCACCAAGTTTCTGTGCAGCTCTCAGAGTCTGCTTCCCACATAACCGGCAGGCTTGATGACTAGAAGAACCACCCATGCCACCCCAGCCCGATGCAGGGGTTAGGATGACAAAGCAGCAGCAGTAACTCGTTTGAAGAGCATTATCACGGACTCGACAAAGACCCGGGGTTACAGGGTACACAAGCCATGCCCACCCAGGCAGCTAGGCAGGAGATGCACAGCAACCTTGCAAGAATACTGTTTCAAGTTTTGCCTTTTTTTTTTTTTTTTAACGCATACTAGTTTGGATAAATTGTAGAAGCAAATGTTCTTCATGCCCCAGCTGCTGAGCCAGGTGACTGAGGTTTTCTTTCTGGCATACAAATTAAACGACCCACGGATTTCTGAGAATCCTATCTGAAAACTAATGACAGTTACCAACCTGCACTTGATAACCTTCCTGCTTTCGGTCAGAGTTCTTTTCAAGATAAGCTACAACAGAGTGACTGGCAGTTACTTTCTCCTCTGATCTGGATGAGGAAATGGTCTGCATACTTAATCACCCTGGGTCTCTGCCTGCAGGAGTGATTCCCACAAAAGCACACAGACTGGGCTGGAGGGTTATGGGAAGAAGGCTCTATCTAAGGATTCCTTCCCGTCTGTGTTCCCTTTTTTCACATGAACAAATATCGACTAAATTCAATCTTGAAATTTTTTTTTTTTTAAAGTTGAGGGAAATTGGCATGTAACATTATATTATTTTTAGGTGTCAGCATAAGACTACTGAGGTCATGGCAAAAGAACCCAGGAGTCAATCTGAAGAAGTTCCCACTGACTAAAGATGGTGCCATAGATAAAGATAATAGCTGCATTAATTTGACATCCATCAAATATATTTAAATCCACAAGTTCATAGGGATACTGAAAAAAAAAAATTCATCGGTCACCTTTGGAGGATGCTACAGAGTCAGCTCACGTAATGCTGGCGTCAACGTGCACAAACATGAATCTAACCGGAATCTGATTCAGGCAGTAGCTCTAACTACCAATTTGAGAAATATATTGTACAGGGAAATGTGTTAAATGGAACCACAGGGAGATAATGCAATCAGCAAAATCAAGACTAGAGGAGATTTTTTAGGACAAACAACCTGGTTTATTCCGCAACAAAAACTAAATGTTCAAGAAAAAAGAAAACAAACAAACAAACAAAGGAATCTGGGAACCTAGAGAGTAAAAGAGATTTAAGAGATTTGGATCCTGATTCAAACAAACGGAAGATATTGAACACTAACTTGAAAGCTGAGATTATGGAACTAGCGCTAATAGTTTAGGTATGACAATGGTATGAGTATATACATTTAAAAACCTCTCTTTGAGAGAGAGATACTGAAATGTTTAGAGGTGAAATGTCACAAAATTGAAGATTTGCTTCAAAACAATTTGCAGAGAGAGAAGGGGGTGGGGATATAGAGAAGATTGATCATGAGTTGATTGATGAAATTAGGTGATGGGTACATAAACATTTATCATAGTTGTCTCTCTACTTTTGTAGATACTTGAAATTTGCCCTAATAAAAAAAAAAAAAAAAAAAAGAGAGAACTCTGCCTGAGTTTAAATCTGAGTTGAGGAATGGCTAGCAGGGTTACTTCACTGCTCTTGCCTCATTTACAAAGTGGGGATCATCAAAGTGCTTATCTCGTCGAGTTATTTATGAGGAGTAAAAGGGGTAAAGGTATACAACACGTGGAACCACCTCTGCCTATTGTGGGCGCTCCATCAAGTTATGGATATCACTTGCTATTATTGTGCTATATTATCGTGTAGATCCTACAGTAATATAACCCCCTGAAAAACATGGCTTCTGCGCGGCATCTTACCGGTGGTCAACCGGTAGAGAGACTAAGTATCATTCTTATAGGAAATTTGGAACAGCCCATTAGAGGCGGGTCCCATTACCACATCCAGGAAAGAGGATTTGTCTCTGGTTTTCAGGACAGGCAGCTACCTTTCGCTTCATTTGAGGTGTGTCATCACTGACCCAGGGTGGTGATAAATGACTCCCTACCCCCCACCCCCCAAATCTGTTAGCAAAGTGCTCCTCTGCCTAAAATACTTTAGGATCAGGGCACACTTCCACTGCAGAGCATTCAAGCTCCCATGGCTGTTCCTAATTGAGCAAATGGCTTAAAAGCACTAAACATCAGGGGAATGCAAGCTAGTTAAAAGGGAGAGGCAATTAAGAATCTTTAACTTTGGCAATAAACAGGTAAGCACAATTATTACATTAATCAATGATGCTGAAGGCCAGGGCTTTCTAACTTTGATGTGCACATAAATCACACTGGGATCTCATTAAACTGCAGATTCTGGCTCAGTCTAGGGAGGGGCGTGAGCGTCCACATTTCTCACGAACTCTCAAGTGACTTTGAAGAGGCTTAGCCCCTGCCTCACTTGGTGTAGCGAGTTCCTGGCTGGCACCAGGCAGTGATCCGACACTGGCTTCTGCAGAACTTAGCTTCAGTGGTTTGGTTAATAGGTAACAATTGTTAAAGAAAAAACCAGAGGCCCCCAATGGCGTCACTTGTGCCAAAGCCCATGATTCCAAAGCAGGTTTAATACCTGACCCAGCTGCTGTTTCTACCACTCCCATAAATGTAATCTAACTCAACCAGTCTGAAATTTTCTGGGCCAGCATCAATGAGATAATCTGTCAGGATGGGCCCTCACCATTCCCCCAATAGAAAAAAGAGGTGGTCTGCACAATAAAACCCTCACCATTCCTTTTCCTGCCAAAAGGCATCCCGGTCTAAAAACAACCCTTTCTTTTGTTAATAGCTCTCTTGCCCCACCCTTCTCCCTATAAAATCCTCCCATTTTGTACAACCTCTCAGAGTGCCATTCTAGTTGCTAGATAGGATGCTGCTTGATTCATGAAACACTTAATAAAGCCAATTAGATCTTCAAGTTTTCTCAGTTGAATTGTGTTCTTTAACACAAGGAATGTGTTTGATCTGAAATACTAATGTGGAAGAATTCATTGCTGATTCTTCGGTTTGGTAACTGCTCTATTTACCAAAATGCATAGCACATACTCGGTTTCACATGTTAAATGCCTTATGAGTGCCCTTTTTGGAAACCCTTTTAAAGAAGAGGTTTCAGATATCAGGATGTCACCAAAGAGAAAACTACAATTTCATTCTCTAATGACATCCTCTTGCCTGCTAGGCGCTTGAGCATAATGCTAATTTTGGATTACTTGCCTTTCTGCCCTTTTCTCAGCAATAGGATATGGGAACAAATATCTCAGGGACAAGTCAATAATTTTGTGAATTCAAAGAAGGCCCATCACAATAAACGTTCCAACTGAAAAAAAAAATTGGCTTGGTCCAAGTTGAATTTTGAGAAAAGGATTTTGAAACCAATTCTTTAAAATCCTATAGTCACAGGTTGTGGAGTACAGCATAGGTAATAGAGTGAATGGAATTGTAACAGCTATATACGGTGTCAGAGGGGTACTAGATTGAGGAGAGGGGAATTATCGTTTTGTGAGGGGTGTAAACGTCTAACTATTGCATAATAATAATAAAAACAAAAGCCTTGAGAATGGTGTGCTGTGTCACAGAAGGAAGACTTATGAGAAGCTCTTTCATGTTTATAATTTATTTGAGTCTCGACAGGAGAGGGAGGAGATGAACTTCCTAAACCATGAGAACTGTCAACTTCTGTCACTCCTTCCCTGTTGTGATCATGGGAGTTCCATAATCTAGGTTAATGTTTCCCCCAAATTTGCATAGGAATGCTCAAAATTGTCATCCTGAAAAATGGTTCTGAGGTGAAATAAGTTTGGAAAGCTCAGAGTTAGAGGGTTTAGCCAGCCTCCTGACTCCAAGTCTCCTCAGAGACCATAGTATGTGAAAGGGCATTGGAACGCCAAGAGGGGTCCACAGGACACAAACTTCTCAATCGGATTTGACCATGGGCCTTGTTTGTTAAGAACTATCTCTTGGGATCAGGTTCTGGCGGACTTCACCTTGAGAAATGCTGGTCTAGGGAAGCTGGGACAAAGTTTGTCGGATTGACTTTGAATTAACAGAAGAATATCTCTGATCATTCACAAGACAGTGAAAATATGGGGTGGGAGTTTCTAGAAATCTCTGTGGTAGTAAAAACCCTTTTGGCGAGGTGAAGGTCTCATAGACAATAGGGAGACAATAGAGGGAAAACAAGCTAACAAAGGCCATTCATATTAATTATTTAAGGCACTAAATTTCCAAACAAGCCAGGTTTGCAGGTGCTCAAAATCTTCTCTGGACCATTGGTAAAATTAGCCTTTTCTGTACCTCAGAGTTTTCGTCTATAAAATGGGACTAGTAATGTCCACCTCACAAGGTAGTTGCATGGACTGAAAGAAACAATTATGCAAAAACACTAGCACATGGAAGAAGCCCATAGATGGTAGTTTTGTTCTCATTGTTATGGTAAGTGTTTTTTGGAAGGACTCGAGGTGGCATCTTCCCTTTGCTGTACACGTTTTCAAGGAGGTAGGTTCATATCAAGATCATCTGGGCAACATTTTAAAAAATGCATGTCCAGACGCCTACTCAGCTTTGATGAGTCATGATACACTGGTGGTGATAGAAAAGGAGGCGCGTACACTTAAAAAAGTAAACACCTGTAATGTATTTGGGGGCAAATCCCTGAGTTGTTATCTCACATTTTTTGGAGTAGCCCTGTGATATGTTCCTGGGAATCAAATATTTAGAAATGCTACACATTAGTACCTGCCCCCTTCTTGTCCTCCAGGCTTATTAAATATCTGAGAAGTCCTGCAGTACAAAATATTTGCAAACTTGTAACCTACTGCCTTCTAACCGTATCTGACCTTGCAACATGTATTTTTTTTTCAACGTCTTTGTTCAACACATTTGAGAAATACTATAGAGTTAGCTAGAAAGAATTCTATCCATATTCAGAAATCTTTCTGCACTAAAGACACAAGGGAGCAACAAGGTAGCAAAGAGCAGCCAAATTCTTCTTCCCCAGGGAGCTCGCTAAGTCTACTTTTATTCTTCCTGCCACTTGCTACTTACATGTGGAAAGAATATTGAAAATGATAAATGTGTACTTTCAAATAAGCATCTTAGAGTAACCTCAAGGTAACAGTCAAAGGGCCCGGGAGATGAGCTACTGAAAACCTTAAGAGCTGAAACTCTGGCTGAACAAAACTGGCTTTGAATCGTGGTTCCAACACTTCCTGATTCAGTGACCTTGGCCAAGTTTCTTAGCCTTCTATACCTCAGTTTCCTTATGTGTATAATGAGGACAGTAACAGCACTCATCTCATTGGGTTTTTGTGAGGATAAATGAGGTAATCATGCAAAACCCTTAGTAAGAGCCTAAGAAAAGCACAAGCATATTATTATTATTATTACTATTATTATATAGAAATGGAAAAAAAAAAAACACACTTGAGCAAAAGTGGAGGAGGTGGTGAGAATCAAAAATTGAAACAGAATAGAGGACTGCGGAAAACTTCAAGCTCAAATAAATCTTCCTCCCTTCACAAATGAATTAACTTTTTTTTTTGTAAGTCATTACGCCAAATACCCTGTGAGAATTCAGGGTTAGAGTTTGAGACATGCTATTAAATTGGCGGCTCTATAGCAGTGGAGTATGAGTGACCCTTTCATCTGGCTCTTCACTCTAGTCAAATCCCAAAGTATCTGACTAATTAATATACAAGAAACAGCTTGGGAGCTGCTGCCAAAGACAAAACGAAAAGTGAGTGGCAGAAACTCAACAAAACGGAAATCACTGCCCACGAGAGAGTCACTGCCCACGAGAGAGTATAAAGGACTTTAGAATTGTGATGAGGCTGGGGCAGGGAGGCTAAAGGGACGTTGGTAAGCAAATCCAAGTTTTACTGCTCCCAGAACTTTAAAAAAAGAAAGAAAAGAAAAGAAATAGAACTCGAGAGACAGTCTCAGTGTGCTTTCAGTAAGTCTGAGGCAGCGGATTTACACACGCACACACTCATTCACACACACACATGTATGCAGGTGTATGCAATGCATAGTTCTTATTGTGAGGTATGGTTAACCATGTTTGAAAGCCTCTGCGCTAAAGGGCAGGCCATAGGCCCCTGAGCCCAGAAAGACTGTATCATTGCATGTCTACAATGGCTTTGTGATCCTGCCCTGTCTTTCTGTAAATACTAGGGTGATGAGATCAAAGTGGCAAGGACACACCGAGGACAGAATACTCAGACGCCGAGACCCAGTGCAGTGACTGACTCAAGTAGAGCCTGGAGACCCTGGCTCCTGAATCCTGAGTCCAGCTCAGGGGAATCCTGAGCTGCTGTGATAACTACCCGATGAGGTGATGTGGTCACAGTGGCTCCATTCCCAGCGTAGTGGCTGCGGCCGAGGGAGCAGAAATGGATAATTGACTGTGTATCTGCTAGGCTTTGGTGCTTTTGCACCAAACCCTGTCTGCTCCTCTTTACTTTCCTTATCTCATTTGAATCTCACGGCAAAACTATGGGGTAGCTATTAGTCCCCCTGTCGGGATGAGAGAACAGACTTCTGAGGACGAAATCAGTCATACGTAAAAGGATTTTTATAAGAACTGTTCATCCGGTGCTTTGAGGGAGGCGAAGTGAGGATGATGAATGGTCTCCTCTTGAGAAGTTTCAACAGAAATAACTGAACTCAGACTCTCTGGGGAGTGAAGTACTTGCCCTCTTTCTTCTAAATCTCCCGACTCATCCAATTTTGCCCCAGCCAAAGACAGGCACAGTGAAAGAAAGTGATAGAATTCCATTGTTTTCCACAGCTAGAGGAAGGGACCAGATTGGAAACCAACTCTTTCAAGGGGAATTTAAATTGCAAATTGCAATTTCACACCCAGTTTCAACCAGTTAACACTTATTGCCTACAAACGCTATATTTACTGCCAACTATTTACTGGTGTCTTACTATGTGCCTACCTACATGCTAAGTAATTCCTGTACAACTCATCTAGTCTTCAGAATTACCCTATGGAGAGGATACTCTTTTTGTGCCCATTTTCCAGATGAGGGAATGAAGGTGTGAGAGGGTAATAATTTGCCTAAGGTGACACAGCTAATACATAGGGGGTTTGGGCTTTGAGTCCAGCTCTGTCAGCCTTCAGAGATTGGTCTTTTAACAACGAAACAATAATGATTTCTCCATGACGTCCAAGGTACCATATATGTAAGTGTGGGGACTGGACAAAATGATCACTCTCTGTCCTCAAAGAGGTTTCAGGGCTGTTGAGAAGGTAAACTATACACACATGGAAACATAGTTAACAACATCTTTCTGCAGTTTGTGCTGGACAAGAGAAAATTCCTGGAGGGAGCAATTGCTGGAGCTGAGCTGGGCAGGATGAACAGGGATTGACTGAACACAGAAACGCGGGTTGGTCCCATGTGTAACTGAACAGATGTTAGACTCCTTGGTTTATAGCAGAGAGCACAGTTTCTTCAGTTGAACGGAGTGAGTCTCCATCTAAGAACTGTGAGACCTTCAGCAAGTTATTTAATTGTCCTAAGCTTCAGTTTCCTCATCTATGACAAGGGGATCATACCCATCTCAGGGGGCTGCTGGGAAGAGTAAGCGTGCCCAAGTGCTTGGGAAAAGGAGGCAGACATACTTTCCCCTCTCCCCACCAGATTATTAGTTCAGTTTTCAGGTAGAGTTGGCTTGCTTCTTCCCTTGACCTTACGGCTGAAGATCTTAGAAAGAGCCCTACCTGCTGAGAGAAGCCCTTCACCACACGCCTTTGCTTGAGGTTTGTCTCTCCATCCAAGTTGGCCGTCTCCAGGTGGCAGATCCCACTGGGGTCCGAGGAAAAGAGCAGGAGTATGTCTGCTGGGATGATCTCATTGCATTGCATTTGGACGAAGTCTCCGACACGCACATCCTTCCAGCGCTTCTGCACGTAGCTCTGTGCTTTCCTTGGGGGTGGGGGAGAAAGACAGGGCTCAGAGTGAGTTCTCAGGTGCTCCAGGAAATGAGTGAGTAGAGTGCAGTGAGGCGGCACATGTACCCACATATCTCCCAGCCAGCCTGCCAGGAGACAGCGCTGTGTTTCCCCTCGCCCCAAATGACCAACATCATAATGTCTCTAGAAAGATCAGGCTGAGCCTGATCTCTGGAATCCCACTAGTAAAAGATCTGTCCTTCCGATCACTGAGAGTTTTGACCGGCTGCCAGCCGTGGACTGGGTTCTGTGCTCAGCCCTGGTTTCCCACCAGAAGGGAAACATAGAAAGGAGAACGTGACGGTCATGTTAGCACACACTCTTAATATGTATCATTTCCCAGGGCAGCCAGTTGTCACCGCAGAAAGCAGGTTCACAGGGGACTGGGGTATAGGAAAGACTTTCTGATCATGGGAGGAGAGCGGCAGCAGAAAAAGGGAAAATATAGGTCACTGTCTGGGAACATGTAAAGCGGTGCTAAAACAGGAAATCTGGGCTGTCAGGAAATTTAGGAAAATGGTGCCAGGAAGTTTGATGGGATGGAACCCACAGTAATCACAGGATCAGAGGGTTGAGGACATTTGAGGAAATTAGGCACTGTCTCTTCCCATCCAATTTGTCAAGCTTAGATAACAATAGTGGCAACAGCAATGGCACGTTCAGCATTTCTACCATGCCACCGACTAATGTTAATTAATACCTCATTTACTTGTATAATGATCTACCAATATAGGTAGGCTTAGACCCATTTCATAAATGAGGAAATTGAGCGTTCAAGAAAAATTTCCCAAGGTCTGACAAAAACAGAGCTGGAACCTGAGCCCGGGGCCAACTGGACACTCAATCCCAGTTATCACTGCTTCCTCAAAAACATTGCCCTCTCTCCTCTCAGGTTCCACGGCGGCCTCAGCTTTTGCGCTGCCAGCGACAGGACGTGCGGCTACCCAAGGCAATGCATCCCGCTTCAAGGAGCTCTCTTTTTAGAAAGTCTTCCTTCCACTCAGCCAAATATTGAACTAGGTTTGCTCTCCCTGGCAATGGGATCTATTCCATTTTCTACCATTTTAAAAATTATTTAAGGCCTTCATCAGGTGTCCTAGGAAGCCTTTTGGATATGGCAAGTCAAATCTAACGTTCCAAGTACCCTCCATTTTTCGTGTGTGACACAGTTTCAAAATCTCCCCTGGAGATGTAGGCTCTTCTAGGTCAGGCTGCGCTTCGAAATGTCCCTCTTTAAATGTGGAATTTGAAAGCAAACCAATATTCCACATGGGGTCTTTTTAACTGAACCCAGCTGGAGGCCTGTAAGTCCCGCCAGGCCTGGAGAGGCAGGCTCTCCTTTGCTGTTTTTCTCTACTGACGCTGAGCCCCTCTGGGCATGTTATTGATTCTGTTTCTTCTGGAATCTGGACTGCCCTGGGCATGACAAGCCCACTCTGCCACAGAGAAAAAGGCATGACTGGAATTTCCCTTTTCTCCCTTGAGTTCACAAATATCCATGAGGAGGTTTGATGGCTACCTCCCTTCTTTGGGGCCCTCGGGAGAACCCCCAGCAAGCCCTCCTCAGACCCCGCTTTCCTTGTCATAAAAGACCCTTGCCGATAATGCCCCCTGAAACAAATGTGCTTCCATTTGGAAGGCCAGTGGAAGATCTGACTAGAGTCTACAAAACAATCAGGGCCGTCAGAATTGGAGAGCAGCCTTGCAACTCTAAAGACCCACAGAGTCCTGCGAAGTGCCTGTGGTTCCAGAGGGCACAGTGGTCTGGTTATGTCAATCCATGGGCAACATCACCCCAGGTGCTACTGAGACCACTTCTGAGGGCTGGGGGATGGGAAGGGGGGCGCAATGCCCCTGGAGCATTTTAGTAATAATCCTCCTTTTCATGGTAAAGCACGTCACCGAGTTTTAAGCACTTGTCATTCCATCAGCTTCTTTTATGCTTCCTCTCTGCCTCACATCACTTCCCCCCCCATGAAGAATAGGGACAGTCACCCCATGTTTGTTTCTCAGTGCCAGAAATATGCGTATCTGTTTGTTTATTGAGGTATTAGGTTGGTGCAAAAGTAACTGTTGTTTTTGCCATTTTTAACCTCTTAAACCGCAATTACTTTTGCACCAACCTAATATTTAGGGTGGTTACTCCTCCATCGGAAGTATCAATGTTACTGTGAAATAATTCATGGTCTCTCTCTGATTCAGAGAAAGATGTGTCTTCTTCTTCAAAGCACCCCTGCAAACACCTGTTAATTGTCCAAGTATAGGCTGCTTAAAGGATTTGGGAGGGCCTATATTTTACCTGGGAGGAGAAATCTCATAGGGTAAAGGAGTGACTGGCTTTTTCTACTGCCTTTTTGCCCCCTGTTTTGAGAGCGTGCTTTAAAAAAAGGATTCTTAAATATTATAGCGAGATTGCTCCCTGTAGCATTTGGTGCTTCTCCCACAGCACCCCCCCTTTGACATCTGTGCCCTATCGGAGAACGCCTTTGGGAATGGAGGGGTAGCAAAGGCATATAGTTGATTGCTACAATCTCAGCATCCCACCTGGTATCTGAGGTTGTACTTAATGAGAACACCTTTGGCTCTGAGCAATATCCCAACTGCCAGCACTTCCAGAGTGGTTCAGGCTTGTAAATGCTACGTGGGAGTGCTGCATACACAGGTATACCAAAGGTGAGGCCAAAGCATCTCCACCCATGAGCCCCAAATCTCACTCTTCCTTTTAACAAAGGACTGCTTATTATGGGAGGCGGGAAATTAAGGTGACAGAAGATGGAGGGTTATGGAGATGAGCGTACCGTATACACATTTTTATGAACCGTCATTTCTGTGAGTTGGGCTGGAGTGTTGTCTTGTCAATTTGCATCACGATAACAGGTATCACAAGGTCAACAGAGCCCATTTAAGAAGCTGTAAGTCACACCAGTCTCTGTTTTCTTTCTTTCTATTATTCCTTGGATCCCAGGGAGGTAATGGCTACACTGGTAACAATCGCCTCTGTCTTTCCTTTACATGTAATAATCCTCTCTTCCTTAGTATGGCAGGTGAAGAAACATTCCAGGCCCCTGTTGTAGGGTTACCCTCCCCAAGATGGGGACTGCCTACCTCTGGCGGTGTGTTTCTCCAACAGAGGCACACACATCTCCAGGCACACATCCTGACGTGTGTGTCCGAAGGTACTAGAGCTATGGGATCAACATGATTTTGGGGTGTTAGTTTATAAAAAGATTCTTTTCGTGTGTGTGTGAGGGACATGGTTTAGTAATTTAGCTGGCACATAATTTAAAGAATTATATGTAATTAATCCAAATATAGTCATGCTATGGAATCAGAGTCAGAGTTTAGAGGAGTTTTAGGGATAAAAAGGAGTCATCAGGGATATTTCCTTCTGCGCGGGGCCACCTTGTGCTGGTCTCCCGGTGCTCTGGGTCCACTTTGTTTCCTCAACCATCAAGGGCGTGACTGGAAGAGGCAGGGTGCACAGCCTAAGGGGGTCCAGCCAGAGGACGTGATGAGTGGCTGAATCCAGGTGATGCAGAAAAGCAGCGTGTTCCTGCACTGAATGACACCCAGACACGGCCAGCAGCTGGCTGGGAGCCACCTGAGGAAGTCATTCCCTTGTGAATCCAGCCAGTTCGGAACAGCTGCCCCAAGTGGACGCATCCACACGCTCTTGAGCATCTCCTTGCTCAGTGAATCCACACCTGGGAACTCACTGCTGTTTCAGTTTCATGGAATGTTCACTGCTGTTTAAAAATAAGACAGCTCAGTGTGGCTTGGGACAAAGACTCCATCTGGCAGATTCAGCCTCCAGGATAAATTAAGTGCTGCCGTGTTAAACAGCTTTCCGTGAGGAGATAGGGCTTATGAAGAGGTAAACACACAGCAAGAGAAGTTTGTAACCAACTGGATGCCGGCGGGAAGCAGGTAAAAGTTGGGGAGTTGGAGATTGGAATGGAGGAGGAGAGGCTACTTAACGCTTCACTTCTCAAGTGTGTGGGTTTTATAAAGAGAGTTTCAAGAAGTTGAGGTAGAAGGGATTTATCAGGAGGATTTGTTGTCTGTGGGTCTCCCTATTCAAAATAGGATGATGTGCTGACCTGGGCCGTCCTTCAGGAAGCTTGAATGTCAGGCCCAGAATGGCCACTGTTGCTACCGCAGGGTGGAAGGGGATTGCCAGGGAGAATGAGTGCCGTGCAGGGATTAAGAGGGGTTTGAGACCCAGCTTCACCACTTACTCCCTGTTTGAAACTGGGGCAAGTTACTTGACCTCTCAGTGCCTCTGGATTTTCAACTGAAGGTGATATGTGCATTTGCCTCAGAAGGATTGGTGACCTGATACACACGAAGGCCTGAGCTCAGGGTTTTGCCCTTAGTGCTCAATAAATATAAGCTTCTTTTCTGATGCTGCCGATGGTGATGACAACGATTGTTCGTGTTCCAGTGAAGGCCACGCACTATTATGCCAGACCCAGCATTTCCTTCTTCACGCTGTTGGGACACCCATTTTACACCTGTGGTTACATTTCCTGGCCTGGGCACAGGCATACAATGCACAAACACACGAAACTCTAAAAATCCACACCTTTTCCCTAAGCCCAGAAATGAGAGACCCAAACTTAATAGGTCAAAGACTTAGGGCCCTGGACGCCGGCTGGTGGGGCAAACTCCCAGCAAAGTGTATCTTTAAAATCATGGCTATCCAGCAAGGATGTTGACAAACTAATTCGGAAGTTTATATGGAGAGGCAAAAGACCCAGAATAGTCAACACAATATTTAAGCAGAAGAACAAAATTATAGGACTGACACTACTGACTTGAAGACTTTCTATAAAGCTACAGTCATCAAGACAGTGTTATACTGGCAAAGTATAGACAAATAGATCAATGGAGCAGAAGAGAGAGCTCAGAAAGAGACCCACATAAATACAGTTATCTGATCTTTGACCAAGGAGCAAAGGCAATACAATGGAGCAAAGATAGTCTTTTCGACAAGTGGTGCCGGAATAAATAGGCGTCCATATTAAAAAAAAAAAAAAAGGTCTACGCGTAGACACACAGACCCTACACTCTTCTCAAAAATTAGCTCCAAATGAGTCACAGATCTAAATGTAAAATGTAAACTATAAAATTCCTAGACAATAGCACAGGAAAAAAACCTAGATGACCTTGGGTATAGCAGTTACTTTTTAGACACAACACCAAAGGCACTATGTATGAAAGAAATAATTGATAAGCTGAATGTCATTAAAATTGAAAACTTCTACTCTGCAAAAGACAATGTCAAGAGAATGAGAAGATAAGCCACAGACTTGGGAGAAAATAATGTGACTTGTAAATGATGTATAATAATGTAAATCTGATAAACAACCCCATTAAAAAAGAGGCCAAAGCTCTGAACAGACACCTCACCAAAGATATACACATGGCAAACAAGCATATGAAAAGATGCTCCACATCATATGTCATCAGTGAAATGCAAATGAAAACAACAATGAGATACCACGAAACACCTATCAGAACGGCCCAAATCCAGAACACTGACAACACCAAGGCTGGGAACTGTCATTCATTGTTGGTGGGAATATAAAATGGTGCAGCCACTTTGGAAGACAGTTGGACAGCCTTACAAAATTAAACCTATTCTTACCACATGATCCAGCAATCGTGCTCCTCGGTATTTAACCAATGGCATGGAAAACTTATTTTGACAAAAAAAACCTGGGTGCTTATAGTAGCTTTGATCAAACTTGGGAGCAACCAAGATGTCCTTCACTAGGTGATGGATAAATAAACTGTGGTCCATCCAGACAATGGACTATTATTCAGTGCTCAAAAGAAATGAGCTATAAAGCCATGAAAAGACATGGAAGCACTGTAAGTGCATATTACTGAGTAAAAGAAGCCCGTGTGAAAAGGCTACATACTGCATGATTCCAACTATGTGACAACTATGGGTACAATTAAAAGATCAGGGGTTGGGGGTGGGGAGAGGGATAACAAAAGGAGCACAGAGGATTTTTAGGGCCATGAGACCCCTCTGCATGCTATAATGGTGGATCCATGTCATTATACATTCGTCCAAACCCATGGAATGTACACCACCAAGACTGAGTTATGATGTAAACTCTGGACTTGGTGTGATTATGATGGGCCAATGTAAGTTTATCTATCGGAGAAATACTCAACTCTGGTGGGCTGTTGACAGTGTGCTTCTGTAGGGGTAAGGAGTACCTGGGAAATCTCTGCATCTTCCCTTCAATTTTACTATGAACCTGAAATTACTATGAACCTAAACAATAAAATAAAGCCTTAATACAAAAAAAACAATCAGGGCTGGAGGAGATCTGATGGATCTCTAATTCAACCCCTTTATTATTCAGGTGAGAAAACCGACGCTAGCAATGACCTGGCCCAGGTGCATAGCAACAAAGCTCGGGCCAGAAACGGTTCTTTCCATGGCTCCAAGGAGAACCAGGGCCCCGTGGCTGGTTCAGGAACTCGTGTAATGCCCACCTGTTTGGCAGTGGGGTGTTGATGGAGAGGCAGTGGTGTAGAGCGGTTAAAAAGCTTTGGATCAGGTGAGCCTGACTTGAAAACGGGAACTACTTCTTCCATGTAGTGTGATCTTGAACCCACAGCTTCTCTGTCTGACCCTCAGCTTATTCATCTACCAAATAGGACAAATAAAATCTATTCTACAGGTTATAATGAGAGTTTAATAAGATAATACACAAAAGCGTCCAACGACCTCATAGCAAATGGCATTTACTGCTGCCATTATTATCATCAGACTTAGTATGAGCTTGGAGCAAACAGGGTCACTGCTATGCGGACAGCAGACGAGCAACTGTGCCGTTGTCTGTTTTCATGAGCTGATATGAACGAGGTGTGGGGTATTTGACGGGAGGAGGAGCCTGGCAAGAGAGGTAGGAATTGAAAAGGGAGAAAGGGTCGTGTGACCTGTGTCCCTGACCTGGTTCCAGGAAATGGAACAGAAGCTAAAGGAATTACATTAAAGACAGGCCGGGCCTTAGGCAGAGTACAGTGAGGGCAAGTGTGGCCCCCAAATCTGTGTTCTTTGCCTCCTCCACCTGCCTGTCAGTTACAGACACACTGAGGGGGCTTCAGAGTTAGAGGACTGAGGAAAGTACCAGAAGGGAACAGCTGAGACCTGGGGAATGGCAGGAGACCTGGGCCCTGGCTTGGCTGGAAATATTGGGGGGCCCAAGTGATATTCACCATACCTGACAATGCCCAGGTGTATCTGGGGAGGCTTGAGGATTAGGGTGAGAGGACTGAAGTCCCAAATCACTGCCCTTGGGGCAGTTGTATTTATGTGACCTCGTCAT
Source organism: Rhinolophus ferrumequinum (assembly GCF_004115265.2). Classification (NCBI taxonomy): domain Eukaryota; kingdom Metazoa; phylum Chordata; class Mammalia; order Chiroptera; family Rhinolophidae; genus Rhinolophus; species Rhinolophus ferrumequinum. The sequence goes on from NC_046307.1 coordinate 29,937,994, forward strand.
CAACCCGAGGTCAGTGAGGCCTGACACATTTGGGTCACACTTGTACACTGTAAAGTCCTTCTTCATCATGGGAGGACACTGAACCCCGAGCTTTGAGGGTAGCCCACTTCCTCACTTCTTTGTCCATGTGGCCACCACCCACAGGGAAAGCAGAACCGAGCACGCAATGGCTCCAGGCAGTGATGGCAGGGCCATCACAGGTACCTCGGTGGGCAGGGCATTCACAGGTGCAATCTGGCAAAGTCATGGCCACAGATTATGGGCAGCAGCCTGGGGACATCCCAGGCATGAGATGTTCCCCCACTGCCCTCCCTCTGGCAGATCCAAGTCCTACCCCTCTCTTTGCACTCCACGTGCTGGGTGTCAATGCAGCACCCTTGTCGCCCCCTTTCTTTCCTGTGATAGTCCTGTTTCCTAATTGTTTCATGTGTCTTCTGTTTTCACCTATGTAATAAGCTTGCTGACACCTGGGAATGACCCTGGGTCCTGTATTTCTGTACCTATATGGGACTGTTCACTAAAAATTAATATTTAGTATCAATTCCTTGTAGATTTGTCCTGAGCACGAAGGGACAGAAGGGAAGCTTTTCTAACCTTCAGCCACTTTAACATCCAAAGTATCTCTTCTTGTTATGAACTCACCAGTGTAGACTTCCAATAATGATGTATTATAATGTGACATACTTTGATACAAGTCATATGTATAATAAGCTGATATATATTGAGTCCCTAAAATGAACCCAGCACTTAACCTATGTCACCATTTGGCTATGAAATAACTTTTATTATTACCATCATCTCTATGTCATAGATGAGATAACTGAGGCCCAGAAAAGCTATCTAATTTGCGTGAGGTCACACAGGTGTGTCCACCAGGACATGTGAGTGACAGCTGTTGGAGCTTCATGGCTCAGTGTGGGCTCTTGGTTCTGTTTGGGAGTGAGGTGCAAAGCAGGTGAAGCCTCAGAAGCTGGTGTCAGAAGCATCCAATAGGGTGGGCTGAGAACAGGAGGCTCATCTTTTGGAACTGTGAGTTCCTTAATGGTGAAACAGAGGCTGTAAATCCTCATCCTCTGAAACACAAAGCATGGCAGTTGACATGAGTGCAGAGCTTCAGTGATGCCTGGCTTCTTGTTTTATGACTCTTCCATCCAGTGAATTTTGGGGAAGACCTAATGCATTCTATCTTGAAACGACAAGCAGAATTGGCCCAAATAGTTTATGGCGTTCTGTGAGCATAGGACAAGCAGTGGGAATAGGGTGAGCCCTTGCAAAAGTGACGCTTCAGAGAGGAGCCTCGTTTGCTGGTGCCAAAGACCTGTGAGATGGATGCAATGGTCTGTTGGTCTGTAAACTCCAGCCAGTGGTGCTTTTCATAGCCATGCTTCAAATGACACTAGATGTTTCTTTGTTGTCTGCATTTTTCAGATTCTTCCCCCAGGAACATTTTGCTATGCTATTACAGCGTGCAGCCTAGTTCTCTGGTAAAGAGTTTGTCTTTTCTCATACAGACTCCAGCCAACAGCTTTTCTTTCTTACTCCTCTTGGGTCATGTTCGTGGTGAATATTTTAACTCACGTTTTCTGAGTACTCCTGTATGCCAGCCACTGTGCTAAGCACTTTGCATGCATTATCTCATTTAACATCTGCAGCAACCCCACAATGCAGTTTCGGGGTGAAAAAGGATTGATGTTTATTTTGATATTAGGATGGCTCTGACAAAGTCTAAATTCTGCCCTATCAATCATCTCATCTCCTTTGGATTTCCCAGAGAGCTGCATAAAGCACTGGAGGAAATAATAGTAGCATGGGGATCAAACAGCTGCTTTATTATTAGCTGCACAAGTATGGTATTCTAATGTAGGTGCGATGTTGGAAGTTGGGTTGAACGAAGTGGCTTAGGCTTTGGGCTAGATGATGCCACCTACATCCATTGTCTGAATGTAAATCTTTGTCTGGGTGTACTCAGGTGTGCAGTGGAAAGGGCAGGGGGCTGGGGAGAGAAGAGATCCAGGCTGTAGAGGGATTTCCCGAATTCAGATTTAAAATTTTGCCCACAGAACCAATGAAAAATGAGAGAACAGAGCATAGGTTTTGCTTTTAAAACATTGCAACCCTGCCTTCTGGTAAATATGGTTCAGTGAATATCTTTGATTTTTACCAGTAAAATAAGCAATTCTTCCCTTGTCTGTGTGGGGAATGAAGCAAGAAAGATGGAGGCTAAGCCTGGGCCTGGCCTTGAAAAAGTTAGAGTTGAAGGGCCTGGCAATTAGAAAAAGCAAGACTTGGTGCTACTTTTGGTGCTCACACTCAGTTACACGGTTTATAAGGATTATTTCATTCAATCCACAGGAACCCAGGAGATAGGTGCTAGTACTGTCCCCATTTTACAGATGTTGAAATGGAGACTCAAGTGATGAAGTAATTACACATGTCCACACATTTTGTAAGTGACAGTTCTGAGACAATCCCAGGTCGGATGCCACAGTCCTTGATGGCAAGCATCAGGTAAGATGTTACATTTTCCACGTCATTCCTGATACTGCTGTCATTCCTGATACTGCTGTACGCACAGTCATTTCGCATTGCATTGTATACTTTGTTTCTATAGCTGTGTTATTTCTGAGCCCTCTTGTGTGTCATCTACACATCTTTTCACAAAATATATGGTAGAGAAATTACGATCACTATTTAAAGATGAGACAAATGGGGCCCCAACTGCTTAAGCAGCTTTGTTTAGGTCATGTAGTTAATTAGTGACAGACCCAGCATCCAGACCTCTGGTTTCCTCATTCTCAGGCTTTCCAGTGGGGTCACTGGCACAAAAGGCAACTGACATGCACATAAAAACAGGTCGCAGGCCAGGTATCTCTCTTCTCCAGCAGAGCTTGCCTCCGCCGGGAGATCAGACCGTCAGTGACATGCTGTCAGATGACTGACCGCTCTCCTGGGGCACCTAGGATTATTTTTATGTTATAGCAGCCCCCTGACGTGCAGCAAAGAACATCTCCAAGTCTTGGTAAAAAATCAGAATTTAAAAACTTCTAATCTGAGTCATTCTTCACCTCCTGTTTCTGAAATATCTTGATCCTGGTCATTTTGAAACGAGCATAAGCCACACAGAGACAACGTTTACGAAGCCGACACATGAAGAGGATGTGAGCTGAAATGTGTTCCCTTCGCCTGGCTGAATGCTGCTCATCCTTCAGTTCCTCCTGAAATGTCACCTCCTCAGGGGAGGGTCCCTTGCCTTGGCCTTGATGTTTCGCACATGCACATGAGTCATCACATCCTCTGCACGACTGTGGCCCTTTGTATATAGGCGACTGATGAGCATGGGACACTATAGCTGTTTACCAGCTCCTTGCGACCATTGGAAAACTGAGAAATCCTTGAGGGCACGCAGGGCCCATGGTGGTACATACACACTGGGCTGAATTAATATTCGCTAAACAGACGAATAAGTGAGTGCCCGGTTACCGACATACTTTTCCTACATTACAATATATAAAACACAAAAACCTGCCCGGATTCTCTTGTTTCACACTGCTGTTTCCTTACTGCACGTTTTCTGAATACAAATAAAAATTTACTAAGCTGGATGAAAAAACTCTCTTGCTGGGTATGGTTTCTAGATTCATTAAACTGAACCCTGGGAGAAACAAAGCTAATAGAATTCTGAAGCTAATCTCTCCTTGAAGTCATTCCATAAATCTGATTAATGGGTTACCTTTAGACCACAAGCACAGTGGCAATATTAAAAGAAAATGCCGTAACAGGATTGTAATTCTGTTAACAAGGCTTCTGCTGTTTGCAAAAAGATTCCCTCGTAGTATAAACAATTCTAGGCTGGATGATGCATGATATTAAACTGAGCGAAATTCTAAGGGCCCTAGTATTCAATTGCACAGAAATGAAAACAACAACAAAAAGGACATCAGTTTCTCAAGTGGGTGAATGTGAGACAAAATGGATAGAGCGAGGGCGAGCGATAGAAGCTTTTATGCTGCGTCTCAGAAAAAAAAAAGTTGTCCTCTCAGATATTGTGTTCTTTGCCCGACATCCCGTCATGTGTCATATTTGGCAAAAGGCAGTGCCCTTCAGCATCCATCAGTTAAGATAAACACTAACACTTACCTAGCATGTCCTCGCTTCCTATTCTGGGGTCTTTCATAGAATCGATCCACCTCAGGGCTGGAAGACCTTTAGGGATGAACAGTACAGAATGTCCCAAAGTGTGTATGTTCGTGTTCGTATGTGGAAAGCACTTTACAAAGAATCTAGTCCTAACAATACTTTAAGGTGGTAATGTTGAGAGAACATGGAGGTGGCCTCTCTCACATCTGTTCCCCCTTCTCTCAGAAATTATATATATTTTTTTTTTTTTTTTGTCATTTGGGTTTTACATCTTCTCTGGGCAGCTCATACGATTTCAGGGAAGCTGATTTCACGCTAGACTCTGAGGCTCAGGTAGAACCTAATGAGCATCATCCCATCTTCTGCTCACAGGGATGGGCACGTGAGCCATTGTGTCACTGGGGTGGGAGGAGGGCTTGGGGAGTAAGCTTCCTTGGCCTTCCAGGAATGCTTCCAGAGCACCGTTCTTTCTCCCTTTGTGAATGGTCATGTGTAGATGTGAAGGCTGGAGCGGCTGCAGCCATCAGGAAAGTCTGCCTGCAGACACAGATGACACAGAGGGGACTGAGTGCTAGATCTAGAATGCAGATGGAACTGTGCCTGATCACCTGCCCACCTTGGGACGTGCACAGCGACTTACACCAACAGGTTTCTCTTTACACGTGCTTGAGTCGCGCTTTCTGACACAGCTGAGTTCAACAAAGGGGGTTAGGGTACGTACTGCGGGTCCACCCAGAGCCTTCATTATGTTACTGAGCGTTGTTTTACTATTTCTCAAATTTAGTTGGCGGTGGGTTCTGTGCTTTGAGAGTGCATCTCACAGGACAAGATCTAGTCTGGCTCCCAAGGTTTACAAAGCTATACACTGAGATCCAGAGATTTAAATGACGTTTCTAAGCTGTTACAGTTGACCCTTCAACGACACAGATTTGAACTGCGCAGTTCAAACCCGTGCTGTTCAAGAGTCAATTGTATTAGTAATTAATTAGTCCCAGATCGGGGTCTAGAGTATAAGCTGCCTGACTCCTAGGCCTGCATTCTCGATTCAAGGTCAGAGCCCCTCTCTGCCCAAAGAAGGTAAGCGGTTCCCTCACCAAAGATAAATCTCCAAAAGAAAATTATTCTTTTGCAGAGACTCCAGGTTCCCAGTAGATTATAAAGCAAAGATTGCAAATTAGGGAGCCAACAGGCAACATAAGAACCTTACTTCCATCAAATCAAACAGATCTGAAGTATTGAAAAAAATTGTATCAGTTACCAACATTTAAAGATCAGGTTATTTCGAATGAAAATGTTAATTTCCAGCTTCCCTAATAAAACTTAGGCAACCTGGCAACACTAGGCCTGTATTTCCACAGGGTAACCAGTCAGAGCTCAGTGGCCAGCGCTGCTTCTGGAGAGTAATGCATGGGCCCCCTGTTTGTCACAATCCCCACCATTCCCTATTGTTTCCCAATTCTGATGCCAAGTGTCTGGTGCTGTTTATCAGTCCCCCCAAAATAGTGTTTTCCTCTTTGTATCCAGTCTATTTCATTTAATTACCTTCCTGGCCCTGTAGTCAATTATTTTGCTATACTGGAAAAAGTAATAAATATTAAAAAATATTTCCAAGGTTCAGCACGTTTGGAACAACACGGAGTTAATCAATGATGAACAGGTTTCTTTATTGCCCAACGTTTCCTAGTCCTTCATAGGTCATGGGTTAAGAGGGCTAGCACACTTTGTTTATATTTTGGCCATGAATGTCTTTTTCAAGACCTTTGCTTTGTCCCTATTATTCCACTAAATACACTTTGGGAAATACTGCCACAAAACCCCCTATGTCCCTCCCTGCCAGTGAGCCTGTGGAATGTCTCTTATTGCCAGGAGTATTATTACCCGGTTTCTATTATTATCTGGAAGTTATTCTGAGAACAGAACAGCAGCAGCCTGGTCTCGATTGGGCCAGCACCCGGCACAGGTCAGTCCGTGCTCTGAACAATATTGCTATTATCCCCAAGGACAGGCCCATTATTCTGGGATGCTCAGGGCAGAGGATTTCTGGCAGAGCTGGGAGAACAGGACCAGACTAATTGAGGTCCACACGCATTCCTCCCCAAGGAAACAGCTTCCTGGCTCACTATCTTCTCTGGAAAAAAAAAGAAAAATGGAGAAAGGTGGAAAACAAAAAGTAATGGGGGGCGGACTGGTGACAGGAGCAAAGCAATGCTTTCTTAAAAAAACACTTTCTTCAAAGAAAGGCATCAGACCCTAGCAGCTATTTTCCCCTCTCTTTAAACCTCCCTTACTCAAACCTGAGGAATGACTAAATCTCAACTCCAGGTTGTGCCAACCACATTCAAGACAATGAGGTCTAGCTGAGAAGAAAACAAGAACACCCAAAACAAAACCCTTGAGATTAAAACTTTTAGCCGTGCAGTTGTGGCCCTGCACACACAGAGGCCGGAAGCTCATCCGATGCTGAAAAGGCATGGAGTTTCTCTTAGGGGTGCCCTGAAGACACCTGAGCCACTTGCATTAAATGGTCCCCTTAGAAGATTCCCCTTGCTACAGCTTTCCAAGTGGACTTTGGCTCATAAAGCCCCTTGTCTGCCAGCTCCAAGATGGTCACCTTCCACTCCCATAAGGAAGGGGACCCCGCTTTAGGAGGAAGCATCCCCTGAGTGGCTGCCATGTACCCTTGAAGCAAGTTCCTTTCATTCTAAGATTGACCAGAGAAACTGTGGAACTACTGCTGAATTGGGGTTGATAAAGCCAGAGGGAAAACATCAGAGGGAGATGGACATTTTTCCTTGAGAGAGATGGACAATTTCCTTATCTGCCAAGAAATCAAGCCCTCACGGGCTAGTGATTCGATCACCTAAGGCTTCTACATTGCTAGCCCAGAAAGCACTCAGTTATGGCAGTCCCTTTGTTAAGCCCAGACTCGACTCCAGGCTACATGAGTTCTCACAAAGTTGAGACACAGGATAACTCTATTTTCTTCCCTTACTGACTGAGAGCACGTCCTGTTCCTAACAGCCCTGTTTGGTCAATCGCTCAATGGAACCTTTGTACAACAATGACATGTATAAAATAACATTAAATAATGTGGCAAGACGGGTGGGGCGCAGTTTTTGCTTTGGTTGGGCCAACATCAGAGAGGAAGCTGAAGGACAGGCTTGATGACGGAGCTACTATGAGTTGTAGGTGCTAAAAATAAAGCCACCTGAGCTTGCATATTGATCCCTTACTGCGTGTCAGGTGTCGTACTAAGCACTTTCCAAGGATCATCTTGTGCAACTCTCATGACCACCCAGGAAGGGCCCCAATTTTATGAATGACAAAATGAGGCCGAGAGAGATTAGATTGGTTGCCTAAGGTCACGACTGATGGAGACAGTGTTTAACCCAGGCTGTTTCGGCGCTGCTTCTTCTAACACAACACTCTGCTGCTCACCTGACCAACAGTGGTACCTCGCCCCCTGGTTCCAAACAGGGTCCAAGGTGCTCATGGCCACACTAAGAATGGATGAGAATTTATGCAACATTCTTAAATCCTGAACCCATGTGAAATAGCTAAGGAAATGCCACATAATAAAGACCTCCTAATTTTCATCAACAACTGACTTTTTTGTTGTTGTCATTTCTCGCTTCTGGTTTTAGACCATAATCCTCACTATAGAGAACTGAATGTCTTCACTGAGATAAAATAATATTATCTCCCTATGCCATCCCTCCTACACACAGCAGGTGCAGCGGCAGCAGCCACCGACAGATCAGAGCTGGGCCCACAAGGCTTCCCCGAAGTGTTTCGCGTTACCTGCTATAGACGAGGCATTCTCCGTTATTGACCACTTGATCGGATTTGTACCTCCGGAGGTCTTCCCAAGCATCCTTGATGGCAGTGACCCCCAGAATAATACAGATTGGTATCATGTTCACCTCAGGCTGGAAGGCATTGACCACGGGGACAAAATTCAGAACTGCAATGCCCACAAAATAGAGATTGGCAAACCGGTGCAGCTGCTCAAAGATGTTTTTGGGTACGAAGGAGAGCACAGTGTACTTGCTGGTCTTAATTTGATTCCCACAATAATGTCTGTTGGGGTTCTCTTTGTGGGACCATCCTTCATAGGGCAGGTTGGAGACCACCACTCGTTTCTTGTCTTCTTTCCTTTTCCGCCTTCGTTTCCCTTCCTTTTTCATCTCTGCTTAGTCCTGTCTCTAATTCTCATAGCATGGCACATGAGTTCCCCGTAGAAGAGGTTTTTCCTTGATAAATTCCATTGTTCAGCTACCGGTGAGTCATGTCCCTGACACCTTTTACCACCTTTCTCTTCTGGAGATGTCTCTCTTCTTTCAAAAGGAAAATTAAAAATAAAAAGCCAGTGTACAAACACCAGGGAAGAAACATGACAAGCAAAGAGCTCGTAAAGAACAGGTGTGTACCCGTCAGTTCACTTCCTTCTACTTGTTGAGACTCCACCTGTTGGAATGTAGACGTCACCCACATGTATCTTTCTTTTCCACCCCAGGCAGCCAAGAACAGGTGTGCCCTCTCTGGGTCCTAAAACCTACCTGGTTAAGTTCTAAAAGCAAGGCCTTTTAGCCAAGAGGCTCAGATACTTTAAAGTGGGATCCATTTCCTTGTTGGGGAGACATTGCTTGCTGCCCTCCAAAAAGCTGCTCCTAAACTTGGTCTCCTGAGATGATCCAGGCAATGCTGGACTTTAAATCTTGAGCTTTCAACCCTACTCTTGATAATATAACATTCTTGTGCTTAATTCTCATAGCATGGCACATGAGTTCCCCGTAGAAGAGGTTTTTCCTCATATGAGTGTTTATATGAGTTAAAAGAAGGTTTCTAAATCTCAGCACTGTGGACATTTTGGGCTGGATAAGAATTCTTTGCTGTGGAGGCTGTCCCGTGCATGGTAAGAGGGTTAGCAGATTCCCTAACCTCTACCCACTAGCTCCCAGTAGCACCAACCTTCCCAAGATGGCACCAAAAATGTCTCCAGACATTGTCAAATATCCCCTGCAGGGCAAAATTGCCCTGGTTGAGAATCATTGAATTAAGTGAACTTAAGAAAATAGAACGTGTGAAGAGACACCAATCCTTTGCAAGTGCTGATGGGTTTGCATAACCTACTTGCAAGTGAGAAAACAAAAGCAGGATCTCTCTTACCTTTCATATATCTGGATGTTGGAGCAGTTTATCTCTCTATCAAAGCGGTGTCTCTTGAAATCCTCCACGCCGTCCTTGACCATGATGATGAACAGCACAACGGCCAAGGGTAACATGGTGATTTCTCGGTGGAAAACTTCCATGGCGGGCATCCAGTTCAGAACCACCAGGAACAGGAAATAGAGGTTAGCCCATCTGGGAGGGGTGAGCAAGGTGTGAGTTAAAATCATGGGGAAGGAACATATAGTCTCCACACTTTTTCTTCCCTACTGTTGGCCCTTAACCAACTAAAATGACATTCTCTTTCACTGTCACCTCGAATATTATGGTAAAGGCTTTGAAGCCAAATCTTTCTAGATTCAAACTCGGTTCCTATTGTTCACTAGCTGTGTGACCTTTCTGAGTCTGTTTCATCTTGTGCGAAATGGGGATAGTAATACCTACTGTAAAGGGCTCTCATAGGTATTACATGGATAATATTTGTTAAGTGCACAACAGAGGGTTCTGCAACATAATAGTTGTTCAATAAATGGTAGCATATAATAATTACTAAATTTAGGATGATAGCTAAGCATATTTTGTTTTATAATTACAAGATGAATTGTAAATATATTATCTCAAAGGAGTGGCTTGCATTTTTAAGTTTTCCAAATCATGCGGCTCTCTCTTGTCATAAGACATTTGCACATGAAGGTCTGTCTGCAGGAACATTTTACTGGCTCCCTTCCCCGACTTCTCTCTGCCTCTTTTCACCCAGTTAATGCATTCTCTTCTTTCAGGTTATATTTCAATTGTCACTTCCTCCTGGAAGTCTTCCCTGACTTTCTTATCTAGGCCAGATTTCCCTTTTACTCTAACAGCACCATATATCTCTCCTTGGAAGTACCTATGTGAGTTATAATTTTACATTAATTTATATAATTCTTAAAATTAATGCCTGTCCCTTTCACTACACAATAAAAAGTCAGGACTATGTCTTTCTCTCTTTTTTTTCCCCTCGTGTATCTTTAGCACTCAGCACATAGCCTAACACAAGGTAGAATCTGATAAATATTGAATGAATGAATGAATGAATGAATGAATGAATGAATGACAAGTCTTTTCAAGGTACATGCATTTGGAAAATAAAGGAAAGGTGGCCCAGAGGGCAGCATCTCTGAGTTCATCTGAGTGGCAGATACTTGTTTACAGTGGGTATTGTTTGGCCAAGTGCTTCTGTACCTGTGAAACTGCTCCAAGAGATTCTGGGGCAGAAAGGTGAAGATGGTATACTTGGTCGTGCAGATTCTGTTGCCAGAGTATCTCCCGGAGACCTTTGCCCAATCGTGGTGGAACAGGCTGTTGTTGGGGAACACGACCCGCTGCTGCGTCAGACTGTGGCTCTGCCTCCCCTTCTCTGGGGATAGCAGTGGTGTGGCTTCTGATGGAGACTGGAGGAGACCATTTCTAACTCGCCACTGCCACCGATGCCAAGATGAGTCCACTGAGAGGGCCATTTCTGACAGCAAGCTACAGTCTGAAAACAGACACATGAAGTCGCTACAGTCAGAAGAAATATGTGGTATATCGATCGGCTCATCCATCTGTCCACCCATCCATCCAAGGAAGATTCTGGGATACAACGTGAGAACAATAGGTTCAATCCCCCATCATCCACATGTTCTCGGGAGAGAGACATTAAGCAAATAATCATGTAAATAATACAGAACTTACACTGATGAGCCATGGAAGCTTTTAAGGGGGTTGGGGCTCTCAGCCAAAGTATGGCCTGGTGAGCTACGATCCCAGAGGTCAGAATTCTAGCTCTGCCTCATTGCGAACACTGAACTGTGCCTTCACCTCCTTGATGGTCCTCAGTTTCCTCACCGCAATACGAGGAAAGCTATTCTCACTCTATTTTCCTCACTAGCTTTTTGTGAGGAACAAACTGGACAGTACGTTCAAGTACGTTTAAGACATGTCTCAAAGGGAATGGTACCTATTCTTTAGTTTTTCTCTAGCTCTAAAATTTTCTGATACTGATGCTATTTTGGGGAACCTCATTTGGGGCCGGGACCTCGAGCAAGAGTAATAGTTGGGACAGAAGAGAAAAGTTCTTCCCTAGGACACTGAGGCCTGAGATGGCTGGGCTGTGTGCAATAATGTTATTCCTTGAACACAAGCTGGCTTTTTCGGGTCTGGTTGACTGGGGGTGGGGTTGGGGTGGTCTCTTCCTTCCTCTCTGCATTTCATGGTTTCTGAAACTGACTCAAGCAGCCATCTCCCTAGATGGTGGACAGGTGCCGCTTTATCTAGGATATTTCAGTTTCTGAGCTCTTTAAATAGAACCTATAAGCAAGTCCTCAGGGTTCCTTTTAGCCAAATCTTGCTCAAAGACTCAGAAGGATATTATTCAAAGACATCCTTTATAAAGTCAGAAGTTGTATGTAATGGTGTTTCTCACCTAGCAGGGTCACCGGATGATTTTCTTTTGAATAAATGGATGAGTGAATGTCAGGTATTATTAATCTTACAATGAGCTACCCCACCTGTCATTGTAAATATGATTCACTTAAGGACGAAAAAGTCCCATTTCTAGTTTAAATGGTAATATTTTACCTTCCCGATGCCCATATGAACTGACCCTTATCATAATTCTCCTCATGACTTTAATCATTCCAAATGATTTTCAATCCACAGACCCCAAGGCTGCAAGAAGCTCTTCAGAGTCTTAAGTGAGTTCTTGTAACAAGCATGAAAAAAATAAATGCAATTACTGATGCCCATCATAATGTGACCAAAAGCAATATCGTGACATTTGACAAGCCAGAAATAATATTCGATATCTTCTTTCTCATTATAAAAAATATGCCCCTCTTAGGGATTCTTTTTTTTTATTGTAAAGGAAAGGAAATGAAAAGATAATTCATGAATTGAGTAGAAAATGCAAATGAGAAATATTGCTTTAGCTGACGCCACACATATGAGACTTCGCCCAATTTTAGGTGATAAGATCTTCATAAATGAAGAGATTGGATTAAGGTGGGAGATGCAGGTATTTTAGGTGGGGTGGTTTAAACAGCCCATTTATCATAATCATATTTTTTATTAACAACGTAAAATAAGCTTTCTTAAAAAAATAAAGCAGATGTGAAACGAATGCCAGACTATGGGATGGAAGGTTGATGAAGAACTGGATATTTCTATAGTTTCAACATTATCTTCCCCCAAAATTATGAATTACCATGGTAAAAGAAAAACAATCACTTTGTCGTGGAGAAAACTGGCAGACACGACCTTACCCAAAGGATCAAAGCAAACATCAGGAATATGGGGATAACTTGACATCTTGTGTCTCCTGACATAATGCACTGAGAAGGACATATCACTTCCATGGAAGACACGAGGAAATATTGAAAAACCTCAAATTGAGGACTACAGAATATCTAGCTTATGTTTTTCAATGATCAAAGGTCAAAGAAAGACAGAGGACTGTTTCTGATTAAAGATGACTAAAAAGAAATGACAAATAAATGGAATGTGTGATCCTGAACTAGGGGGAATAAAATAAGTATGAAGGACATTATGGGACAAGGGACAAGATTTAAATATAAATTGCAGATTAGGTAACAATACTTTAATAATGTCAAACTTCCTGATTTTAGTAATTTTATGGTAGTTATATAAAAAAATGCTCTTGTTCCTAGGAAATCCATCCGACAGTAGGTATGGGTAAAGAAGCAGGGCATCTCAATGGTTACAAAATAATGTATATATTTGTATGTGTATATTTGTATATATGTACACACACACACACACACACACACACACACACACACACGGTGGCAATCAGGAAGACTTCCTAGGAAAAGGAATATTTTTTAAAACTTACCAAAAGAAATGTGTAAGAGTTAGCTAGGTAGGGAGTTTGTGGAAGATTGTTCCAGGTAGAACTGGTTCCAGAAACAGAAAGTTCACAGGAGTGTCCTACAGAACACATGGAATTTAGGGGACAAAGAGTGGTGAAAGTTGAGGCTGGAGATACAGACAAGGGCCAGATGGCCTGTGCGGGCTGCTTGCTATGCTGAGAGTAAGAGGAGCCCCGAAGAGTTTCAGGCAGGGAAGTGACATGAGCAGAGCTGCGGATCCCAGGATTTGTTTTGGCCCAAGCACACTAGAATGGACTGGAGGGGCCAATACTGTACTGGGTCTGGGGTGGCAGCTTCTTAGTCCATTGCTGTCCCTTTCTTCCAGTAAATAACTTCTTTGCAAAAGCAGAACAGGAAACAAAGAGGGATTGTGCAATCCTTTTATCTGAGGTGTGGTTTATTACTGCTTTCGGAAGGGGAGGGGCATGCCTGAAGAAACTCTCCAAGGTACTCCCAGTTGTAAAGTCTTTTTTCTCATTCTACTTTTTTGAAATGGCACCTCTCACTAACAATAAACTCCAGTTTCCCTAATTCACACTCACACGACTCTGGCTTGGAGTGGTAATCCTCTCCAGAACCAACATTGTTTTTCCCTGCGCAGAATGTCCCCTCGCTGGTGGTTGGGGGGACAGTCCTATACGGGGGCCATCAGACTACGATACTAGGTTAATTGTAGTTTGCTGAGAAACGCTGTTCCATTCCCAAACTTTCTCCGTCTGGCCTGGCCCATATTTTCAATTAACCCCAATTCCTTCCTTTTTCATTTTAATGAACCCCAGTAAACCCCATCTTTAGCAAATTCCATTTTCATTGTTATGGGTCAATCAACCAGTCATTCACTGAATCAACAAATACTCATTGAACCCTTGTTTTGCACTTGGTAAGTAAAACCTATACATCCATCCCTCTCTTCCTGGAGCTTGCACTCTAGTGAGGCTGAGAGATTTTAAACACAAGCTCATAGAAATAAAAATATATTCACCAGGACAAGTGCCATAAAGGAGAAGAGAGGGCAATGGGACTGCATTACAGACGGATGTGACCTTGTGGGGCTTCAGCTGAGATTAACGGATGAGTGAGAGGTAACTGGATGGACTACTGTGTGTGTATGTGTGTATCTGGCTGTGTTGTGCAGATAGGTCTGTGTTGTGTGTATACTGTGTGTGTGTGTCTGGAAGTGAGCAACCTAAGAAGAAGAAACCACCTTTGCAAGCTTCCTTGTGGCTACAGCAAACACGAGGACTTTAAAAAATAGAAGGAAGACTCAAGTAGAGCTAGAATGCTGGAATAAGTGGTTACTAGAAAATTATTTTCCCTTCAGGTTCAGTTCTCTAAAAAGTATATCAATTGGTCAGGACCATGGGGGAAAAAGGCCCTATAAAATTTAATCTACCCTTAGATTTTCCATAAATAGTACAATATCCTAATACTAGAATTAATTATAATGGAATCTAAGAAAGTTTGGCCTTAACCACAGGGATTTTTAAAGCGCTCTACCCTGAGGACAAAATGTGTAAATCTCACAGAAAGAATTTACTGCTAGACACCTAGTTAACAAACAATAAGCTCCTTAGAAGAAATAGTCTGAAGTCAAATCAATCAATTATATTAGTTTTCCTCAAATTGTAGTCATTCTTGAATTACCTTTCCAATTTTTGCCATACCCAAATATCATTTGCTTCATTAAATGCAATGTATTTTAAGTCAACTTACTTTTTAGAAGCTAAAATATCACCTTTGGCTTTGTGCTAAAACACTGATATTTAAAATTGAGGGGTTTGTGCTAGACCTGCTCTACTTGCTGCTCTGAGAACCAGGTTCAGAAACATCACCAGTCACCCAGAAAGCATCAGTCATTATCATTGTTTGAGGCATACCTACTAATGCAGAAAAGGCTGTTAACATGTTTTGCAAGTTTTTTTTTTTTTTTGTGTGTGTGTATGTTTCCCACAGAAGTGTCAAAACAACAACAGCAATACCAAAAAAGGGCTTTTCATTAACCCAGAATTAAGAACCCAGTGAACCAGATTCCTATCCATTCCCCGAGCATCCTACTAGATCAAGGAAAGATTTGCAGTGAAACAACTTTATTATTAATTTCTTATTCATTTTGTTTTCCCCCCACTTATTTTGATTGGATTTGCTTCAGAAAATGGCTATTGCATTTATGTAGTTTTCTGGCTATTTTATGAATACCCAGATGAAGAAACAAAAGTAAGATGAAGTTACAGATGAAGAAATAAAAGTAAGGGGAATAGAATAATTCCTGTCTAGAATCTGTCATTTTTTTCCTACTACCTTTCAGGAAAACTTGTATCTATTAGAATCCAAGGTGTATTTTTTGTCCCCCCGACATTTTAAAGCTTTGGACCTAAGATATGTCCCTAATTGATAAGGCCATGTTTATTTATTTTTTTTTCTTTTTACCTTCACAACATTTTATTAAATTTATGGCATTTTAGATTCAAGCAAGTATGTTTAGTTGCATAATATAGAAATCACAGTTTGCTAGCCTCTTATGAAGGTTTCCAGTTCTGGGACCAGGAAAGTTCAGTAAGGCCTTTGTGGGAAAGGAATGGTCAAAGGGAGACCTTATTCTACGATGAGGTTCAGATCGTCTAGAAGCCTTGGGGACGGCTGAATTTCAGTCTTCATTCTCCTGGTACTCAGCTACAGGAGTCTACACAGAGCTGCTGTGTGCATTCAGTTCTGATCAGCGCCAGAAAGTGCCCTGTCCTTCCCAGTGGGAAGAGCGAGCGCTGTGATTCTGCCTCACTCACACACTAACAAAACATGTCCTATAATTAGGATGTCAGATGCTGACTTCCTCTACAGAGGAAGATATATTGAATAAGAAATGAGTCCAGGCCCTTGTACAGGGTGGGGTGGAGACTGTTGCCCTTGGAGGCTGGTGAGAGTAGAGATTAGTGTGAAAGAGAAGGGGAGAGTGAGAATGAAATGGCAATCACCTTAAATAAAATTAACCGAAGGATGCAGTTCTGTAGAAGGTAATGAAAATACATGACAAACGATTGGATCCTATAGAGAGGACCTTCGTGGGACAGGAACGATCTTTACAAAACTCATGCATCGTCCGCCTGTCATGCTTAGCCTCCATCTCTAGTCATTTAGTTAATGCATTTTATCCACGACTGGTTTTCTCTTAGCAACTCAGTCCATCAGAGCCTTACTCAAACAGATTTTTCAAGGACAACTATTTTTTAAACAGGCAGGAAGGTATTTCTGTAGTCTGCCATGCCATCCTTCATTACCTCCCAAGTTCATTAGAGTTTAGGGCATCACAAGTTACCAGCAAGCGGATCTCCTGTTTGGTGTATTTGCAGCTCAGACATCTCTCATAATTTCTGGACGAGAGTATCCCACTGCTTACGTACCATCTCCATTTGTTTCTGAGGTATGTCAACTTTAACATTTCTGAAACTCTTGGATTCCCTCCAAAATTCACTTTGGTTTCAGTAGTCCCCATTTCTATAAATAGCATCTCCATTTGCCCAAATGACCTAGGCATTTCTAGATTTCTCTTAGATTTCTCCTTTATTTACTACAGCCAGTCACAGCCAAAAAGTATATTCATTTTTGCCTTCTAAATAGTCTTCACGTCTATCTGTTTCACAACATTTCTATTGCTCCCAATCTAATGAAAGGCATTATCATCTCTTGACTTGTACTACTGCAACAGACTTCTTAACTGGTTCCTGCATTCTCACTTGCTCCCTTTCCAATCCAATCTAAGACATAGCAGCCAGTTATTTTTCTAAAGTTTAAATCAGATCATGTCAGTCCTCTTCTTAATGCTCTTTATGATTGCTTTATGTAAAATCCAGACTTCTCTTAATAGCCTACATTATTTCATATGATCCAGTTCCTGCGAACCTTTTTTCTTCTTGCTCAATATTCTCAAATACGCCAATCTCTCCTTCTCTCTTTTGTGTATCAGTCTGGGCATTTAGTAGTTCTTCTCCCTTGAAAGTTTTTTCTTCACTCTTTGCCTAGTATGTTAGCCAGGCTAGGCTAGGCTGTGAAACAAATCAATCCCAGAGTCTCAGTGGCTTAGCACATCGTATGAAGAGTTTGCAGGTTTGAGTCACTCCCTCCATCCAGTGACTCAGGGATCCAGTCTCCCTCCATCTCATTATCTCAACATGTGGCTGTAAATATAGCCATAGCAGGGACCCAGAAGTGAACTACCTCACTTTGCTCATCGCCAAATGGCCAGAGCCAGTCACATGGCTTCATCCCAACTGCAAGGGAGGCTGAGCTATGTGGACAGCACATTGAATTTTTGGTGAGCATTGGCTGTGTCTGCTAGGTCCCAGATTAAATGACATTTTTTTCCAGAGAGTTGGGTATGGAATGAATCCAATGAGAGCTACTGGAGTAGTGTGCAGCATGACGATACGGCATGGTGAGACCTATCATCATACCACCTTGTTAGCTGAAGAAAGAGATTTTATACTTTCCAAACACTCTGACACCTTCTATTTGGGTGTCCTACTCCAAATTTGAGGCCAAGAGCGCCCTTAGATTCTTGCTTTTAAACACTGCCCTGAGGTAGGCTGCTGATAGCAAGATGTCAGCTAATTTATATGTGCTTAGTCTATAGGTGAAACACATTACATACTGTGTACATATATGAGCCACTGTTTTTAAGTGTGGCAGACACTCTTGAGATGGATTGAAAATTTGTTTAAAGGTATTATGGATTTCACAGTAGGATTTTGCTCTTTTGTATTTTCTTAATCCATGAATACTAAAGTTATAGTTTCTCTTGGGTGGAGGTTGTGAAATTCTTTGATGACAAAAGAGATCTTTGGGCTCTGAAAGATTGGAAACACTAGTGTACTAGAGGGAGCCCAGAACCAAAGGCAGGGTATTTAGCTAAGTGCAGAGAGGAAGATCTGTAATGCACAGTTCCTGACCTAACAACTTAGTTGGAGATATGAGATATATACTAAAAAAAGGTAAATGGGTTGGCTATCAATGGGGAACTGAATAAGTGCAGATAGCAAGCACTGAAAGCTGACAGGGACGGAAGAAAACATAGATGATGCTGGGTAGGACGAGGCAAGCTTCCTGGAGAAGCAGAAGTGGCTTATTAGTGAATAAAAGGGCTTGGTTGTCCAGAAGCAGGCATGAGTCCAGAAGGTGTCAGAACAGGCAAGTGAGAAGCTCCAACTCTCGGCCCCACCTCTCAGACACACTGAATCAGAAACTCTGGGGATGGGGTGGGAAATCTGCACTCTTTTCCCACATCCACATCGTTCGAAGGTAGGGGTTGCCAAAGAACAAACCTGGAAAGACACTGCGTCACGCACTCACATATCTACTCTCACTGAAAACTATCTTTTCCCATTTCCTTCCCTGTAGTCTAAGCCTGATTTCCCCAGTGTCTTCCTAACGAAAGGCAAAAGATCTTGGGAAATAAAAAGACAATGTGGGCAATCTTTTTTTTTTTTTTTTTTTTTGGTAACAGGCAGGTAAAATGAAAAGCATAATTTCATTTTTTTTTATATCCATCCAGGCAGAAATGTGGTTTCACTGAAAAGTTGTTTTTTAGATTGTTTTGGTTTGTTTTACCGACTGAATAATTAAGTTGGGTCTAATTAAAAGTGAATAAATTGCTCCAGAAACAGAATAAATCAGTGCTGAGCTGAAGGGTGAAGAAAGTTGTTCAAAGTCTGCGGGGCTGAAAGCAATTACAAGACAATAGCACACACTGATGGGCTCAATTTGCCTCACTCAAAACATACGCATAGTTACGTGAATTATGAGCTGACTCATACACCCAGGAAAGACTGGAGTGGGGGCAGGACCTGGAAAATTTGGGAGGCGATTCCTCAAGGTCAAATGGACTAGACACTTGGGTTAGTACGAAGAGGGTAGGGTCAGATTTGTGAAGTGGGGTGGGAAAGACTGGTATTTTAGCAGCTGCCTCCAGAGTTTTCCTCAGGCAGGAATATACTCTGACCATTGGGACGAATGGCAAGGGAACAAGAATTATGGAAAGATATGGAAAGAGGGTAAACCAAGCTAAACTGACATCTGGTTCACACATCCCACTAATAAGCTATGTGGCTATGGGCAAATCAATTACTCTTTCTGGGCCTTAGTTTCTTCCCCTATAAAATGAGGAAGTTGGACCAGGTAATCGCTAAGGCCCATGTATGTTTCTTTGACTTCGGGTTTAATTCTCACCCTGACTTTTCTGAAGTCAAGGGGATGAGTGACCCCGATGAGGAATCTCGCCGGAGGGCAGATTATTTCCACCCCAGATGACAGGCTTTCCAGAAAAGGTAAGTGATCTCATAGCACATAATTGCTAAGTGGCTGATCTCGTCTCTTCTCAGAAATGTGGCCATCTTTTTTATACATCTGTTTGGTTGAGTTACTCTCATACATGCTTTGGGTTGAACATTCTTGTATTTCCAAAGAAATAACTGAGCCCTCTCATCTTTATTCATTCTTCTCTTTTATTAGATTAATATATAAATAACAAGTTCTCAAAAGGCCTTCATATGTTCCAAAATTCTATTCCCTAAGTAGGGAGGCATCTCAAGAAAGATCCAACTGTGTATTAAACATCACCATTTGGATGTCTCTTAAGAATGTCAATCTCAGTTTGCCTCCAAACAGACTCATTATCTTCACTCCTACATCTGCTATTGTCCCCTATTTCCTATCTCATGGACTGGCAATGCTACCCTTTCAGTTGCTACCCTTTTGAATCTTCTCTTACCTAAATCCAATCTATTACCAAATATTGTAGATTGTAACCGACACATATCTGTCAGTTCTTCTCACTCTTCTCTGAACCCTTTGCCACTACTCTCATCTCTTGCCTCCATTACTTGAAAGTTTTCATAGTTTGCCCTTATCTTTCAATTTTGCTCACCTACAATCTGTTTTCTCACAGTGAAATTAGAAAGATGTCATCAAATTGTAAATCCACTCATATCATCATCTTGTTCAAAACCTTTTCTGGCTTTCAATTTTCCCCAGAAAGGATGCGACAAAACTTGAGCATAATTTACAACGCCTTCCCTCCATGAAGAGATGCAGCCTCATCTTTTGTTAATCTCTCGTTCATGATCTACTCTAGTCAGAGGAAATATTTTATTTCCTTTTGTCTCTCTCTTACTGTGACAACCAATACCACTAGCACTCTCCAACCTCTCTCTCCTCAAAGCCTAGCTAATTTCCATCCTCTTTTTAGTACTTAGATGTTACCTCACTCAGAAAGCCTTCCTTTGTCCTGAAGTATGATTGAAGGGCTACTCATGTGTTTCATAGTACTGTGTCTTTATCTGATTTTAATTTCTAGTGCTGTGCATTGAGTACTTGTCTGGAGTGAGGGCTTCTCCAGGGCAGTCACCATTCTAGCCCAGTGCCTCCTGGGAACAGTCACTACTCTACCCTGTGTCTCCTAGAATCAGTCATCATTCCACTCCAGTGCCTCCTGGGAACAGTCACCCCCCTATACCAGTGCCTCCTGGGAACAGTCACCACTCTAGCCCAGTGCTTCCTGGGAACAATCACCACTCTACCCCATTGCGTCCTGGGAGCAGTTAGCACTGTATACTTCATTCTCCAGTGCAATAAGCACCAAGAAAGGCTTGATTTCTTTGACGAATAACAATTTGCATTTCAATGTTATTTTTGAAAATTTCAAAGAATTTCCATTTTACCCTCCAAACAATCCTTTGAGGTAGGTTGGACCTGTATTATAGTGGTTCTCCCCAGCCATAGGGGTTCAGTTCCCCAATATGCCCATTTAGAAGAATCTGTGGTTCAGGAACTTGAGAACTCACCGTAGAAGACCCTTTCCTTGTGACTAAGTTTTGAGAACATAATAAAAAATATTTTGAAAACAATCTAGATAGCATACTAAATAAATATAAATGACACATCCTTTTGAATAACAATAATTCTGGCATGATTTTATTCAGAATCTGCTCCCTAGAACTTTTTAATGCTTGCTTCTCCTAACACAAGAAACTTGAGATTAATATTGTTTGTCCCTCACATCTGTTATGAAGCTTCAAAACAAAAATTGTTCTGATTTATGACTCAGGGCTCTTGATTTCTGTCTCCTCAGATCTCAGCGACTCTCAATGACTGGATTTTTGAGGTGGGCAAATTATTGGGGGAAGCTCTCTTCCTAAGACACAGGATTACACGTTCTTAAGTCTGCTCGGAAGAATTTCTGACCCAAGTACGAGGAACAGGATGCTCTCATACCTCTCAACAAAGGCTCTCCCTACAGACCCAGTGTGCCATTCTGGAACCACAATCCACATGCTTTCAATATTATCTCATGCAAATCTTGACTTCCAGTAAACCATCTTTATTTATTCCTAACCCTTTAGTTTCCCGTTTTCTTAGAAATGACTTGGTATTTGCATATACTGGAACTGACATTGTCCAGTTAACTAGAATATTTGCAGAAGTAAATTTGCTTATACTGAATTTACATATTCGGTGAAATTGTAGCTTGGAGGGTATGACTATGGAGAATTCTGAATTTTTTATATTTTTACAGATCCATCTGGTTGCCCCTTTTCTCTAGAATAATACATAAAATGAAGAGAGGTAGGTGACTTGCTTAAAGTCACAAAGAAATTGAGTAGCAGAGTTAACATCGGTTTCCATACGTAGAGCCCAGACTGCTTATCTTTTGGTTTTTCTATCTCAGTGTGAGCCATGTATGTTTACTTCTATAGCTTTATGTCTGTGATTGTTCTGGTCAATTTGTTTAAATATAAACTTTTGATTTTGGAATAATTTTAGATTTACAGAAAAGGTGCAAAGACAGAAGAGAGCTCCTTCTTCCGAGAGTCTCCTAATCTTACAGAACCAGAATGCACTTGTCAAAATAAGAAATTAATATCAGTACAATGCCATGAACTAAATGACAGACTTTGTTTGGGTTTCACCTGGGCATTATTTTAATTTCTTAAATTACAGAGCATTTCAAATTAGAAGAAATTACAGAATCTGACCCCAAGGCCACAATGATACTTGGTCATTGGCACGAAGAGTCAAAGATTTCTTTTGTGAATTCTTCAATTGTTTTAATACCCTTTCATTCCTATCTGAAACAAACGAAGTGACTTTCTGTTGTAACCCACACAGCTTCTAGCTCTCCCACCATGCTGGGCCCCTGAGTAGATATGAGTGAGCAGGAGTCCAGTTTTTCAGGGCAGGAACCCTGGGTTCTCCACAATAGCCAGTCCTAACCTTCTGGCTTCATTTGAGACCCTGAAAGGGCTCCTGGTTCTTATAAGACAACTGCAAGCAAGCATATTTCGGGACAGAGACTTTGCTTTGGTATGTGACAATGTCCCCCACTCTCTTTGCTTTATCGCAATACACATGTTTTATCTTTAGGCTGGGGTTGAACAGATGCGTGGATGGCTTTCTGAAGAACAATGCACCACAGCTGTTAATCTGTTTGTTTCCTATAGTAAAGTTTAGTGCTGTCAGAGAAGTGGAAGGAGGTCTGTAAGATTGCGAAGGACAAAATGACTGTGGTCTCTAATGGCAGCACCATGAATCCAGAGGCAGGAGAAGAGAGAAAAGAGACAAAAAATGAAAAGAAAGTAGAGAAACATGTTTCACCACTTAACTCCTCCTCGGGCTTAACAGCAAAGGTCCATGGAAATATGGAGAAGCAGTACAGTGATAAATCAATCAGCCACCACCAGACTGAAGGAGCATGACAAAGTGATAGCCCCTGGCTGGACTACTTGATGGGGGTTGGGGGCTGCCCGTGCCTCTAGGAAATCTGGCCCTTCTGAAGACTTCGTCCCCGAGGCTCAGTTCTCCGCTCTTCATTAAACCCCAATCTTTGGCAAAAGATTCTGGATGTTTAGAAAAACCACTGCGCCTTGCCTTTTTATGTTCCTGTCTGACGGACTCTGACTGAGATTGCTGAAGCAGACCCCCTGACATTTCCTGGTGCCCAGGGGGGTTGGCAACCAGTTAAACATTTTTAGGATGTTGCATGGGTTTTGTCATCTGTTTCATAAAACAAAACTGGCAATCTCTCTGGGGCACTTAGTTTGGCTTCTTATTCTGATACAGGAAATTGAAATATAAGCAAATTAACACATGGAAGTAACCTACACTCACCCTCCTTCCTACCCCCTACCACTTCATCCTGTCTTTTCATGAGAGAGCCAAAGAGATGACACCCCATCTGGTGAGTGGATAATTTATTTCTAATTTTCTCAGTCCTTTTAGAGTTGTGCATGTGAGGCTTGGTGATGTGTTATATCTCCAATATAATGGTCTCTGTCACAAGGGCTTCATAATCATCAATAATTATGGACCATTAGAAAGACAAACGGCTTTGTTGTCCAGTAATATGGGGAGAGGGACTGTGGAGAAGAGCCTCATGTAGACTCCGATGGCGGCAGATTGCGTGGATGGGTTTTGGAGTCTGAAACACCAGAGGGTAAGTCTAGTGAGAAGGGAGGTAAAAGGCAAGTTGGAGTTAACTCTGTTCTTCCCTTCTGCTGTGCTCCTGTGGCACTGAGACTTGTCCTACGTAGTGCTGGAAGAGTTGTCTGAACAGGGGAAAAGCCATCCTAACTAGGATTTGATTTATCTGCACGATGCTAACAAACCAAGGTTCCTGAATCATCTCATGGATTAAAGACCCCTTAGAGACTGAGGATCAGACAGTGTGGATTGGCACCAGCATAGCAAAGAGACAAATGGTGCTATACACCAGACAGCCGGGCAACAGACTCATGTACATATGGGGACTTGATGCGTGACAGATGTGGCCTTATCAACCAGGGTGGATAGACGGACTACTCATTCAATAGTGTTGAGATCATTAACTCATATAAAACAACAACAACAACAACAACAACTTTCTACTTTACAAAGCACACAAAAAAATAAATTCCAGGTGGATTAAGGCCCTCCCTCCAGGGGAGGGGACATTTAAAACAAAATACAGGAGAATATTCTTAAAACTTGTGGTAGGGAGGGAACTCTTAAGACACAGACATTAATAATCAGAGTAAAGTTGGTAAGTTTTGACTCTATTAAAATTTGTGTGCTCTGAAGAATGTGGAAAGGCAAGTCTCAGATTGGGAAGAGATATTTGCGATGTTATTACAAATACAAATTCAAAAAGGAAACGATAAAAATAGATTAAAAAATAGATTAAGAAGCAAATGATAAAAATAGATTTTAATAAAAGGCAGAAAAATAAGAATGAGAGGGACAGGTTGTTCACAGAAGAGGAAACCCAAATGGGTCCAAATGACATGAAATTATTTCTAGCTTCACCAGTAATAAGGGAATGCAACTTAAAAAAACAACAAAGTGATACCTTGCTACACCATCAGATCGGCAATAAATGAGAAGTCTAATTTCTTTGAGCAAAGAAATTATTTGGCAAAGATGAGATGCAACGAGCACTTTCTTATAAAAATTGTTAGGACCACTTTGGAAAACAATTTAGCGTTATCAAGCCAGGCTAAAAGTGCACATACCCTAGACTCAGCATTTCTACTTCTAAATAGACACCCTGGAGAAATGAGCACACGTTTGCACCAGGAGACACGTTCAGATATGTTCAGAGTACTATCATTGACTAGAAGTTAAAAATTGGAAAGAACTTAAATATCCATCAAACATAGAATGAAAAAGTAAATTGTAATATATTTATAAAACAAAATATATGGCAAGTAAAATGGAACTATATCATCATCGATAAACGGCAAAATAATAATAGTCTCTATAGGCTTAATCATAATTTTGCTGTGGGTATTACTGTAAGGACTTTGTATGTGAATATTAACTTATTTAATTCTCTTGGCAATCTTGTGATCATTTTATAGGTGAGTAAACCAAGGAAGAAGTTATAGCAATTACCCAAGGTCTCCTCGCTATCAGTGGCAGAGTGGGGCTGTGGATGATCCGAGCAAAAGGTGCACCTGCCAGCTGAGTCCCTTTGAGGGGTCGTCCCAGAAGCCCTGCCCACGACCTTTGCTTTCACCTCACTGTCTACCCCTATAGCTGCAAGAGAAGGTGGGAAAGTAGTCCTTTAGTTGGGAACACTGTGGCCCAGAATAAACTACATGCTCTGTAAGGAAGATAAATAAATACGGAGTAGGTAACCAAGAGTTTCTGTCATAAATACCATTTATATAAGGTTTAAAACAATACAACATATTATTTATGGATTTATATATACTTATTATAGTGTAAAAACATACATGGGAATAATTAATACCCAAATGAGGGCAACAGTTATTCTGGAGAAGGAGGGAAGGAGAGGGATTAGGAGAGAGAGATAAAATAAACTTCAACTCTAACTAAAAAAAATATAAAGCAAAAATGACATACTGTTAAAATATTTTAAGTTGGGTGGCGGGTAAGGCCTGGTGTGTCTTTTGGGGGTGTATGTGTGTTTCCAATTCTCCTTTTTTGTAGTTCATTTACTTTTCTCACTTTTTTCTCTTTTTATAGAGAAAAGTCTAGGTACCCCGAAACTGTCTTTCCTGTTGAAAACTGATGCCCTCACTGAACTTGGGATAGTTTGTTTCAATGTACAATAATTTTGAAGAGTGCCTGCTTTAACAGGAACAGATTGTCTGAGAGTTTATCCAATGTCAAGGAGTAAGCTAAGGCCTTTGCAAGCATTCACTTACTTAATCGTCACAAGAGCCATGAGAGTTAAGAGCTACTGTCATTTTCCTATTACAGAAGAGGAAATAGGGCTCAGAGGGGTTGAATATCTTTGCTAAGATCCCACAGTTCACAGGGGCAGAGTCCAGATCGGAACCCACACTTGTTTGAACTCGGAAGCCCTGCTCAGTACCACCTTGCTGTTCTGAGACACTTCACAGAGCTCTTTTGATGTCCAGCCACTCATTTTGTCCCATCTTCTACTAAAGGAAGAGTCTCTGGTATGAATCCAAAACAAGACACCAGGGATAAGGTGGGATGCTGGGTGTGGAATGGAAAAACAGGCTGGGTTATTGCGTGCTTCATGGGCGCTCTGTTTGGGAGGGTCACACAGAGTCAGACCGAGACGAAGTTTCTCCTTCTGGACAAGGACTTGGTCTAAAGCTAAAGAAATAACACAGGCTTTTAAGCCTTTTATTATTTGTGTTCTTGCCAGGACACAAAGCAGCGAGTCACTCAAGGTGGAACTTTAGCCAGAAAGAGTGTACACACACTGATGTCCCCAGTGTCATTTTTCTCTGAAATTTAGACAGAGCATAGCACCAATCCCCTGCATTCTCATTGCCTATTCACTTGTTTCCCCTTCAGAAAGCTCCCTGAGGAGAGAGACTGTGTCTGGTTCCAGATCTGCTACAATGCTGGTACACAGCAATAATTTAAATGTTTGTAGTATAAACAGATGGACAAATAAATGAATAAGGAAACTCAATAGGATTGAGATTTGGTGGAGGCCTCTGCATTGGGACTCAGCACCCAGAACAATAAATACCAAATTAGCTTAAGTTTCTCGAGGCAAAGTCCAATGCATTATATACTTTGCCCCTAATGCTTGCTGAATAGCTGTTGAATTGAATTGAGATGAATTATCAAATGAAAACAGGGATTTATAACAATGGCCTGAAATTGTATGGGGCATCCCAGATGTCCATATGAAAAGAGCCAGGTTGTTTGAAAATGATCCCAAACATCTAATAAGAATATCTTTATCCTCATTGTCAAAATCAAAATAACTATGGCCGCCATTTATTTGGTCCCTCCTGTGTGCTTGGTGCTGTTGAGTAGGTTATCTGTTAAACTTACCATCACCTTGCAAGGTAAGTTTTATAATGACCATTTCATAATGAAGAGAGACAGTTCCAGAAGGTCACGATCAAACAGATTATAAGGGGCCCAGTTAGGATTTAAATGCAGGTCTCCTGGGTTCCAAAGCTACTGTGGTGGCTGTATTTGTTTCCTTTCACAGACTGGGTTGTAGCATCAACAAAGGGCAATAAAGAAATTGCATTTCTCCTTAAGGAAAGATTCTGCAATGGCCTATAACTCCTCCTGAGGCACTGGTGGTCTTATGGTTACTCTGAATATCCTTAAGCTGCAACTACTAACCTAATTGTTTTCTGCTGGCAAATCTAGTTGACTTAATGTAAGCCATTATTTCCCACAGGATTGATGTTATGAATTGGTATTACCCTGTGGAAACGTTATATACCGTAAAAATACCAATACTAATCATGAAAACATTTGAAGGGAAAAAATAACCTCTAAATATGAGCTTTTGCAAATCTTTATCAAGAAGCCAACACAAATACTGAATGTAAAGGCTATACTGTAATTTCTTTTTCTTTTCTTTTTTTTTTAAGAGGCTTTACAAAAATCTGAATGCAATGAAGTTTGAAATGAAAATGCTGGCTTTCTTTCCTGGCAAATCTCTCTCTAACAAGCTTCTTAAGTACTCTTCTTTACTCCAGGGTTCTTTGAACTGAATTAAAATTAAAGTCAACTCCCTTAAACTTTTCTTATGTGTTAATATGCCTGAAAACCTCTGCAATCAGACTTTGACCAAGAAACCTTGATTCTTGTTTTGTGATGTCAAATGCTCTGCAATTTACTAGCCTTTTACTTCAACAGTTTCAGCTCAGCTCTCTGGAAGATTCTTCCCTTGCTTCTTTTGTGCACTGGTAGTCTCCCGGAGTTATAGCCCTTTCTTCCTGAAGAGCTCAAATTATCCTTTATTCAGGCTGAAAACTCCTTCTTTGATGTGTCATCACATCTGTCAGTTAGTTTTTCAAAGAGAGATGTTCCCCTGGTCAAAATGGTAGCTTTGCACCACATCTGTTAGCTTTTCAAAGAGAGATGCTCCTTTGGTCAAAATGGTAGCTTTGGTGGAGAAGCATATGGTTTGCATGTCTGTCTGGTGATAAAGCCATCGCAATCAAATTTACTCTACCTCATGACTCAGTCCATTGCTTTTCCTTATTATTGTTGGTGTTGATTCACTCACCTGATAATCAGCAGGAGCAGCTACAGTGATTGCAGTAAGTAGCCCCATTTTAATACAGGTTGTGAGTGCCCAGAAGTGTGTGAAAGTGTGTGTGTGTGTGTGTGTGTGTGTGTGTTATGAAAGTGGAAAGTTGCCAGTTGGCCCTTCCTAGGTTGGGGACAGTGCACATACTACTTGTCTTGAATCATGGGATAGGATGCATCGGAACACCTAGGGATTCACGGACCATGGTGCTCTGTCCTTATGGAACGTGAGCACTTCCTGAGCGGTGGGTACTCAGCTAACTATGGTGACGTTGACCTGATTTACAATACTGATTTTATCAAAAGGAACATAAGGTTTCAAAGTATAAAAAGTGTTCTGCTAGATCTGTTGTAGTCACAAGGCCCATGTGTTCGGTACATCAAATATTTAATATTGAACACATCAGAGTTTGGAATAAAGAAAGGTTTTCTTTATCAAAATGGCACCATGCATGACAAGAGGATGGGAGATTTCTAGTTTTCTCAAATCCATCTTAAGAGTGCCCCAAGTTCTAGTACCCTATATGTCCAGGGAAGGGAGAAGGGGTGGGACAAGAGGTGGGGTCCAAGGAAGAGCGGGAAATCTCCAAATCTCTTTGTTCCCAGTGCGTCAGACCAGAAGTTACTCAAGTCTCTGGCAGAACTCCTCCAGTCAGTTAGCATATCTACAGAAATACAGGCTGGAACCAAGGCAGAGTCCAGGAGAAAAGCAGAAGCATTCCACCCTGTTAGAGAGCTTCAACACTGTCAACACTCACCCCTGGACTAAAGCCCACACATCTGCCTCTTCTATGCCCAGGCCCATTGCCATGAGTCTTATGCCATGAAGGAAGGAGCACAGAATGGGGAGTTCTGAACAGGCTGCTGACGTGCAACTCAAAATTCCCAATGATACTTCTGGAAATGAAACTTTTAAACTCTGTCCATTTAGGTCAGTCGTTATTGTCC
The DNA here is from genome assembly GCF_004115265.2 of Rhinolophus ferrumequinum. Lineage (NCBI taxonomy): Eukaryota > Metazoa > Chordata > Mammalia > Chiroptera > Rhinolophidae > Rhinolophus > Rhinolophus ferrumequinum. Next base: position 29,967,186 of record NC_046307.1, read on the forward strand.
TTAGGGTCACAGATGAGAGGTTAATGTGAGAGCAGACGGAGGAGGCTAAGGAGCTGGGGCTGTGTGGTCGTCAGCTCTGATGGGCCACGTTCAAGCTGATGTGTAGGCTCACAGGCCAGTCTTGCAGAGAAAGCACAAAGAAGAGCTAAGAGACCAGAGAGATGGCAGCAGAGGCTCCTGATGAGCTGACGTGGTTCTAATCCCTTATGAGGCCGGTTGCTCCCTTGCCTTCGATTCTATGAGATGCTCTGATTCCTTTCAACAGACCCTCCTTAAAAAAACAAATCCACATCCAGGCTCTTGCCTTGACATATTATAACATCGTATATACAATTAGATCCAGATGACATAGTTCAAACCCCAGCTCTGTTGCTTATTAGCTCTACGTTCTACGCATCCTCTTCGTATCTCAATTATCTTATTTGTGTAGGGATAAATAACAATACTTACCTCCTAGGGTTGTGGGGATTACATGCGGTAATATGTCTAAAACATTATGCCAATGATTGCCCCATAGGAAGTGTTTTCTTTATAAGTAGTTGTTAGCTAAATACATTAAAAAAATACATTTCAGGCAGCTCATAGATACTTATGAGTCCATTGACCTGGCTTAAAAATTCCCTGATTTGGATTAAAATGTGTGTTTATATTCAGAATGAGTTATTATTTACCTGAAATTACATTTTATGGAATATGATCTATACAAAGACTCAATTTACTCAGACCAACAACCTAACGACTAAGTAAAAGAATTTAGCTTACTTCCTCTCCTCCCAGCTAAAATCAGAGGGAATAATTTTTGAAGCTTCACTCATTTACTCATTCATTCATTTGTTCATTCATTCATCACATCAGTTGTTCTTCCTTTTCTCTTCCCATTGGGTTGTTTTAGCTCCCTGTGAACTGATTGGTGTAGTTACTGAACCTGTCTAACTGTTGGTTGCTACTTCAGCTGCTCCCAAGGACTTGAAATATTCATTCCAGACCAAATGACCTTTCTGCCAGCAGCGAGCATGTCAAAACACAGAGAAAAAGACTCAGGGACTAAAAAAAAAGTAAGGCATGGAGAACAGGACTTGCCGTACCGAATGGAGCAAATCTTATTTACAAGTGACCTCTCACCCCTTAGATCAGCCCAAATAAAGAAGCATCTGTCATCTTTGGGAACATCCAATACTCTTCACCCTGACAAGGGGCCTCCAAAGACCAGATTCCATTTCAATCTAATTGGCTCTTTGCCCTTTACCTGCCTTCCTCCAGCCATGCACAGCAAGCTAAACCATCTTGGGATGGAAAGCCAGCCCAGAGATGAGCGGCATCTTGACAGCGGAACTGGGGGGGGGGGGGGAGGGTGTGGGGGGTGGAGGCAGGGCAGCAGCTCTGCTAATTAAAGAACAACCCAGTGCATTGATTTCAGCCTCAGAAGGAGCAGCCGTAGACTGTGGTGCCTGGGATCTTGGAGCTCCTATTGATGGCTGCGTTTAGGTAGAACTTTTCCCTGCATCCAGGCATTTCACAGAGCGATTTTTCTGAGTGAACTATCTAACCTGTGTGTGGTCCTCCTTTTAAGGTAGTTTTCTGAGCCACAAATGGACAAGTGTAAGTGTATGAGTTGGATAGTACATATGTCAAGCAGAGACGTCTTGGGACATTCTCTGAGTGTTATGTCCTTTTATGCTTCTACTCATAAGTATTTATCAAGCATACATATTAAGGATGAAACACCTGCGGAAGCTGATGATAAAACATGAACTTGACAAATGAGATCCTTGCCTTTATGAAGCTGACATTTTGGTGGCGGGGAGAGACGACAAAGAAAAATAAACAAGATTCTATCCGTCTGTGCTTAGTTCTCTGAAGGAAGTGAGCGGGCAAGGAGGAGACTCACAAGAGCAGGGTGAACACTTGCTTTTTATGCACCAGGCACAATTCTAAGCATTTGCTTGTAACAACTCACTTAACTTTCACAATCTTATGCTCTCAATTAATTTTTCCATTTGGCTGATGAGAAAACTGAGGCAGACAGAGGTTTTTCATGATTTGTTCCCAAATGGCTACTCCACCCTTCTAGTTGTTTGCCAAAACTTTTGTGTCATTCTTACTTCTCTTTGTCTGTCTCTCTATTGTAACCTAATATACAATATCCCATAATATACGATTAATCAGGAAACACCACCTTCTCCACCTCAGTATATACACAGAGTCTGACCACTTCTCACCTCCTCCACTGATAATACTCTGGTCTGAGCCACCATTATCTGTCAGCTGGCTTGTTACAATAAGCTCCTAACTGGCCACACATCGAGTCCTGCTCCTTAGCGTCTATTCTTAAAAGAGTAGCTGTAGTCATGCTTAAAAATATAAGTTCAATGATTTTATGACTCTGCTCGAAATTCTCCACTGGGCTCCTATATGCTCAGAGCAAAAGACCTGTGTGTTTGTATTACTTAGTTACTCTGCAGTCACCACAAAAGGCCCTACACATTCTAGCTCCTCCTCTCTTCTCTGACCACCGTTCTAAGCTCGCTCCCCTCCCGCTCACTCTGCTGTAGCCACACTGCTCTCCGAGTTGTTCTTAGGTTACACCAGGCATGCATCTCCTCAAACCCAAGGACCTGCAATTGCTTCTGTCTTTATACATACACACCAGGCTCCTTTCATCACATTCTCTGGTTCTTGCTCAAATGTCATGTTTTCACTGGGAACCCTCCCGACCACCCTATTTCAAACTGCAAACCTCCTATACTCCAACATTCTTTATCATTCTCCCTTACATTTTTCTCCCCAAAGCATTTACCTCCACCTGATATATGCTTTTACTGTTTTTTGTTTGTTGCTTGCTTCCTCCTACTAAAATGTAAAGTACACGAGGGCAAGGATTTTTGTCTGTTTTGTCGATTCCTTTTTTAGATGGCCTAGAATAGTTCCTTGTGTGTAGGAGGCACGTAATAAATATATCGTGAAATAATGAGTTAAGGAAGAGGACCTATATTTTCTGACATAATAAAAAAAAATATTAAGATTGAAAGAGATAATGATGCCTGGCCTACAAGAAGACAAGAGGGAATGACTACAAGTAGTAAGATAAAGGAAGGAAGGAAAGTTCACAGGGGGAGTATTTGAAGCGAAATAAGAGAGGCCAGGCATGAAAACAGCCTGAAGATATGCAAAAGGTTGGCTTCCGTTCCCTCGGTCTTCCCTGATTACCTTAGATTAACACTCTGCTCACTAAGAATGTCTGTGATCTTGGAGAAGGGACTTTCTCTCTCTAGACCTTGCAGGTAAAGTAAGTGCAGTTCACCAATGTTTAACCATGGTACCCAGCTCTAACCACCTCGGACCATGTCACAGGCTTATCAAGGGATTCTCAGGGAGAAAATGGACAGGCTCCTTATCATTGATCATTCTGAACGCCATGTTTGTGGGAAGAGGTGCAGGGAAGGAAATGGCAAAATCCCTGACTCAGATCTTGAACAGTCTGAAAACTGAGGCCAGGACTTGTTTGTTCTTCATGATTGGAGCTCTGCAGGAGGGACGTGTACACAGAAGGCTGATCACAATCACAGAGTATGGGGCTGGGGAAGGTTTGCCCCAAACCACAGAATAATTACAGGCAGCATCAGGAGAGACACTGAGAGCCACACCAACCTAACTCAGGATGGTGCAAGTTCTGGCTTCAGAAGGTGGTCATTGCTGCTCTTGGGTGCTTTGGGTTTTTTCTTGGTGCAGTGGGTGTACTGCTTGCCAATGCTGGAGAGGAATGCAGGGCTTTTCTTAGGAGTTTCCAGGCATGTGAGCCCAGCCGTCTCTGTGAGCCCAGAAGAGAAGCCTAGGCAAGACTACTGTGTAACCAAAGGTGAAACAGGCTCAGGCATCTGTAGCAGCCAGTGTATTTTTGGAAAACACATTTCCATCTTCAATTTACACCAGATCTGAAGTGGAACTAAGTCATCACAATGTGTTAGCTCCTGTTTATCCAGCCCTGGACAGCTAGCTAGCATTGTTCAGCAGATACCTTCAGGGAATGTCTCTAGGAGGCAGGGCATCCGAAGGCTGCTACAGGAATGTGGCTCCCTTGAGTATGGCCTTTCCTTAGTCACAACACACGGAAGTGACATCCTCTTATCCTGAGAGAAGATGGAAGGTTGGTAACGGAAACAGAGAGAACAAGTGAGTGGGAGTGAAACGGGGAGAGAGAAAAGGATGAAGAAAGGACTAAAGAATAGGACTAAAGAATATGGGTACCTATCACAGTCAGCATTATATTAACTGCATTAAAAGCATTAGCTCTGATGTGGTCCTGACCCAGCCCTCTGCCATAATGGCCAGCCAGGACCTACCTGGGCTGATCCTCGGTGAGTGTGTTTAACTCTGCACAGGGGATGCTCATTGACAAGAGTGCAGTTAGCTGCTCCTGACGCCTTTGCAAATATGTGACTTGGGTAAGGTTACATTAAGAGTGTCCTTCACAAGCATGATGCAATGACCTTCTGAACCCTGGACGGAGAATCTGGTGGAGTGGTATTAGGTGAGACACAAAATCGAGAGGCAGATGGTGATCCCGGCTCAATATAAAGTTCTTGTTGCTACTTTTGAACAAATTCATTCATTCATTCAACACATTTGTCAACTACTGATAATGAAACCTATGATTTATTAAGTGCTAACTATATTCCAGGTACTATGGTAAGACCTAAATTTGTATTATCTATCTGTCCATCCGTCTGTCCATCCATCCATCCAATAAGTAATTACTGAGTGCTTGTTATATGTCAGGCATTGTTTTAGGCACGGGGGATATAGTATTGACAAAAAACAATACGAAAGAAAACAAAACTTCTGTCTCCATGTGTGTGTGTGTGTGTGTGTGTGTGTGTGTGTAACAACTATATAATAATTCAGTAACGATAAGTGCTATGAAGTACAGTAAAGCAGGGTAGGGGAACTAGGTAACGGGTGTGGTTGCTATTTTATGTAGTGAGGTCAGGACGGCCTCTGGGACAAGGCGACATTTGGACAGGGCCGGGGAGTAAGGCACTAAAGCCATGAGGATACCTTGGGGAGAATCCAGGAAGAAAAAAAGAGCCAGTGTAAGGCCTCAAAGTGGAAGCATGCTTGTCATTTTTGAGAACAGGAGACCAGTGTAGCTGGGGCAAAGAGTGGAAAGAGGATGAGCGGTTTGGAGGTTACTGAAATAATATTATCACTTGAGAAATTATGGTGGTCTAGACCAGTGAGCTAGTGTTGGAGATGATACATGGCCAGATTCTGGACATATTTAGAAAAGCTCAAAGGATTGCCTGATGTACTGCATGTGGTGTAGAAAAGAAAGAGAAGTCAAGGAACTGAGTGCAATATTTAACACAATCAATGGGAAGGATGTGGTTATATATTGAGATGGGAAGACTATGGAAAGAACTGGCTTGGGAGAGAATATTGGGCGTTCAGTTTTAGATATGTAGTTTTAAGATACCTATTAATTATCCAAATGGAGATGACCAGTAGACAACTGGTTATTGGAATCCAACATCAGGGGGAGACATCTCGGTGGAGATATACATTTTCAAATCATCAGTGTGCAGATAGCATTTAAAGCCATGGAATAATATGAGATCATCTAGACAGTCAGTTCGAAGAAGTGTCCTAAGAACTAAATCCTGGGAGTTGAGGAAGAGCAGCCAATGAAGTCAGAGGAGAACCAAAGGAGAATAGAATCCTGGAAGCCAGAGAAAAAAGTGTTTGAAAAATGGAGAATAATAACTGGTCATTGGATTTGCCCATATGAAGCTCTTAATAAATGTTCTCAATTAAAAGTTGTTGAGAAAACTGGATAGCTACATGCGAAATAATGAAACTGGACTACTTTCTTATACCATACACAAAAATAAACTCAAAATAGATTAAAGACTTAAATGTGATACCTGAGACCATAAACCTCCTAGAAAAAAATACAGGCAATAAACTCTTTGACACTGGTCTTAGCAATATTTTTTGGGGTCAGTCTTCTCAGGCAGGGCAATAAAAGTAAAAATAAACAAATGGGACTACATCAAAGTAAAAAGCTTCTGCACAGTGAGGAAATCATCATCAAAATGAAAAGGCAACCTATTGAACGGGAGAAGACATTCACAAATGATATATCTGATACAGGGTTACTATCCAAAATATATAAAGAATTTATAAAACTCAGTATCAAAAAATAAACAATCAACTAAAAAATGGGCTGAGCACCTGAATGTTTTTCCAAAGAAGACAGACAGATGGTCAACAGACACATGAAAAAATGCTCAACATCACAATTCAACAGGGAAATGCAAATCAAAACTACAATGAGATACCACCTCACACCCATTCAAATTGCTATTATCAATAAGACAAGAAATAACAAGCACTGGCAAGGATATGGACAAAAGGAAACCCTTGTGCACTGCTGGTGGGAATGTAAATTGGTGCACCTACTATGGAAAACAGTATGGAGGTTCCTCAAAAACTTAAAAATGGACGTACCATATGACTCAATCAAAATTTTAACGAAATGTTTTTGAAGAAACTGTCAAGTTAAGGTAAAACTTTATATGGAAGTGCAAAAGCCCTGGGATAACAAAAACAATCTCGGAAAAGGTTAAGTTTAAAGGACCTATGCTGCCTGATTTCAAGACTTACTATAAATGTAAATTAACCAGGACAGTTTGGTATTGGCAAAATATAGACAGACAAATGGACTAGTACAGAGAACCTAGAAACAGGACCTTATATGATCAATTGATTTTTAACAAAAGTGCCAAGGAAATTCAATGAGAAAAGCATAGTTAGTCCTTTCAACCACTGGTGCCAGAAGGACTAGATAGTTATATGGGAAAAAAAAATGAAACTTGACTCTTATTTTTCACTCTACCTACAAATTAATTTGAAGTGAATCATAGACCAAAGTTTAAGAGCTAAAACAATGACAATGCTTCACAAAAAAACATTAGAGACAATCTTTGTGATCTTGGATTAGGTAAAAGCTTTTTGACAGGACACCAAAAGCACTAACTATAAAAGAAAATCATTCATGAATAATTCATGGGTCATAGCAAGATTAAAATCTTTTTTGTTTTAGAAGACATAGAGAAAACCAAAAGTCAAGGCATGTGATTACAGGAAATACTTGCAAAACATATATCTGACAAAAGGGTTGTATCTAGATTATACAGAAAGAACTCTTAAAACTCAATTATAATAAGAGAAGCAACCTAATTTAGAAAGTGCATGAAATATTTGAACAGGTACTTCACAAAAAAAGATAAAAGAAATAGCCAAATAAACATGTGCTTGACATCAGTAGGTATCAGAGAAATGCAAATAAAAGCCACTATACATACACATTAACCAAAATTCAAAAGAGCGACACTATCAAATGTTGGGAAAATTTGGGATAAGTGGGACTCACGCTGGCTGATGCCAGTATGAAATAGGACAGCTGGCTTGAAAAATAGTTTGGCAGTTTCTTATAAAGTTACACAAATGCCCTACAGCCCACCAGTCCCACTTCTGGTATTTACCCAAGAGAAAAGAAAACATATTCACACGAAGACTTGAATGTATATATTTATAGTAGCATTCTTCAAAATAGTCCCAAGGTGGAAACAACTGAAACGTCCAACAACGGGAGAACAGATAAAAAGTTGTCACATATTTATATTATGGACTGTTAGACATAAAAAGGAATGAACTATTGATAAACTCAACAATGTGATTGCATTTCAAAAACATGCTGAGTAAAAGGTGTCAAACATGTAAGACTATTATACCCTGTATGATTCCATTTATACGCAATTCCAAAAAAGGGAAAAGTATGGTGAGAGAAAGCACGTCAGTAGTTTCTAGTGGCCAAGGGGAAGGGACTGACTGCAAAAGGTACGAGGGGACTTTTGGTGGTGATAGAAATGTTCTATATCTTGACTGTGGCGATGGTGACAGAACTACGTACAATTACTAAACTTCAGCCTGTACATCTAAAATGGGTGAATTTTATTATATTCAAACTACACCCCCATGAAGCGGGGGAAAGAAAACCCTAATATGTAAGACAGAGATCAGAGAGACTTTGAAATTATAGCAAATATGGGAGGGCCCAGATTTTACCCCATCTTCACTCTGTGAGATCCATAAACCAGCAGCATATCTAATCTTAAATTAGCACACTCAACCGTATGTGCCGTACATTCACACACACAGAAACGTACATCAATTTAAATAATGGACATTGTTCCTCCTGCCACTCCATCCACTCACTGAGCATGTACCCTGGAGAGAGCATGGGTGAGATATATGAATGGCTGCAATTCTTCAATTCTCAAGCACCTAACACCAGCGATTCCAATGTATTAAGGTAACCCATTTTTTAACAACATGGTCCCCAGAGGCAACCAGCTTTAACTGTCCAGGGTTGTGAAAATAAAATCACAGATATGCACATATATAGTATTGCATGGACAATTTGAAAGATTTTCAAAAGTAATTTTGATCAAATATGACTTTTGTTTTAAGGCCAATTGTCCAAGCTAATGCCTACGTGTGCTGTGACTTCACTGAACTTGAAGGCGATAAAAGACCACTCCGTGCCTGGGCACTCCAAGTGAAGAATTTGGTACCTCACAAAACATTCCAATCCATTTTGGATCACAGCACTGTCAATTTTCCAAATGCAAGGTCATCTCACCATGACCTCCACTTATTGGCCCTGGTCTGTTCTATGGAGCCACGTTGAAAAACTGCCAACTTTTCTCTGAGAGTTTTATTCAAATATCTGAAGGGCTATTGGGTTCACCTCTGTTGTTTTTCTTTCTAATACTAAACAATCCTAGTACTAGACTGGTTTTTCTTCCCTTCTGTAATTAGTCCCCAATGGCCTGTGGCCTCAACCCCAAACAAATGCCAAATCAGGCAATCGTACACCACCTGTCTTCCAGTTCTGTAACAATTCAGCTATTGCAAAGTACAGGAGGCCCTGAATATCAAGAATTCCTGCACTGGTTGCATTTTCTAGCCAAGTGCTGCAAGAAGGAGCAGTGGTGAAAGTCTTGGCACTTTTGCCTGACCTCCATCCCCGACATGTCTTTGATCTGCTTTGTGCGATCGCCATCCCTTGACAGCTCTCTAACCAACTCGGCTCTCATCTCAATGAAACTTTATAAGCTCAAGGAATAGAAATGGCCTCCCCAATCCTCACTTCCCTTGCCCTAGCCTTCATCAGGGAGCTATTCAATATAGAATAATGATCTTTAAGAAGTTGCATGTTTATTCTGCAGGCAATCTCTGCTGTGTCCATTAGAGGACTGAGCCCTCTCCCAGGCTTGTACAAATAGTTCTCCTGGAAGCAGTCACGCTTTATGAACTGTTCACAGGGTAAGCACATCACCAGCTGTCAGCAGCTGAACACTCTTTTACCCTGAAGAGCTAGAAAAGGAAGGAAAGACAAATAGCTCTGAAGAAATGCTTCTATAAATTTAGCAAACAGAATTGTTGGTTGCCTCTCATTTTGTTAATGGCATTACTCAGTATATGCAGCCTAAGACATCCAGAGGGAGGAAGGGAGAAGTTTCTATAGGACCCTTCCTATTCTATGAATGAGTAAGAAACTAGATGGGAGGTCAGAGGCTTGGGTCCCTATCCTGACTCTGCCTTGAGTTGCCTTCAGCAATGGTTTCTAGCAGTCTCTTCTTACCTAGAAATACCCTAGAAGAGCCTATGGGTAACCAGCCTGTCAACTGCCATTTCCAGGATCAAATGCAACAAAAACAATAGCACCATGCAAAGGATGGGAAAATTGTTACTAGTTAAACCTGTTTTGCACTTTATATTTTTCAAGGATATTTTCTTCCCTATAGCTCGGTGGAGCCTTGCACTATCTTTCTAAGCAATATGAGGCAGATAATGTTAACTCCATTTTAACCTGATAGGGAACTACACTGCGGAGGTTGAGAGAGTCACTCAAGATAGCAATTCGGGGCAGATCTGGGGACTCAGACAGGTCAGGTCTCCTAACTGCTAGTGCAGGGATCTTTGCATATTCTGTTCTGCATAGGCCACCATTATCCTCAACCAAATAACCATTATTTTCAGAACTATTTGCTGAGCACTGATTAGATACCAGGCTTTGGGCTAAGTGTGTCACTAACACTGTTTCCAAATGGAATCATGAGAACAAGTCTATGCAGAAGAAATACAGATATGCAAACTGAAGCTCCAACAGGTCAAATATCTTGCCAGAGTTATTCTCTGATCCACAACACATTGGTATGTAATTGTGAGCAACTGACCACCACTCTGCTTCTTAGTTTAATGGAGTTAAGGGTATCTACTCTTAGTCTTCCAAGGGCAAGCTAACATGGGGACCATCTGTGCTAACAGACAAGACAGTGTCTTGAAATGTGTGAGGTGACAATCCTTTTCTTACAGCTAGTAGATGGCAGAGCTAGGGTTCAAATTCAGGACTGTGCATTTCTAGACTGGGTGTCTGTGCTATACAGCATACTAACTACGTACAAAACAAGCCATTATCTAGACCCTTTATTGCAGGTCACCTACACAGAAGAAATAGGACTCCACGGTAAACACTTAAATCTTTGTTCATTAAAAAAAAAAAAAAAAAAAGTGGTCAGTGAGTCTTTTGAACCCTTAAATCCCAAAAGGCCATTTTTCATGCTGGACACATAGGCATTGAGAAGTTAATGCTGAGTGGTGACAAAAGAAGCCATAGCTACTTTGGGTGCACTTGTGATTCACCTCTGTCTTGCAAGTCTTTGCTTTTCACCTGCTGAGCAAGTAAGTATCACCAAGGAAACACGATCTTTTTTCTCCTGTCATTCTGAACTGAGTGTAGCCACTTCAAATGATGGCAGTTGCTGCTTTTGGAAAAGGAAAGGTGGAGGGCGTGGGGGAGGCCTAAGAAAAGAAAGAAAGGAGGAAAGAGTGATTTGAGGGATTTTGAGGAGGGTCTTCTGAGACTTCCTGGTTTCTGGTTCTGGCTGCATTTACTGAAAATATCCTACAGACATCTTGGCTGGTGATCTCTGAGTGATTGAAAGGTCTGATGGAATAAGTTTTAATTGCTTTTTAAAGAATGTTTCTTTCTACAAAGTTCCTAAAGCAACCCTCTGGCTGCCCTGAAGTCATTACCGCTAGATCCTTTGAGCTGAAATAGGAGGAGAGGGAATGAAATGATAATTAAAAATAATTATGATGGCGCTGATGATAGTGTCAGAGCGTACATGGAATGCTTACTATATGCACAGCATTTTGCCAAACACTTTATGCCCCGTGTTTTATTAAATCCTCACAACAACCCCGTGGGGCTGGCACTATTACTGTCCCCATTTTGTAGATAATAAAACTGAAGCTAAGAGTTTCAAGAGTAAATTTTTTTTTTTTTTTTTTTTTTTTTTTTTTTTTAAGTAACTGACTTGAGGTGAAACAGCCAGGAGCAACTGGAATCTTGGTCTCAACCTATGAACCAGGCCATCCAGACAAAGGACAAGTTTAGCAGTAGGAAAAAAAAAATACAGTGAATTAAATTTTTTATTTAAAACTTATTTAACACAGTGCAGGGCTCATAGGACTGTTGCTAAATGATACCTCTGAAATCATCTAAGTTAGTGTTCTCACAGGGATTGATTTTTGTCCTTCAGGGCACATTTGGCAATGTCTGGAGGTATTTTTAATTGCCACATGTGGGGAGAGGGGTGGGTCACGCCCCTGGCTCGCAGTGGGTAGAAGCCAGGAATGCTTCTAAGGATCCTCCAATGCCCAGGACAGCTCCCCCAAGAAGGAAGCATCCAGCGCCAGATGCCAATAATAACAACAACACTACCTGTCACGGTTCAACTCTCTAGGAGCCTCACGTTTAAGTTTCGTGTTTTATTTACAAGGTATATTTCAGCAGTAGAGTGTAAAGAAACTAAAGCTCAGGAGAGGCTTAACTGGTTGTTATTTGTACCATCAGCCCCAGACTGATGCAAATGAATTACCTTATGTTGGGGCCCAGACGAAGCGGATATTGGCAGTGCCTCTGCAAAGCTGTGGGGAGACATGAGCAAGCGTATCAGAGGTGCTGCCCAGCTCGCCGGCCTGAGGGTCAGAGCCCAGACTGCTGTATCTGCCCTCCCCATCCTGACTCTACTTCCAAATGCTGCTGTTTCTCCCCGGCCCAGGATACAGTCCTCCCCCTTTCCTAGAGAGGAGACAAGTATGTTTCCTCCTGCCTAGAACCACGGCTTTCTGACTCGCTTACTGGAGTCCAAGGTTCCCTGAAGGTACCTCGTGGACTATTACTGGGTCCCATCTCCCTTGAATCAGTGCAATTCCTTTTTTATCTATAGAAATAAAGTGGATTTGGTGCCTGTTTGTTCCTAACCACTCTAAAGGCTAGACAGATTTTCACCAAATTTGGAGAATAACATGTGGGATATTCTGACTTATCATGTACTCTGAGACAGAAACGAGCATCTCTTCGAAAGACCCTATGAAGCACCTCAAAGACAGGTTATCTAATTCTGAGGTACAATGACCGGCCTGTGTAGCTGTCAATCGGGAGAGACAGCTCACGCGTGCGAAATCCCTGTGGACAGTAAAATCAAACAGCAGTTTCAACAGGACCCCAAATCATAAGCCACAAAGGCATCTCTCTATGGCTGGCTCTCATTTGCAATCGGCTGCTGCTTTACGTAATGAACCAGGGTGAACAGCAGACCAGTGGCAGGAAAAGGTCGTGGGCAGCCTGGAGGACGCGTGCCTGACCTCCACCTGGAGCTCTGTGACCTTGAACAAATTACTTAACATCTGTGTGCCTCAGTTTCCTCACAGCATTGTTGTAAGTCTTAGATGACTTACGGGCCAGCTCTTCACATAAACAGTGTCTGTACATGGCAAGTTCTCAGCGAGGATTAGCTGGTGCTATTGTTACTGCCATCATTATCATTATGTCTGAGCAGTGTATAATGGACACCAGCTGATTCCATTTCATATGCTGGCATTCTACGTAAGGTTTCATTTTTCTTAAAAAAAGGTTTTCTACTAAAAATAAATATGAAAAGCCACTGGGCAGCTAGCTTCATTTTCACATCAAGAGCTTTTCAGACTAAATGCCACCCAATATTAAAACCAGATTTCTCTTATTTTAGAGACTAAAGCAAAATGATCACATGACCACAGGGGCGGGGGGAAGCTCAATGGTGCAATCTTAGGCCAAACGATACAGCACTCAGGAGGTTGCCTTCCTGCCTCTTCTTTGCCCTTCACATTTAAAGAAGGCTGTGCAATCCTTCAGTCACTCACTTGCATTCTCACTGTCCCTCACTGGCGTTTGTTAAAGACATTAGTCACTGCAAGAGGGTCGGCCTCCTGCGTTCCACCTTGATCCGGGGAGCTCAGTTGGTGGAGGACCTCAGAAGAGTGTCAGAGAAACTTACAGAGGACTGTAGTACAGTGGTTACACCTTTAGTGACCCTGAACTGCCTGGGTTCAAATCCTGGGCTTTGTCACTTACAAGCGCTGTGACGTTGGCAAGTTATTGAACATCTCAACCACAACCCAGATTGGGTATGTAAGTCATCCATGGTCACACAGAAAATGGCACAGCTAGCACTGGAACCCAAGACTCCCGACCAAAGATGGCAAAGGCTGCCCCTGGTCTGGATTCACTTTGTGGATGGGCTTTGTTTAGACAGCACAGTGTTTTGAAAAATATTTGATTTAGGTGCGTGATTTAAAGGAATGGGATTTCACCTAAAACTCTGGAATTCCAGTTTCTGTTTCCTCGTCAGTGAAAGAGGGGTCATGATAGAATCTGTCTCCCAGAGCTGACATGAGGACTAAATGTGAATAATCCATGGAAGCTTTGGGTACAGTGCCCAGCATTCAGAATATGCACAAAGAGCTGTTGTCAGCAGCAGCGCTAAAGCCAGTTTCTGACTGTTCGCACTCTACGGCTGTCTTTCTTACCCACTCACATCTCTGAATTTGGAACCCATGCTTTTAACCATCGTGGGAAAACAGATGAATCTCACCCAGAGAGGAGCCCTGGAGGGAGTTAAGCAAGAGGAGAGGAATTATTCAGCATTCGGCAGGGGCAGGCACTTTCTAGCAGCTTCAAATCGATCCACTTATGTAACCCTCAGAACAACTGGATGAGGTCACTCAAGTTTTCCAATGTATAAATCTTGTTTCTCAAACTAGTCTGTAAGCACCTCCAGTGTGGGCCTGGCACCGCATGCCTCTGGACATTCATTCACACTGTACTCTGTGGGATGGTCAAGATCGTCTCATCCCCTCGTGGCCCAGAGATTGGAGGTGAATCGCCCAACGTCACACAGTGAGCAGCAAGCCCGGACTTGAACCTAAGGCTCGTTACCAGTGGTGGCCAATTGGCTGCTCATGCCTGTTCCTACTTTGTAGATGGGCTTAGGTGACCTGCACCACGTGTTGAAAAAAATTAGTTGCCGGAGTTTAAAAAAAAAAAAAAATTGTGAGATTTCATACACAAATCTAGATTTTTGGCTTCTTGTTAGGTCTGGCCTTCTTGGGCCTTGGTCCTACAAGGCAACAACAGCTGGAGCTGGGGACCCTTTGCCTTTATCTGACGCAAGTGCTCTCATTCCTTGTTGTCCCAAGGACTCCGGGCGGGGTGGCAAGCCACCATTTTTCTGTTCTGCAGCCTGTTATGTGACCTGCCTGGTCTCTGTAGGCATTTGAACTTGTGACCCTGAGGTCCTGCCTAGTCCTTTTCCAGCCCTGCCCAGTGCCTTCCACACTGGATTAAATACTGGATTAAATTAATCAGCAGTCCTCCGAATAACTTGTAATGAGTGGGACTGTGTTCCTCACAAGACATTTGCTGAAGTCCTAACGCCCAGGACCTGAGAATGTGATGTTATTTGGAAATAGGGTTTTTGCAGATGTAATCAAATTAAGATGAGGTCGTACTGAGTTAGGGTGGCCGTGACTCTAGTATGATGTGTCCTTGTAAGAAGAGGAGAAGAGAGACAGACACAGACCCAGAAGGAAGACGCTCCTGTGAAGATGAAGGCAGATTGGAGTTAAGCTACACAAACTAAGGAATGTCTGGGTCTCCCAGAAACTGGCAGAGACAAGGAAGGATCCAGCCCTGGAGGCTTTGGAGGGAGCATGATTCTGCAGACACCTCCATCTTGGATTTCTAGCCCCTAGAACAATTTCTGTTGTTTTAAGCCACCCAGTTCCTGGTACTTTGTTATGGTAGCCCTAGGAAACTAATACACGGTCCTGTCATATAATCCTTTCATTTCTTGTTCTCATAGCTCGCATTTATTTTTGTTTCTCTTCTTTCCTGTGTCCTTTTCTCTTCTCATCCATCCTCTGATACTTCTCTGTCCTTCTTCTCCCTGTCTGCCCCAGGTCCACTGACTCTGAGCATGACTAATGTTTCCCAGGATGAAAAGATCACTGGGTCCAGTTCAGATTTTGACAAATAGGAGGGTAACAAAGGGGAGGAACTATTTGCAGGCTCCCAGCTGGGTAGTATAGTTGCCTGGCTGCCAGAAACAGTGGCAGGAACCTGAGATGTGCCATGTGGGTCACTGCAGTACCACCTCTGAAAGCTGTAAGAACGACAAGCTTGCCTAGGATGTTGTGTGAATTTGCCCAGACACCTCCTTCCCCAGCATCTCAAAATTTACTCCAGTAGCTTCTTAGCATTCAGCGCAGCCCTCCCTGGTGAAGCTTAGACAGGCCACTCGCTCCCGAAAAAGCAGGGCACTGACAGTTTTTCTCTTTTCCCTTCCTCACTGCTTAATCTGTCCACTTCCCAATACTAATGGATTTTTAAATGACACTAGGACAATTGATGGCATTTCCCAATTAAACCCAAATACCCTTCACCCACCCTTTCCACAGCCACTGAGTTCTAAAGGCGCGCTGGGAGCAGAGGCCCACCTAGGCATCACTCCCTACCTCTCTGCCTCCTACCCTCTCTGCCTGCAGAGATCCCCCCCGCCACTACCCCCTGGACCTGCTCAGAGATGCAGGAGTGCCTTCCAGATGCCAGCTAGAGTGATGTTGGCTGAGATTCCTGAGCAGGAGAGTCAGAGACAGGATTTTTCCCAATCCTTTCCGATGTCAACTGGTTTCATAAGCACTGAATTCAGATGCTTCCCTCAGGATGGGGAGAAATTCTTTCACAGCCATAGCCATTTTGAGAGCGTCTCATAGCAAGTTTGAGAGAGGATGGGCTAAGGGCCTGGGGAAGCATATCCTCTTATCTTTTATTATTAAAAATTATTAGAAATGAAACACTGCCGCTACTGCTTATTGAATACATGCTCTGTGCTGGGCTCCTTACACAAATGATCTCTAATCCTTATAAGAACATTGGAGACGGATAATCTGTTGTACAGATGAAAAAGACATGGAAGTTAAATGACTTGTCCAAGACCACACACCTGGTAAACGTCAGTGCTGAATCTAAGGTGGTCTAGGAGTGACTTATTGCTGCTTGCTGCAGAAAGAATGAATTAAGTAAATATATATGGAGACTGTGCTCAAGTCTACCTTAGAGGGGTGACAAATGGCAAAGAAGGAGCCAGGAGGTTCCCTCCTCCTCTTTCTGTAATCCAGCTGCCCTCTCCATGCTATGGTAGCAAGCCCCACCTCCGGTTTGTTTCCACATCTCTTCCCCAAGCCTTGTCTTATTTATTCCTCACCACCACCTGGTGGGGTGGGGCTCACTATTGTCACTATTACCACCCCGTCCATCCCCCAACACAGAGAAGGAAACTCTCTGAGAATTTAGAAACTCGCTCAAGATTCACACGTCAGCTAGCTGTGGCGCTGGGTCTCAAATCAAACTCACTGACGTCATGCGTATTCCTGGCAGTTAAAACGGCAGAAACCACGGTCTTGCGTGTTATAGGTCTGGATGAATTTAGACTTTGGAGCAAGTCCGTGGACTACTAGAAGAAAGAGTTCAGCGTTGGACTTGCTGGAAGAGGGAACAGAACTAAGTGAGCGCATGGAGGGTCACAGATGAAATCCTCTCGTCATAGCCGACTACCACCAGAGACAGAGCACACGGGCCACATCCTTATTCTCACTCCATCGTGTCCCACCTGTGGCACTCTCACCACAGAATTCTCCAAACCCAACTGAGGGTGTTGAGCTCCACGAAAGCTAAGTTCCTGGATATCAGTGCCAATAGCAACAGGGGAGTTCCGTTTCCTTTTTCCTCCAAAGCTGAGGATGACCTCCAATCGCTCACGTGCAGGGAGCAGCACTGAAGGAAGAGAAGGTGCAGAACGTAATTCAAGACGGAACGTAGGGAGCTGCTCCGCCTGGTTCTGCTGTGGTTGCTCTTATGCACCTCAGGATGGGGTCTACACAAGATCTCACTCCAGAATCCCTCTTGTCGTGCTCTAAGCGAAACATGTCACCTTCTCATAGTGTTCCACGAGGTCTGTTTCAAACTCTGAGCGTACCCACACACAATCTCACACAAAAGCTTGACAAGGGCCATTCTAAAGGCTTAACGTGGCTTCACCAACTCGGCTTCTTTGTAACTGACCAAAAAGAATGTCAAACTCACTTCTCCACCACTGACCCCCATTTAGCGAGTGGCCCTGCCATTCATTCAGTTGACCGGCAACTTGGCCTTCATTTTTCACTTCTTGAACTTTCTTTCATCCCCAATACGTTCTGTTGGTTCTTTTTAGAATTTTTAGACTACACCCACTCCATTATCTCCACTGCCACTACTCTTGTCTAATCCATCACCCACATTCTTGACTTTAGAGTGTCTCCATCATTCCTTCCACCATGATGGTTTGGCTCCAGAACCATCCTTCATTCTGCTGCCAGCACGACATTGTTATAAACCTGCTTAAAAGACTATAATGGCTCCTCATTGCCTTCCAGATAGATTACAAACCCTTCACTATGACTTATTCTAAGATAACTCACAATTTAGGCCATGCTAACTTCTCCAGCTGAGCCCGTCCTTCCTCCGATGCCTTCTCACGCTCCACTCCAGCCCTAATGAACTTTCTGCAGTCGCCCAGGTCCCAGTTTTCTCTCTCCTCAAGGCCTCCGAACACTTTGCTCCTGTTACCAGGGATGTCCCAGGGCTTTTTCACCAGATCTCCCCTACTCGTTCTTCAGATGCCAGCATAGACATTCCCTGGGGGGAACCTCCCCCTCCACCCCAGCACCTGTGTCAGCACTATCTGCACCTACTCCTATTGCCCGCCTGTACTTTTGCTCCTGAAGAACTTCCCCTTGTACAGCAATGGCTTGTTTAGCTGTCTTTCTGTTCCAGACAGGGAGCTCCGAGAGGTTCCAAACTGTCCATTATTAAGCATAGCACCAGGCATGTGGTGGGTACTCAATAAATATTTATTGCTTCCTTTTCCTTCCCTGTCAGTTTCATTGTGACTGACCACATCAGCCACAGTTAGTTTCTCTCAAACACATGTCAGGGTCTGTCCCCAGGATCTTTACTCCCCTTTTATCTCCCCCTCACGTTTCTGCTCAGAAAAAGTTGTTTCAGGCTCATGCCATGAAATGTCACTTCAAAATATTTGACCAAAAACAGAGAGAAGCTTAGTGTTGTTTTCTTTTCCTCCTCCATTCTTCCATAGCGACAGGATGAACTGAGCATATAGTGGAGCTGCGTTGCCATGGTAACTGATAAAGGTCTAGTCCTTTCACTTTCTTTGTGGGGGAAAATATATCTCTTTTTCTATAACTAGCAAGAGACGAGGATTTATCTTATCACCTGCTACATACCTAATAGCCCAATGGACTCATTTTCAATTACCTAGTGATTTCATATCATTCTGGAAACTCTGCTGCTGGTCAAAATAGTCTGTCAGAACGAACACTGTCACTGGTGCCATACCCCTGGCTGTCACGATGGAGTCTTACAAAGGCTTGGCAGGAGGAATTTTGAAATGTTTGACACAAAGGGTCTGGAGAACAGGGGGTGTGTATGTGTGTGCATGCGTGTGTGTGTGTACATTCACACGTGTCTGTTTGTGGTACAGGACAGGCAAAAGAGGAGATATGTTTCACATTTTTGTCCTGAGTGAACTAGGTCCTTAGATGGAATAACTTAGGGACTCTCTGAACATGAAGCCTTTACCATAAAGAGCAGAAGAAGAGTTTTGATGCCCAGGATCAGTATGCGTCCTCTAATTGGTTATACGTGTAGGAGTCAAAGACGGCTGCTCATAGACATTTTTGACTCTATGTAGGGCAGCCACATTTCCAATCTTAAAAAACAAAAATCACATAAAAAGACATTTGTGCATGCAAGAGAATACAGATAAACTAGAGCCAATTCAAACTCCAGGGGGCAGGTCTCCCCCATTTTTCATTCTAGGGAAAAGACAAAAACATGATTTCTTCCATTTGTAGAGCCTTTAGATTTCCCTGGGTCATCTATCAGTTGGGTCACCCATTTTATGAGGTAGGTGGATTATCTTGCAGTCCAGAGAGGCTAAATGACCTCCAAAGGTCACCAAGCAAGCTCATGACAGGCTCAGTGAGAATCCAGGTCTGCAAACTTGAAATCCAATGCCTATCCCACCCATTGTACAAGGATTCCCTCTCAAGTCAGAGCTGGCCTTCTGACCTAGCCATCTCCTTTGCATTCTACCTCCACAGGCCACAACAAATATTCATGGCAAAAGCCTCTGGGGCAGGACATTTCAGTGGTTAGTCTTCTAGAAGTTTCTCTGTGCAAAGCCAATACCTCTGTTGTGAGTTGAGTGTCCTACTGCTGATGCTCTAATCCCATTTTCTTCTAAAAGCAACCAGGTGTGGTCAGTACTACTATCGATGATCCTGATTATTAAAATGAAGAAAGAGGCTCAGACAGGTTAGGTTCCTTGCTCAAGGTTAAGGAGTGAATAACCTGCGGAACCAAATATGAAGAGAAGAGAAAAGGAAAGAAGGAAGGGAAGAGAGGAGAACTCCTATGGGTAAACCTTTTATATACCAGTTCTGGGCCCTGTGCTAGGCACTTTCACAAGCAGGATCTGATTGAATCGTGCAGCAGTCCCGTGAAGGGGTATTTATTCTATGCACGAGGAAACTGAGGTCCAAAGAGGAGATCATGCAGCAGGTAAGCAGCAAAGCAGAACTATGAGCCCAGTTCTAACTGGTCAGGCAAAGCCTCAGTCCTTGACCTTTACAAGATGCTATCTCCCACGTGTCGCAGAAATCACATCAATTTTGAAAGACTACAGGGGAACGCACGTGGTGAAAAAACTTTAAAATTAAAAAAAGGCTATGAGATGCTCTTAGTTATCTATATACAGATGTAAGGAGTAAGAACACGGGAATTCTTAAACAGGGTCCAACAAATATTCTAGCATGCTCAGTGTGATAGACCAAGAGCTGTGTTGGTGAAAGGGCATGTTTACCCACCACTAATGAGCTATGTGATATACTGTCCACCGTCTGGTATTCTGTTTTCCATATGTGAACTCTGGTGGTTGGACTAGATCAGTATTGGCTGAAAGACTTCCAACCACATGCCAATGCTGACTGATTAACTGGTAGTGGCTGTGTAGAACTCTGTGTGGTGAAAGACTCAGCGGTTGCACCTAAGCCAATATCATTTAGTTATCTCTGCCTTAGACATTTTATAGAGCATTAGAGCGGGGAATGCATGTCATAAATTAGCCATTGCAGGACTGATTAATAAGCACGTATAATTTTATCGTCTTTGTTAATGTACTCAGTCTCTTGCAAAACAATTTCTATTGTTTGGTCTGTATTTGCTTCAGTAATAAAATCTCATGCTCTATGTGGATCTTTAGAGTCAAGCTACGCGGAAGAACCTATTGGTGAAGAATTTGCTGAACGAGCCCATCTTCCTCCTCTTCTGCCCCGTGATGATTCATGGACTTGAATCATTCCAAAGACTATCTTTCCAGATCAAAAAAAAAAAAATCTTGAAAATTTCATACTAACTCCTTTTGCTTAGTTATTACAATGATTAGAAGAGTGGATGGTAGGAGAGGAAGAATAACTTTTATATCTATTGAAAAATTTAGGATTCTTCACTTTGGAAAGTAGGCGGCTTTTAGGTAACATGGTTGAAATGGATAAAAGCACAGCCAGTGAACACAAAGGGATTGTGGGCTTGCTGTGAAGTGCACAAATATGATAAGGAAGAAGCTTCTTCGGAAAACTGAGTAAAAAAAAGGTACTTTAGGACAGAGGTTTTCAAAGCATGATTTGAAGAACATTTTGGGTTTCTTGGAAGTACTTCAGGGGCAGCTTAGGGGACAGGAGTGTGTGTGGGGTTTGATCGGGTGGTCACTGGCTTCATTGCTCAACCTACACCCCTCAGCCCCTCTCATTTTCTGCTTTATGAATTACATTTACATGCACGGTTTAGTGTGAGTACACATGACAAGTGTATAAACCAAACATTTAGGGAAATAAAAGAAAGCACTGTTTCACATACTGGTCAAATAAATGACTGAACCTGATATATTAAGAAGTGCACCAGAGGACTGATTGTTAAGGACAAAATCATCAATTCAAAATGTTTGGACCATTTTCTGATGAGTAATCCCAAAGATATCTAATATTACAGTGAGGAAATATCACGCCCCTCTTCTGGGATATACACTTTGGGTGGAACTCATAAGTCTAAATTCCCAGTCTTGAAATTGCTCTTGTGTAGATGGCACCCGGCTTGTTCTAAATACCCTTTCTAGAAACCCTTGCTGTTTACACAGAAAATAGCATGCTTGCTCCTGAGCTGGTAGGAGGATTGAAGAAGTAGCAAGTACTCGGAATTAATTAAGTTTGATTTACAAAGCAGCATTACTGGCATACGTGATAATTAAAATCCCACATTAGTTATTATTCTATTTGCTTTGCTGAGCAACGCATACTCACATGCACACACATGGGGACAAAGTGTAATTCCTACTGTGATCTCAAGAATGTTTGGGTTTTCTTGCAAGCACTTCAGGGATGGTTGCAGGGGTCAGCAGTTATTTTGAAAACCAAAAGAGACTGAGAGCTTTAAATGAACAATGCCTACCTTTTATCTGACACCTATTATGTGGTCCCCATCAAAAAAAGTAACTGCAACAACAATGCCAAATGGCAGCTAACACTTACTGAGTCCTCATCTTGTGCCAGGTACTGTTGTAAATGTTTTACATATTTTAACTAATTTAACCCACATACCAGCTTTATGAAGTAGGTGCTTTGATCACCTCCGTTTTTAGAGATGAGAAAACTGAGGCACAGAGTGTTACAAAGTAAGTGGCAAGGTCAGGATTGAAATGTAGGCTGTCTAGCTTCAGATTCCATGATCTGAATGACTATACTATGGCTTCTTGTTCTTTAAAGTTCTTTAAAGAAAATATCTTATTACATCCTTACAACAATTATCCCACTTTACAGAAGAGAAAAATGAGGTTCCCAAAAGTTAACAAACTTGGCCAACGTCATATAGCTAGGAAATTATACAAACTTTGAGATCGGATCTGAGTCCAAAGCTTGTGGCAATTTCTACTATAGCAGGCAGACTCTCATGGATAATGTAAATTATAGCCACTTTCTGTTTTATATATACAGACGTAGAGAAAACTGATGGTAAGATGACAAAAATTTATCAAAAAACATCATCATCATTTTCCCAAACACCATCCATGTAAATTCCTAACTCTCAAACACATGGTTAACCTACACCTGAGAAGAAGGTTGCTGGGAAATAAATCTGTCTTGATGATTTGTGGTCTTTATGTGGCTCAGGATTTTGTTTTTTGGTCAGGCAAGAGGCATTGAAAAGTCAAAACAAATAAGCTTTCAAAGACATGTAATCAGGGGTACAAATAAAGATGTGAAATGAAACTCAAGGATGATGTATTGCAAGGTTCTGTGGAAGTGAAAAATGTTCTCAGATGCTGTGTTAGCAGAGGGGGACTTATATGACCTCCCAGCTTCGCCTTTGACTTCAAAATGATTGGTGTAACTTGATCTGTACTTAATGACGAAGATTACCCAAGATGGGGCCACCGATGTCACCAATGAGCAATTTCTAAGCAATTGGTGCCTTTTCAGTTCTTTGCGGACGGGCTGGCTGACCACTGAATGACTGCACGAGCAGAACCTTCCTACAGATGACAGGTCAAGAGACCTCACTGGGCCAGCACTAAAGGAGGTGGGCAGTCTGTGGCCACTGCAGCTAGTGCTACATGGGTAGAAACATGCCACCCGTTGGGTGTCAGCTCTTTAAATGGGAAAAGGGAACTAAAGGGCACAGGCCAGTTCTCTTGGCCACAGACCCACCTTATTTTACTTTATTTAATTTTTCTACGGTTTTATGGAGGTATATTTGATGTACAATAAACTACGTATATTTAAAGTGTACAGTTTGATGAGTTTGACATAGGTATACATTCATAAAATCATCACTGCAATCAAGAGGATGATTATATCCATCACCCCAAAAGGTTCCTTTTGTCCTTTTATAAATCCCTGTCTCTCACTACCCTTGCTCTCCAAGCAACTATGGATTTGCTTTCTGATCTATGGATTTTGTGCATTTTCTAGACATTTTAATAAATGAAATCACACAGTATATATGCTTTTTTTGCTTTTCCGGTAGGGGTGTGTATCTGGTTTCTTTTACTCAGAATAAATATTTTGGGATTCATCTATTGTGTATATCAGTAATTTGTTCCTTTTTGTTGTATGGATATACAATTTATGAGCATGTATCTACCTGTTGATGGACATTTGGGTTGTTCCCACTTATGGGCTATTACAAATAAAGCTGCTCTGAACGTTTGTCAATGAGTCTTTGTGTGACTGTATATTTCTCTTTTCTCTTGGGTCAATACTTACGAGGGGAATGGCTAGATCTAATAGTGGATATGTGCTTAATATATATATATATATATTAAAGAAACTGCCAGGCTGTTTTACAGAATGATTTTATCATTTTGCCTTCACACCTGGAGTGTATGAGACTTACAGTTGTTCCATGTTCTTGACAACACTTGGTGTGGTTAGTCTTATTAATTTTTTACCTTCCTCGTGGGTTGTAGTGGTATCTCATTGTAGCTTTAATACTGTGTTTCCTTAATGACTAAAGATGTGGCCAATTTTTTCATGTATTTTGCAATCTGTAAATTCTTTTTTTTTTTTTTTTTGTGAAATGTCTATTCAGATATTGTTCCTAATTTATTAAAAAATGGATTGTTTGTCTTATTATTAAAAGAGCCCTTGACATATTTTAGATATAAGTCCTATTCTGGATATGTCATACAAATTCAAAGTTTTGTAATTTTACATCACACATTTAGGTTTATGATTAATTTGGAGTTAATTTTTGTTTATGATGCAAAGTGAGATTCAAGGTTCATTTTTTTTTTTGCATATGACTATCCAATTGTTTTTGCACCATTTGTTGAAAAGATTATTCTTTTCCTATTGAATTGCCTTGATGCCTTGGTCAAAAATCAATTGACTAGATATGTGTAAGTCCGTTTCTGGACTCTGCATTTTCTTCTATTGACCTGTGTGCACAGACTTCTATTTGACATGAATCTTGTCATGCTTTCCTCGAAGGACTTGACTGTTAGAGTCTTCCTATTGGCTTTAAAAGTAGAGACGACCAGATCACATGACAAGAGTTGGGGTAACTTACACATGGGTAGGCAACATACTAGGTTAGTGTTTACTGGAATATAAACTATCTGGGAATAGAGACATTGCACTATTCACGGTGGAATGAAAGATTAGACATGATATGATTGCAAGACAGATGAAATAGGAACTAGGTAATCTTGGATCTTGTGCTGGCTTTGTCATTCACTAGCATTTGATCTTGGGTAGTTCACTTAGTCTTCTAAGCCTTTTTGGGAAAAGGAAATATTAAAACAGGTAGGTAACAGAAGACTGGAGAGTCGGTGTGGTAAGGATGGGGGTGTATATAAGGCGGAGGGGATAGATGTGACATTGTTGCTCTCTCCGGACACCTAAATGCTAATGTAGAAAGTCGTCCAACTTACTCTGTGCAGCAGCAGAGCAGGATTGCTCAGTACTGGCACGACTGACATTTTAGGCCGGATGATTCTTTGTTGTAGGAGGCTGTCCTATGCACTGTAGGTTGTTTAGCAGCACCCTTGGCCTCTGCAAAGACTGAGAGTAGCGTTCCCTCCCTAGTATGGCAACCAAAATGTCACCGGGCAATGTCAAATGTCTGTGGGGGCAAAACCACCGTGGTTGAGAACCACTGCTATAGAGGGTACAAAAGGCGCTCAGTGTAGTAGGCTAGAGGGAGACAATATTCTTAACAGCAGGAGGAACTTAATCACGGCAGAATTGCCAATCATAATCTCAAACCGCCTAGGATGGGGTGGGGGTGAAAGCGAGTTTTCTAATATTCTATGCCAACAGTAGCTTATATGTCACAGTTGGTATTTAGAGACTGAATAGATCGACAAAGTAGGTGAAACCTGACCTTTCTAAGCCTCAGTTTTCTCACCTGTAACACGGGGATAATTATGCTGACAACAGGGTTCTGTGAAAATTAAATGTGAGGTACATAAAGCGTTAATACCCGGGGGCTACTGCTGTTATTATTGCAGAGGCAGAAACACCTGCCCTCCAGAAACACATGCCTGCATCAGAAAGCTTTTGCCCTTGGCCATTCTCTCTCTAGTACCTCTGCCAGGGAACAGAAGATGCTTACCTGACTGATGGAAGCATTGACACGCAGTCACTAGCGGTGATCTGCCTTCACAGGACTACCTTGAACAGCTTCAGTCCCTTTCTTACACCTCTGTCTCCCTGTCTCTGTGTGGTATGCACATAGAGGCAGGCCTGGCCGCTATGAGAAGCGCTGTTAGCCTCTCAACTCTTTCTAGTTCAATGTCCCCAGATGGGTGAGGGTACTAGAGCCCCTGTTGAGGTCTGGTCACCTCTTTCATTTTTTACTGGCTTGTTTTGAAATACTGGGGTCAAGATTTAGATGTGGAAAAGAGAGAGAGGGAGGCCAGGTAAGAGACAGGCCAGGTAGGAATAATAACCCAGGCCTGAGTGAACCCTGTGATTCAACCTACTGTTTTTATCAGGGTTCTGCAACGTTTCCACCGCTATCAATAATGTAGTACTTTGCATCCCTTTTACTGTTAGCCATTGTACCATTTTTCTTGGGAAACCAATAATGTGATAGGATGATTAGCAGAGTTGGATTTGGGCCTTGTAGGGTCCCAGACGCTATAATTACAAAATAGCTATCAAAGCAGCAACCCAATCCATCGTGATTTAATTCATGATCTTTAGAGCTCTTCTCAACAATAAAAAAATTTATGCTCAAGAATCTGTAAAAGAAGGTTGGACTTGCCTGTCAGGGTCCTTTTAAGCTCTAATTATTTTCTCTGAGTTGCCTTATTGTCTGACTTTGCATAGAATTCCAGGCACAGACACCATTAAATATTTTGCACCCTTCATGATAACGAAACCCCTGCCTGGTGGATCCATCTATATTATAATTTTTTCAAAGCCTCTTCTGGAATGACAATTCACGTTCTGAGTACCACCATTGTCTTTAAATTGTATCACGAAGAAAACACAGGTAAGCATGATAGCTTATTCCAAGGCTCTAACCCCAATCATAAGAGAATGGATTTGTCACCCATGAATGATGTGTCTGCAATTATCTTTCACTGAATATACAAAGAGAAAATAAAACAGCCATTTTTTAAAAAAGATCGTTGCTTCACCATGTGCTTTACTGAACCCAGTAAGGCGTGGGTGAATGTCTGAGGTCTTTCTAAATCTCGTCTTTCCTACCATCAGACTGTGTGTTTTATAGATACCTCTAGCAATAGGCTGTGTAAGAACTGTCACTATGTATGTACCCAAAGGAAATCCATCTGTCTGCTCTTTTCTGCTTTCCCTCCTAGCATCTCTTTTCACCACCGTCATGCAAACATTTCATTCTTCACCTCCCATCCTCACCAAAGGCTGTCCTGTCAGAAGCACCTTCCTCCAGAGAGGAAATCTGAATGCTGTACCTATTTCCTTAATTCTGTTTCCCATGTGACGACAGCACGGCCTCTCTCACGTTTGCTCTGGCTCTGCTCCAGGATTTGCTTGCTAACAGGAATTCTGGAGTCCTTGGGCACCCACTCTCATTACTGCCACAGTCACAACTGCAGGGTCAGCTCAGAGAGGGTCGGGCCCAGTCTCAGCATTTCACAAATGCTCTCAGAGCTGCATCCTTAGAGAGCAGAAGAAAGTACCAGCAGTATTAGGATATAACTCCCAAATTCTGAACATCCAGAGAGGGATCCACTTCCGTTCTTACTCTAGGCAAATCGTGCAGTCGGAGCACCCGCTACTCTTAGAACATAAGTCAACACCACCACCACTTACTCACCACCTAACAGGCACTTCACAAACCCTTAGAACAGCAGTGTTGGTATTTCAATGAAAGGAGGAGTGACTGGGTTTTAAACTGCACACGTGCAACTTGCAATAATAAAGAATGGAGCAAGCTACAATCCTTCTTGTCCCACGGCCTTGCTTCCTGTATATTCCCAAAGATAAAACACCTCTGGATAAAAGGTACTCTGACTGCCCCTAATGTCTCAATCAGCAAAATGAGGATTTTCTGCCTGCCAGGCAAGGGGTCCCATCCTTTTAGATTATATGACACAATAAAATTTCCAAAGAAATTTTGGAATCTGATCCAGGATTGCCAAGTTTTCACATTCCCAATTAAAGTAGAAAGCCAAACCCAAACTCTAAACTGCCTTTCCTCTCACCACGGCTTTATTTGGTTAAAGACATTGTTAGGAAGGACGTGATCCTTGACTACACGACGTCCCTTAAGTGAAATAAATTTAACCTCATGAAAAACATGAGGTTTTTCCATTTTAATCCATGAAAAGAAACATTGGGGGTACTTTTATCCCCTTTGTATTACACAAATAATGAACCCATGCTTCAGAGAGATTAAATAATTTGAGCTCACAGTGCCATTTAATGGCAATTCTGGGATTTGAACCCATGTCTGTCTGACTCCAAAATCCTCGATTTGGAATCAAACATGTGTGGCCATGAAATGGATTATAGCTATTACTTCAGCAGAGGTAAAAATTGCTTCCAACATGGGGAACCCACATCCTCAGAAAACCAAAAATATAACAGGTTACCTTGACTGGTTCCGGCCCCCCACATACCAGAACCTTGATTATTTTACATAAACCTGGAAACCCTAACGAAACAATTTAATCCCAGATGTTTACTACACTGATGTCTGGGGCAAGGTCCTGACCTTTATGAATACGGTGATCACGAGAGAAAGTTGCTGGTTTTCCACCATGAACAGCCACAGGTAAGCTGGGCATCCTTGTTGATTTTACAGAATATTCCTTTAAACTTGTGTTTTGCAGTTGGTGAACCTGAGGTACCTTCAGAAGTCTGACTTCCTTGCACTCCTTGCAGGTGAACCTTTCCTTTACTGTCCTCAATGTTTCTGTCTCTCAGTATTTCTTTGTCATTTCAGTTTTCCAGGTTTTCTTGCATTGGTTCCCTTACCCTATCTGATGCTAGTCCCCAGAATCTCCTCCCCAGGCACGTGAGTCTCTTTCTTTTTTTCCAGTCAGGCCATTGATTTTCTTCTATGGGGTCCAGCTCGTCGCTGATATGGTTATCACCTTTTTTCTCCCCTTCCATCATGATTGCTATTTATTAAGCATTTGCTATCTGTCTAGAATTTTCCTGAATCCTTTACACATTTTGCCTCCTTTAATCCTAATTCTTTCTGGAATGCATGTGGCATAGTCACAATTATTTCCAGTTCTTTTTAAAAGAAGACTAAAATTTAGACAGGTTGTGCTATTTACCAAAATTTACATGTTTGGAAAATGGTGATGCTGAGAATACAAACCAGATTTGTCCATCACCCATGTTGTTAACTGCTTTATATGTCCTTTCCTCTTTATTTGGAAGACTTTCCACAATTTCTCTGACCACCCACACTGAAAACCTAAAGCAAGGTCTTTTGCTTTTTCTGGAGCCATAGAAATTCCCTCTCCTCTCTACTCCTCCAGTATTTAATCAGTACCACGACATTAAGCATTACTTTGTTTTGTATCATTTGCCACTGTGTTACAAGTGTCCCGGCTCCTCCGCGAAAATGTAAACTAGCTGGGATTCTACAGGCGTACAAGAGAAGATTAGGAAACCATGTAAGCCAACTAAGAGCATCCTGGGTTTTACAGCCAGTGAACATACGGACAGGTAGAATTTTCCAGCAAATTGCGCAGAATGGGGCCAGACCTTTGAGAACATCCAGAAGGATGCATTCAGGAACTTAATGGGTCTCAGTGGCAACACTACCTCAGCTGGCTTATTATCCAGGCTTCCTTTCCTCCAATGCTTATTGAGCATGTAAGCTATGTCGAGCACTGTGAGGGGAACTGGGGAAACAGTGGGAAATAAAATAGACGTGACAGGTGAGGTTCCATACAAGAGGAGCCCCGGTCTTGAGTTGGCATCAAGGCACAGGAAAGTAAGGGGTTGTCTCCAATGTCATGGAAACACAAGTACCTCCAGGCCACTCTGACCATCTCCTCCTGTCACATGTGCCTCCCTGTTGGTGGCAGATGTTCACCTCCTGCGGCACATCCAAAGACAGCGCCTCATTAGGTGAGGCTGGAGTGGTACACGGCACATTTGTTTATCAGAGGAGAGAAGATGATCATTTCACTCCTTGGCAAATTTCATTGTCTTTATAAATTCACATCCTTCCTAGAGCCCCACCTCTTTCCCCGTCTCCCCGGAAAGGTTTCCAAGACTGCTGTGTTGCCAAGCTCCTCTTCTCACTGACGGCATTTGTTATGGAGATTGACAGAAGAGGCGAGATGTGCGTTAGAATAGGGCAGGCAGGGAACCTGGAATTGAGATGGGGCCCACATTTCACAATTGTGGCACATTCTACGAGGCCCACACAATTGCTCTATTAAATTAAATGACTGCAATCTCCGTCTGCGCTAGTAATCTCCAGATAGGCTGGGCTCCTTCACAGCCAATAGCTTGCCAGTGCAAAAATAAGCACCCACAGTCCAGACCAGATGTCAGGGCCTAATTAAAATATAGAATGAAAGTGCTCTTCCCGTGGCACTCAGCAGTCAGTGTTATACGGTGCTTCTTGGGACAGGAAGTGGGTAAGGCAGAGAATTCAATTCTAGTTGCAGAAGCAAATGGCTGCGAGAAATCCACCTCCTGAGAACCACTTGGCAAAGAGTGGAAA
The DNA here is from genome assembly GCF_004115265.2 of Rhinolophus ferrumequinum. Lineage (NCBI taxonomy): Eukaryota > Metazoa > Chordata > Mammalia > Chiroptera > Rhinolophidae > Rhinolophus > Rhinolophus ferrumequinum. The sequence goes on from NC_046307.1 coordinate 29,997,499, forward strand.
GTCAAAAAGAAACACTGGACCCATCTCCTTCTCCTTCTCCTGTTGGCTATACCCTAATGCAATTAGTGTGGCTAGTTTTTAGACCCAACAGGGACTCAGAGTTAAGGAGCTCAGCTTGATTTTCAGGTCCTGGAGTCATAGTGGCCTGGTTATGAGCATGTTGTACAGTTCATAATTGTGCCCTGTGTGCAGCCATATCATGTAAAGTGTGAGAGGGTTCTAGAGGCTTCAGAGGAAAGAAACCCGAAGAGCTGTCAATCATACAAGTAACATACCAGGAGAAGTGAGAGGAGGTAAGTGCGTTTTAAAGCCCACAGGCTTGCTAATGTATCCTTACGCACTTTCTCTGTCTCTCCCGGGATGTCCATTTGCCTCTACATTTTCATCTTTCCTTCTCTGCTTTCCCCCCTTGCACCTCCTCACCTGCCTCCTTCCCCAGTACTCCCATTTCTTGTCGTGATGTGAAAACAGTAGGCCTTGGAATTAGAAAGATCTGAGTGTTGAGTTCTGGCTTTGGCATATTTTGTTTTAACTGAATCCATTTTTTTCCCCCATTCCCTGGGCTTACTTTAAACATCAGACGAATTCTACTCCAAGAGACGCTCAAAAAACAAAATTCAATTGTTTAAAATCTGGGTAGCTCTCAACTAATTTCTTCAGGGATCTCGGGGAGCCCTGTCTTTCCTTTACAATGGGGCCTGTCATATCCTTACCGCAGTATTTCTCAACATGTGTAATTTTTATCTCTAGTATTATACATGGTAATTTGGCTTGGTACACTTTTAACAGTTATGCATTTATTTGCACATGAACTTAGAAAAAAACAAAACTATGATCATGGATAAGAAAAACAAAGTGGTTTAAAAGAATATACAGTATGCAGGTAGTATGAATAGGTGGTATCATTTAGGGCAAAAATTATGAAGGTGCTACTGGAATGAATGCAGTTTCAGGAAAAAAAGTACAGCTATGGGTCTCTATTTACATACTTACCACACACTGGGTGGCTACCATATGCTAGGGCCACACTTACGTTGTGAGCCATTATCTATCTTTTATTATTATCTATTGTCTATCCTTTTAGTCACTATGCTCTCAAGTTACTGAGTGGTTATAAATTCATCCAAGGAGAAGGAGCTAGGATTGAATCATGGCTTTGGCCTCAGTTTTGGAGCGACACACCCTCCATTATACCACAATGCCCCCACCGTGTTTCCCCGAAAACGAGACCTAGCCAGACAATCACCTCTAATGTGTCTTTTGGAGCAAACATTAATATAAGACCTGGTATATTATATTACATTATATTATATTATATTATATTATATTATATTATATTATATTATATTATATTATATTATATTATACCCGGTCTTATATTACAGTAAAATAAGACCAGGTCTTACACTAATTTTTTGCTCCAAAAGACGCATTAGAGCTGATTGCCCGGCTAGGTCTTATATTTGGGGAAACACGGTAGAAGTGTGTGCAGTATCTACACTTGGTAAATGTGCAAGAAATGACAGCTGCTCGGCATTGTCATTTGTGTAAAACATATCCTCAAGCTCTCAGAGAAGCCCTGCAAGGTAAATGTTCATTACAGGTGATAAAATAGGCATAAAAAGGTTGAGTGACAGCCAGTATTGCAGAGTGTTTGGCATTGTTCCTAGACGGTCTAATGATATATTACCATTAGCATATCTAACCCTCATTCTTGCTTGGCCAAGGGTCTTGGGTGTCCCATGTGTGGGGTATGATTATAAAACAATGAGAATAACCTTTAAAGAGTTATTTTACAAGCTGCACATAAAAAGGAAGTTCACTCTCATTATTTTACTGTTCTATCTTGTTTTGACCCAAGCCAGAGTTGATGAGAAAAAGTGTTTGTGGTAGGAAGAATTCTAATATAGTCCCCAAGTTTCCTGGTTCCTGGTCTACACATGTTCTCTCCCATTCAATCAAATACTATTGGAGGTACTACTGGGAAAAGGTTTGGCACATGTAATTCAGGTCCCAAAGCAGTGAACCTTACGATGGAGAGATTATCCTGGGTAAGTCTGACTAATCAGGTGAGCCCCTCAAAGGGGCTGGGACTTTGAAGGTAGATGGGTAAAGGGGGACACGTGGCAAGAAATGCAGGTGACCTCTAAGGACAACTAGCAAGGAAATGGGGACCTCAGCAGTACAACGGCAAGGAACTGAATTTGGCCCACAATTTGAATAAGCTTGGAAGTGGCTCCAGAAAGGAACACAGCCCAGTGAATACCTTGATTTCAGCTTTGTAAAGTCCTGAGGAGAGAACCCAGCCATGCTTTGTCTGGACCTACAGAAAATGTAACATAATAAATGGGTGCTGCTTTAAGGTAAGCTTCTGGTAATTTGTTACACAGCCATTAAAAAAACAACAACGAAAAAAACCTAACACAGTACTAAAAGCCCTAAGTGGTAGCCATATTATATAAATGTACCATTATTATATATATAAATGCACTCAGCTGAATCATTCACTGTGTTTTTCCACCCTTAGACTGGAGTAAATGTTACTGCTTATAGAAACCAAATCACAGTGTAATAGCAATTATAACAATATCTAACATTCATGAACAATTATGATGTGTTCATCGGGCTAAGTGTCTTTCATGCATTTAATCATTTAATCTTTACAATCCTAGGAAGTGCGCACGTTATAATTCCTTAGTTTACAACTGAGGAAACTGAAGAACAGAGAAATACTGAGGGCAACAAATATTCTGTTATTGAAAGGAAAGTCATTACTAGAAGTTATGATATTTATTAGAAACAAGCTTTGCTTCCTTTAATAAAGGTAGGTATCCTCCATCTTTCTGTTTTATACACCTTTATGCTCATCTCAGACCTGTGATCCCCACCCCCAAGATAACCTTTCCTCATCCTTACAATGATGACAAATAAGAATAAACAAGAGTATTATCCTCCTAGGACTGCTAAAGTAAGTCTCAATACTCAGCACGTTTCTTGGCACATGGTCAGCTCTTAGGGAAAAGTAGGTCTTAATATTATCCTCAGGTGACATCTGCAACACAGGCCATCCCATATGTGATGCCTGTGGGGTGGAGCTTTGATGCCTGGGCTGGGGCCTTATGTCCTAGAAAGCCAGCCTCCCTGAGGCAAGTCCGCGATGCTTTAGCACAGACAGAGCCCCAAATTTCCCTGGTTTGTAGTTCCAACTGAACCACAGAGTGAGTCTTTAGGCAGAAATCTGTTGATGGCTCTACATAATTGCTAACACGTCACAGAGTAGGACCACATGGACCACACCTGAGATAATCAGCGGAGAACAGTCTTGCTCTTTCCTTAGTTTTGTCGCCCTGACTTGGTGAGACGGTCGTTAGGCTGGAAATCCGGAAAGCTGAAGGTGTGTTTGTTGTTGTTGTTATTTGCTAATTAGTTCTATGGTTCTGTGACCCTCAGCTTTCTTCACCCTTTAGGGCTCAGGTCAGTGGCTCCCCAAGATCATTGGAAGGACTGAGGCTGCTCTGATGGCTTAAGAACCACCTGTGGAGTTGTGGTCCTTATCCTCAGAGATTTTGAAAAATGGAAGCACTTTCACTGACTCTGCAGCTGCGTAATCAAAGGAGCGGGGAGGCCCTGGAGGTTGAGAGCCTAAGAGCAGGCTGCTGCCATAGGGATGTGTGGGGCTCAGCCATCGGCATCTCTAGAAAGAACCTCCTATGGTCCTGATACTCAGCCAGATTTGGAAACCTCGCTAAGGCGATTTCTGGAGTCATTTTCAGCTGTTGGAACGATACCATTACAACTGGACGGCCCATGTATTCAGCTAAAGGTTTTAGGTGCCACTTGTCAGGTACATTAGCAGTTCCCTCTTATAATTAAGGAATTATGGACTCAGAGCAGTTAATATTTTTCCAGCATCCTATAGCTCCTAAGTGGCAGATCTAGGCCTTGAATCACACACTACCTGACTCTTGTCCACCCTGCTGCACTTTATTCTTCAGCAGCACAGTGACACGTTCTGGGTGAGAGAGTTTCAGGGTGCCAGAAACATCCGCTTCTGTTCCAGCCGTTCCCATCCCATGCAGCCTGACCTCCCAGCTCCTTTGCTGTGCAATTGCTGACTGTGGGTAGGTGAAAACATGGTGTTTCCATTAGCAATGACAAAAGCTACTTTTCAAAAGACGCATACACCGGATCTGAAGGCTCTTGGGCCATTTGCCATTGTAGTGACTCATGTAAGCATTTGTGGAATGATCCCAGATACAACCTTTTCTCTTCCGTTTCTTCATATACAGGCTCATGATTTAGTGTTTTCCTCCACAGGTAGGAAGATGCACGCCAGACTCTCCTAAGGGTTCTGAGGGTGCTGTTCTCCTCCACTGTGGTTTATCAGAAGCTTCGCCCATAGGAGACGAACATTCAAACCAAATGACATTTGTCTTCATTTTGGTCCCATGGGAAGAGCAAACAGAAGTCTCGACCCCTTAATGCCAACTAATTGGGATGGAGGGCTTCCCAGTCTGGGCAGAGCACCCTGCGTGCATTCTAACACATCCCTTGGAGACACCCCACAAGTCCAAGAGCACACCAGGAGCAGAGAAATTGGGGTTCTGGTTCCATTTCTTCCATCAAATTGCTACATGACTTTAGGCAGATGCTATCACCTGTCTGGATAGTTTGTACACACGTGAAGTGAGTTAAAATACCCTGTGTTCCCTCCCTTGGTGCCGGGAGGCTCACCTGAGACACGCCGACCAGGAAACCCTTGGGAAGGGACGACATCCTTTGCAATATCTTACTCCATCAACTACAGCTGGCCTCTTCAGCACGGTTCCGGGCTGTGCATTATGGTTTCATGTGGTGATTGTCCACCTTTGGAGGCAGCTGGGGAGTTGATCCATGAAGGACTTACGGCTTTAGATTTCTTAACTCTTTTTTGGCTGGGTGCTCTGTTTTGTAAGTAACTCCAACCTGAACTCAGGTTCCACCTGTGTTTGGCTTTGTTTGTGAAGAGCAAGGCTGTGGGACAGAGCCCTAGAGAGCAGTTTCCAGGCTCTTGGCTTCACGTGGGAAGGTGCTGGCTCCGGTAGTAGATGGCCATCAGCTGTAACCAGTGAGCCATTGGCCACTAATATAACTGCCAAGGCTGCGCTGGGGAGTGGGGTCGAGGAGAGTTGAGGCAGGTCAAGGGGAATCAAGAGGGAGTCGAGGAGAGTCATCAGTCGGTTGGCAGAAAAGCGGACAGCAGGTCGCACGTCGCGTGAATCCAGCCTCCAGCGAGACTACAGTGGTATGACTCCCCTACCTATGGCTCCGTGGGTGTTCCTTTTTGGCATAGCCACATCCTGCTTTCTTATGTGGGGAGCAGGAGCAGAGACCCCCCAGGCCGCCCCGCGTGACAAAAGCCTCTTTGTTTTCTGCAGGAAGCCTCTCTTCTCTGCCTTGTTTGCATTCCTGGTCAACAATCTCACAGTGCCTTAGGGTTGTGCAGACTCTCCTTTGCTGGCTGATAACCTGGTGTCTGTGAGCCATGAAGACAGCCAGCACATGGGGGAAAATCATGCTGGCAGCATGTTACTTATTGCCAGCACCCCTGGCGCCCTGGACCCACCAAGCACCTGTGGGGATTCAGATGAACCCTCTGCATCAGCGAGGCGGAACTAAGTTTGTTCGGCTACTTTGAATACAGCCCTCTCTGTGATCTGCTGCAGCTCTGTAGAAGTCACCAGGCTGTGGCTGTGTTTGTCAGCCAGACTCCTAGGCTCTGCCCCGGCCCATATCTCCTCAGCCCATGCCTGTCTGTACCCAACCAAGTCAAGCTCCATTTCCACAGGCTGAAGGGGGCCAGTATCGGCCACCGGCTGACCTAATGGTGCTTGACCCTGGATGCAGGGGTCCTTGAAAACACAACTAAATAGAGCTTAGGAGAGCAGAGCTTGGAGGTTTAAGTCTTGCCACCTGATTTTAATTAGATAGTGCCTGATTTCTTTGTTTTCATGGCTAAATGTGTCTTCTAATATTTTTTACCCTCGGAGGGTAACTACAGGAGCTCAGGGCACAAAAAAGTGGTACATACCTTATATGCAATTATATGTGGGCTGTAGTGGTGACACAGCTTTTTGTTCTAGCTCTGATCCCAGTCACAAGTCACCTTGCCTCCCTGGAAATAATATAATGAACTGTGATGGTATGCTGCCTGAGCTTGAATCCCAGCTCCACCATTTTCTAGCTACATGATCCTGACGAGTCATTCTGCCTTCTCTAATAATAGTAGCTGCCTCACAGGGTTACAGGGAAGATTAAATGAGCACTTGATAAATATTAGCTGTTGCAATTACTGTCAAGCATATCCAGGGGGCATTCTAGCTACATAGGAGCCCGAGGCGGCTTCACAAAGGCCGTGGGTGGGAGGCATGTCAAGGAACTCCATCCATCTCATTAGACCGTCAGCTCCATGAGGAGCACGTCTGTGCCGTCCTCACTTGCTGCTCTATTCCCAGTGCTTGGAGCTTAGGAGGCACCCAATAAATGTCTGAAGAATTAATGAGGCAGATGGACTCAAGTTTAAATCCTAGTTCTGCTACTTTTGGTCTTGGGCAGCGATTTACCTTCTCTGCTCCTGAGTTTGTATATTTATGAAATAGGGAGAAATAGCTTTGCAGAGACATCTCCAAGAATAGCCAACTGGCTCTGTGAGCTCACTATGTGTCGGGCACAGGGAAGCCCCACAACTGTGAGGCTGGAAGAAGGCTGCCAAGTTTGATTTTCACAGTAGCCCTTTTGAGGTTGGTGTGTTTCCTGGTTTTTTTTCAATTTTTTTTTTTTTTGTGTACATCATTTCATTGATGTTCAGAGAGGTCGAGAATGTACCAGAGTGACACAGACACTGAAAGATAGATGGAGATGAGGTTCCAAACCACTTAGACTGACTTCAGGTCCCGTATTCTTCATCACAATGTCCATGTCTCAGATAGACTCTGGGGTAAAATAGGAACTCAAATGTGGCTTCTGCTTTGCTGCTGCTATTATTAAGGATTACCCGCCCCTCAGCCACTCCCCATGACGTGTGGCAGAAGGGGATTATACAGTCAGCTCAGTTATCTGTGTGCTTGTAACCATTTGTCCACATGTGGAAAATCTTGCCCAGTCAGAACTCCGAGGCTGTGATTTCAGCGTGTGTCTGTCACCCGGGCCAGAAGCCTGATTTGAAAAGCAAAGCAAACACGTGCATTCAGAAGGCATTTCAGTTGGGCAACTGTGAATAGTTCCCATTTGCAGCTGGCCAGGAAGGCAAGCGGAAGGGGTGGATTCCCACATCTGGTGAGTTCTGAGTGATCTGACATCATAGGCACCAAACAAAATAAGGCAGATGCCTGAGCTGACACCTCCCTCCCCCATCCGTGATGGCAAATCACAAATCTGGGGAAAGCTTGAGATGGAGGGGATCTCAGAGGTCATCCAGCCTTGTTGAGGAAAGAGGACCAGAAAGGCAGGGAGATTCAGTTATAGAAGGGATGGTGACAAAGGGTCGCTGATAAAGGATCTGCTCGAACACCCACTAGAGTGGGAGTCTATAGTTTCTGCCTGCCCAACGTCTGAGAATCCCCATTTTCTGGTGATAGTATCTTAATTTAGGGAATTGCCCACACAGTTCAAGTTCACTGACCTGAAAGCTGGCACTCTCCCATACCATGCTACCACTGTTCAAGGCCCCCCCATATCACCCTGCACAAATCCTGTTAGCTCGTACATGATAGAGTTCTTACACTTGTTTCTCAGGACTGCATTGAGAAATCCAGAGATGGGAGATAGAGCCTTGGTTTCTCTAGTCTTCCAGGAAAGTCACATGCTACTTATGTCTCAGGTGCATTGTGGGGCTTACTCAGCTAAAGTGCCAAGTACTGGGAACAAGGAGAGCACTGTCAGAGAACTACATAGGAGGAGTACAGAAGGTAGTTGGTTATAGGTCTCTCTTATTCAGTGTCACTCTCTGTCCTGTACCAAACAATGACTATATGGTACTTAAGTCATCAGATACCAACACTGAAAGCCAAATGATTTCCAAAACACTTCTCTAAAGGCTATACCTATTACAGCATTGTTTATAAGAGCAAAAGGTTATAATCAACCTAAGTATCCATCTATAGGGGACTGATTACATAAATTTTGCTGCATTCATGCTACAGAATATTATGGGGCCATTCAGGTGAATAAGAATGTGTTGTGTGTACCAATATAACACCATCTCCCAGAAACATTAAGTGAAAAAAGACCAAGGTATAGAACAGTGTGCATACAACTTGGGTGACAATAAAAGGGGTGTGTGCACATGTGTATTTGGATGGATAGACACTCTGGAAGTATACACACATATAAAGTGGATATTTTAGGGGAGGAGAGCAGAGAGTTTGAAGAGAGTCTCTGCAGAAAGCTGAATTGTCACTAAATATTCTTAATACATTAAACCTGTTTTTACCATGTGTGTGAATTAACAATTTAAAATAAATACATAATTTTTAGACAACGATTAATAGGTCTGTATAAAGACCTAAATAGGCCTCAGCTGGAAATTGCATCTGAACTTTTCTCCATTCCTGAAGCCAGGTTAGGTGGGAGATTTAAAAGCATTTTTTTCCCCCTTCCACAGTGAAGCCCCACAACTGTGAGGCTGGAAGAAGGCTGCTCCAGTCCTGCAATATCCATCCTTAAGTGACTTGATGACACCAAGTGAGAGGAAGGAGTTGTCCAAACTCCTACTCATTCAATGTTTCTCCTAACGCTCATCATGGGGTGCAGAGGAGGCTGACAGATTCTCCCTGTGTTAAGTTGTTTTGCGTGGTTTGGCCTTACTGTAGGGCTGCCATTGTGAACAAATGAGGGAATGGAGGGGAAACTGCTTTGGAAATGATGAAATGCTCCAAGGAACAAATAGTTGTTTTTAAATGGAGACAGAATCCTTCAAATCGGCATAGAAGATTTTCTTTGCCCAACATGATGATAATATAAGCTATTGAAATAATGCAACTTTTAGTTATTCTCTACTTCTCATGTGCTCCATTTTGTTGGTTTAAGCTGGGAGATATTTTGGAAACAGGAAGATATCAGGGAGAAGACTCCAAGGAACTATCCTTTAGATCTAAATATACATCCCAAATGCCCGAAAGTCTTGAGAGAATGTATGACTCACTAGGTCTGGATTCTGCATTTCTAAGGTGCTACCAGGTGAAGCTAATGCTGTTGGTCTCCTAACTTCACTTTGATTAGCCACAGAGCAATTGCTTTTCCTCCTTGGGGACAGTTGAAGGATTTCTAGGGTCACTATTACCCTAAGCCCAGGAGCCCAGGGAGTGGTCAGTTGGTGATGGGTGTAGTAGGTCAGTAGGTGTGTCTGTTCAGCTAACTCTTTTGCTGGGCACAGAACTGTCGACAGATATTAAGTAGGAAGGGAGCATGAAAACCACCCTCACTGGTCCGTGAAGGATCACAAGAATTCGAGAAACTTAGATAAAACCCTGAATGATAGGACAGGAAACATTTTTGGAAATAGAAAAGGTGAATAAATGCCATTTATGGAAAGAGAAAAGAAATCTCATCTTTCCAGTGTGTTTTGGAAGAAGTCAAATTGGCACATTACAGAACCCATCCATTTTGCAACAAATAGAATTTAGTATAAAGTCACATCTCTCAGTCCATTCCCTTTTGTGATTTACACAATCTCAAAGAACCTCACCTTGTTTAGAAAAAGAAGTAGTAAAAGGTAAAAATAAATCAAAAGTCATAAAAATAGGTTGACCCTAATGCCAGGGTTTGAGTGAATTATGTTAAAGATATACCGTTGACTGACAGGGATGGCCGTTTACAACACTCGGCTCCTTGTACAGTACTTCCGAGAAAGAATCACCTTTTGCCCTAAAATAGTGGATACACCTGGAGATGCATGACTCTCTAGCTGCATTGCTGTGGGACAGAGAGTATAATAGACATATGTGGTGCTGGGTGAGAAGATTGGGAAGAAAATAGATTCCACAGACACTTCACTCTTTAGGCACTTCCTTCCAAATCCCTTTCCCTCATGCAGCAATATTTTCTATGTAATTCATTCACGCTTTCACCCCAAAACACATTCACACAGTAATGTAAATATGCCGGTCGTTCGCTTTTCATTAGCGAGCAACAGAAAACCAGGCCTGGCTCCTATCCAGAGGGCATTTACAGCCCAAAGGATAGACAGACATTACTGCCAAGTGAACACAAAAATAAATATTATTGCATGTAAGAACAGTAATTCTCTTATTGTTCCATGACAGCACAGGATCAAAAAGGGATAATAGCAAAGTTCACAGTTGGTGTATTTTGTCCCCATTTCCTTCCTCTCGTCATTGAACCTCTCCCTTCTGTAGGAACTCAAGCCTTCACAGGCTTATCCACAGGCCCCAGACGGTGCTCCTGTAGCCCAAGGGCAGTGTCAAGATTCCAGTTCTTATGGATCTCCCCTTAACACACCTGGCTAACCTCTCATTGACCCAACGATCACCCTTCTAGAAACTTGACTGAAGAGATAACCTGTTGGGTGGAGAAAGATCTCTGTGCACACAAATGTTTGGTATAACTTAAAATAGTAAAACTGTAAACTAGCAATGACATATCCTTCAACAGGAGACTGAGTAAATAAATTACCATTCATACCTGAGATGTAATATTGTTCAATGCTAAAAAATGATATGTACACAAACACACATACACTGCAATGGGAAGATATCTATAATGTATTGTTGAGTTTAAAAAGCAGGTTATCCCTAACTGATTTTATGAGGTCAACATTACCCTGATACCAAAACCTGGTAAAGATAACACAAAAAAAGAAAACTACAGACCAGTATCTCTAATGAATACAGATACAAAAATCCTAAACAAAATTCTAGCAAATCGAATACAACAATGCATTAAAAAGATCATTCATCACGACGAAGTGGGGTTCATCCCCGGGGCACAGGATGTCTCAACATCCACAAATCCATCAATGTGATACATCACATAAACAAAATGAAGGACAAAAATCATATGATTACATCAATTGATGCAGAAAAAGCATTTGACAAGGTACAACATCCATTTATGATTAAAACACTTAATAAAATAGGTATAGAAGGAAAATACCTCAACATAATAAAGGCCATATATGGCAAACCCTCAGCTAATATCATAATTAATGGTGAAAAACTGAAGCCCTTTGCTCTACGTTCAGGAACACAACAGGGCTGTGCCCTATCACCTCTGCTTTTCAACATAGTGTTGGAAGTCCTCGCCAGAACAATCAGGAAAGAGAAAGAAAGAAAAGCCATCCAAATTGGGAATAAAGAATTAAAATTGTCATTCTTTGCAGATGACATGATGCTATATATATAACCAAAATGTCCTTCGATAGATGAATGGATAAAGAAGTTGTGGTATATATACACAATGGAATACTATTCGGCGGTAAGAGAAGATGAACATGGATGGATCTTGAGATTATAATGCTAAGCAAAATAAGTCAGACAGAAAAAGTAGAGAACCATATGATTTCACTGATATGTGGTATATAAAACTGAAAAGAACAAAAGAATAAGACAAACAAATGAAGGAACAAAAACTCATAGACATAGACAATAGTTTAGGGGTTACCAGAGGGTAAAGGGGTAGAGCGGTTCTAGAAGAGGGTAAACAGGGTCTAATATATGGTGATGGAAAGAGAACTGACTGGGTGGTGAACACACAGTGTGATACATAGATGATGTAATACAGAATTGTACACCTGAAATCTATGTAACTTTACTAACAATTGTCACCCCAATAAACTAATTTTAAAAAAAGCTTTAAGGTAGTCCAATTAATTTAAAAAAATAAAAAAAAAACAGGTGATAGAATAGCTTGTATTAAAAGGAACTCACTTATGTAACATTGTATATATGTGTGTTGTATGTTTATACATAATCTTTATCTCTATTTTATATATAGACACACACGATATATATATATAGACATATATGAATATTAAGCACATATACAATAATTTGTAATATATAATAGCTCCAGGAGGACTCCTCTCTGTGCATATACACATCTGTATCCTGTGTCTGTCACCATTGGTGCTAGCAATGAACTCAAATTGAGGTATATAAAAACAGCCCACCTTGGCCAGGTAGCATGTTTGTACTGTAGCTGAGACCTGCAAGGCCCATGTCAAGGATGGGTGTGGAAATTTTAAGTAGATCAGTAAGAGAGAGATTTGGGGGCAAGAAAGTTTTTCTGTCGCTCTTCAATCACTTCCTATAAATATTCAAATGTAGGACCACACATAGCTCACACGTGACTTAAAACTGAATGGAGACATCTGAGGACATGCTATCTTCCTTTGGGTGCACAAAGCAACTGACTATATCTGAATGGTGATAGTCAAGACACAGTGAATAATGAGTTTGAGGGTCATTTTAATACAATGAACTCCTCCTGGTAATTATCAGGCATCAACTCAAATTCTTGAGCTAAAAAAAAAAGATTGGGTTTTAGCTTTGCTATTCTTGCTGATTTCTTTTCAGACAGGTGGAAGGTTTTATTAAGCACTCAGTATCTATAGAATTGTGCAGGTCTTTGTGAAAGATCGAGGCAAATTAAAAAGTCAGATTAGCAATGCATATTTAATACTGCTTTGTAGTTTGTTTTTTTAAAAGTTGGCAGCAATGTTTACTTTTTGAGGACGAGTTATAATTATGGAAATTGGAGAAACAGTCTGCATATGGTATAATGATAATGCCTTGGGTTTTATATTGAGTCAAAAGTATTTCTAAACATTTCTTCAATTTTATCCATGACTTGGGGAAAGCCTAGCTAAGGCTGAGTGCCTGCTTTTCCATCAGTGGTGGAGTATACGACGCCTTGGAACTTAGGCACCTGGACAAGCATTCATCTTGGAGGAAGCACCACTGAGATTTGCAAGTATCACCTTATAGCAGATACTGTTGATCGTCTCTGCAATAACCAGTCATCCTTCCTTTCTCTGTTTTAACAAGACTTTAATTTTATTCAGATATTCACTCTTCTCTATGTGACCACATGCTTCAGTGGATGTAGGTCCCACACCTAGCCGCAGTAAGGTACTAATGATTGGTCTAAGCCAATCATGGTGGTCTAATTGCTTTGTCAGGGATTGATTTAAGCAAGGGTATGTGACACAGTTCTGGTGACAAAGAGACAGCCCACTGAAGATGTTAGAACTCAGATTTTGGTGACATTTTTGAGCTACTCCATTAACCAACTACAGACCTTTCCTCCTTCAGGCATTTTTGTCATGAGAGCTAATAACTTTTTTCTTATTATTTAGGTCCTCTTGAGTCCGTGTTTTCTGTTACTTGCAGCCAAGAATACATCTTAAGTGATCTGTACCTTGATGGTTCCTGTATTGCTCTGGGGAACGAATGAATATATGGAGAGACAGATAGATAGAAAGAAAAGATAAAAGGTAAGTCATACAATTGGCATCTAATTTACCAACGAGCCCGGTGGATTATTCATTTAAATGGTTGGAGGAAGGAATGGTAGTTCAATAAAGCTCATCTTGGCACCAAAGAGGAGTCCATCTCTTATGACCAATGAATTGTAGGAAAAGCTACTCACCATTCACACTGTTGCTTTCATTGAAACAAGTGTCACCAGTCCCAATTCTCCTATTAAAGCAAACCTACAAGACACAAGAGAGAAAATAAATACAAAATGTACAATCTCATTTTGGTATCAGGCACTAATCAAGTATTTTGCCCTTTTCTCTCCAGCTGGATGGCTCCAGCTTTAAACGAACTCCATAGATCAGGCTGGATATTTTCCCGGGAAGTTGTTTCAACAGGAATGGTTTATTCTTATCAGGGAATCAGGGTCACTACTTGATCTGCTACCCTCCACAATGTATGTTATGTTCCCATCGATTCTAACGAAAAGCCTAATTGCTCTCTGAAATGCGTACTAGCCCACCCATTCAGTGTACTCCACCTCCTTTGCCGCTTAACTGGTTCAGGAGTGGGCACAGGACTTGATTCAGGCCAATGAAAGTCAGTCCTGAAACTTACTTTGAGAATGTGGGGGATGAGCAGAACTGCTCCTATTGCACATAGCATGCTGAGGATGCCACCTCGAGCTGCTGGCAGCCAGCATGGGAAATCGTGACTGCAGTTTTGAGTGAGAGATACCAAGCTCTGAGATGGTTTGGGCACTTGGATCCAGCTCTGATTGAAATGCTTCAACTTTCCAGTTGTATGCATCAAACATACCCTTTTTTGCTTAAGCCGTTGGGTTTTCTGTCTCTTTCAATCAAAAACCCTCACTAATACATAATTCTCACTTGACAAAGTATGAAATGGAGGCTCAGAGAAAGGTTAGGATAGAAGTAAGTTCCGTGCAAGGGCTCCTGCCATTGCTGTCTTCACCTACTCAGTCAGTGATCTATCACAACAAAATGGAAAGAACTGATACACCATTGCTTTCTTACTGGCTTTAGCATTTCCATTGTGGAGAAAACGGAGGAGTCTTCCACAGGGTTGCCAAGGGAGATAATAGATAATCTATATTATTTTAGCAAAGTAAAGATTGCTATATGTGCATGCACACGTACACACACACACACACACACACACTATGAAAGGCCACAGTGGTGCTTGAGATTCGCAAAGATCTCCTCTGAGTATCTGTCCAGGCTGCAGGCGAGCTCGGGTTGCAGCCCTGTCTGCCCAGGGAACTGCTGCCCTAAGCCTATGGACCTCTCTGCTTCCTCAGTCCTGTCGTCCTGACCCTGTCATCTCCACGCCCAGTCTGCTGGCCTGTGACTGGACTGATCACACACGTCTCTCCACCAGCTGAATGACCTGCCCAGTGCCTGGTCCACCCGCAAGTGAGTCACTAAGCAGCTGTCACAAAGAGGAAGTCCGTAACCGAAATCCTGCTCCTTTGTGTGTTGTATTTGACTCACATTTTTAAAAATTAAACTACCTTGACCAATTTCACATAAAAACTTAGATTTCAAGCTTCACTTGGAAAAAAAAAAATCAAAAGGCCTGTCAATACCATGTGTATTCCCACCCGGAGACAAGGGCTAAATTCGAGTACTTTAGACACATTTGCCTCGTTTACCATGTTCCCCATCTGGCCTCCTTGACTCATTTCTGCCACCTGCCTGGCTACTGTGCGCCATACGCATTTCCAACCCCATCCTACCTTCCCTACGACCTATTTGGAGCTAATCCAGCTCAGGTGCCACCTCGCCCTCCAGTGGCTGCGTCTGGAAGCATCCTGTTTCCAGCCAGGTTCCCACCTCAGCTTCCTGTCCCTCTAGAAATAAAATCACAGTGGCACCACTGTGTGATTTTATGGTTCCTTCGCCTTGCTCTATCGTCTAGACCCTCTGCGAAAACCACGAATTATTTATTTGAATCATGAAAACATTGTTTTATAACTGCCCTTGTGAAAACATAGCTGCCCTGGGTACTATAGGGGACAGACTTGAGGAAGGCTGTGTAGTGTCATCAGTGAAGAACTGAATGAGTAGAAGACACTGTCACTCTGTGACCTTTTATAAATGATTTCCTTTTCTCTGACTCTGTTTCCCCTACTATTAAGGGAGGGAGTTGGGCTAGACTAGAAGTTGTAAAGTGGTGGCCCACAAGCCATGCCCAGACAATAGATGGTAGTTTAAAAAATATTATTATATATACATAATAAATTATGTAATTTATTATTATAATTATAATAAATATAATTATTTATTATAATTTATATAAAATATATAAATTATTATATATAAAATAATTATAATAACATTATATATAAATAATAAATTATTATTTATATAATAATAATCATACAAAATTATATTATATAATTTTATTATATAAAATTATTATATAGCTAAAAAAAGAAAAAAACAAAAAAGGAAAATTCCAAGTAATAATTCAGATTATAGACGTGTCAGAACTACGTATGTAGCAAAAAATGACAATGGACCAGCATTCGCAGATGACACCGATGGCTAGGTGGGGGTTCTGAGTTCACCCCAGTGCTCCCCCACTTCCTAGTGGATGGATATATGTACACTATCCACCTGTGTGTTCATTTACGTCCCTATCTGCCCCTCACAGGCATTTGTGCCTGCCACCCGTGAAAGAGAGAACCTCTAGGAACCCATCAGCCCAGTTCTGTGAGTGGAGACTGGTGATCTGAGAGTTAAGAGATGATCTGGAGAACAGAAAAATGTTCTGTGCAAAAAGAACACACTGTATAGCATCCCAGTAAGCCTTAATGAATCACTCCTCCTCCCCACTTGGCCCAGAGTTGAAACAGCAAGCCGCCCAAGCCTTTGTGAATGTCCCACTACATGGTTAAATCTGAAATGGCAACAGCCGGGTTTTGAAAGTAGCAGAATATTCTTCCGTTGGGGTTGCTAGCTGATTCTCCAAGTAATTTGCAATTCAAGTGTCTTTTTGTTTTGTATGAAAATTTGCTGCTATTTGGAAAGTGGGGAAGAGCTAAATTGCATCCTGCTGGTTTTACTTCGACTGTATCAAAAAAGAAACTGTTAATCTGGTTCCATAATTAACTTTCCTGTTCTAAAAAGGCCCTGGGAGAGAGTCCAGAGAGTGGCTGTCAAGGCCCAGCTTCTCTTCTCAATAACTCCTTTCAACAGAAAAAAGAATGGGTCCAGGTGGACACTGCTCTTGTTTTTCTCTTTTTCTGATTTTTTCCTCCCCTTTTTCTGTTATTTCCATCCAAACAACCTTTAGTGAGATCTAAATGTGGATGGGTAAAGAACTGAGTTGAACAGAGGGTAGAAATTTATTTATAAAGATAAATAAATTCCCATGGAGCTGCCAGAAAAATATGTTAATTTTCTATCCATCAATCTATCCATCCATCCAAAATGTGTTAGGTTTCTACATTATATGCTAGACACTGTGCTAGGTATTGCTTTGTGATAAATGCAAGAGTTACTGAATCAGCATCCTAGAATTCTGAAGTAGAGAGATGACTTCTTGACGAGGGCCCTAATAGTTGGCTTTATGGAGAAATAGCATTGAGGTTGGTTTTGACTCCAGTAATATTTATGTATGTGCACACACCCACACATGCGCATGAAATCTGGAAGGACAGGATAACTGATGCAAACAAGGACATGCTGCCTGGAAATTAAGTTTGACTATCAAGGGGAGACCACTTTGGCACAAACAGAGGCTTTGGACTAACATTACGTGTTTCCCCGAAAATAAGACCTAGCCGGACAATCAGCTCTAGTGCATCTTTTAGAGCAAAAATTAATATAAGACTGATAATATAGTAAAATAAGACCAGGTCTTTAATATAATATAACATAACATAACAACATAACATAACATAACATAATACCAGGTCTTATATTAATTTTTGCTCCAAAAGATGCATTAGAGCTGATTGTCCATATAGGTCTTATTTTGGGGGAAACACAGCAAGAGCTAATACTCATTGACTACTGGGAACTGTGCTAAGGACTTTTTATCTGTTATCTCAATGAAACCTCACAGCGCAACCTTACAAGTTACAGACAGGAAACAGACTCAAGGAAATTCCGAGACAACAGTTTGGTGGACCAAATGGCAGAGGTGGAACCTGGACTTGTGTGTGACTTCAGAGCATAAGGTTTTAACCACGGGACCTTATTTCCCAGCATGAAAACGACTAAAGAAGGACTTGGGTGCCCACCAATCACTCATATGATCAATTAGCTCATTCATTCGTTCCTTCATTCATTCATGGAAATATACGTATATTTGTTTCTTTCCTTCTGGAATGCAGGACATTGTCTTATTCACAATGAAAGCCTCAAACATAGCATAAACTCAATATATATATGATATCATCGAGACTGCTAGCTTGTCCCCCAGTATCCATAGCCCTCCTTACCCATTAGATATAACCGTCGTCCTTGCTCTAAGTGTTACCTGTGTAGATGGTTGTCCAATGAAATATTTCAGAGTTCAGTCCCCCTTGGGATTATAAGTTAGGGCCAATGGAATATGAATGGGAGCAATACATACAAATTCTGGGTCATCTTCATAAAGATAAAACTACTTGCCAGGACTCTTCTTCTACCCCCTTCCCGTTGGCTGGAAAACAGTGCTGCGGTGTCCTTAGAACCAGAGATGGAAGCCACATGGTGAGGATGGCAGAGCCAACTGGCCAGCCTGTGACTCAGAATGACCTTGCAAGGCTGCCTACCTTCCCTAGACTGCTCTCCCACTTTTGGACTGTGAGGGACACACAGTCTTGCTCTTCTGTCTGAACTTGGTCTCCATGACAGCAGTTATCTGTGCCTTAACTCATGTTTAATGGAACTGGCCTGTTGACCTATGGACAGAAGTCTGACTTCCTTTCCATTTGTCTTTTTTCCAGGAGGGTGACACTCAGCCTAAAATGATAGACCTAGAGCACTGAACATACAACTGAACATACATATGCCATGTCTTAAAAGCAGTCAAGGGGACCTGATGGGATGTGTGAGCTCAGGCTCTCTCACCCTGGTTAGCTGGGAGAGTTAAGTGAACAGATTCGTGCCTGGGATTTTATTATTTATGCTGGAGTCACTGAAAATCATCTTTAATCAGAAGTATGTCCAGACTTCCTAAATAATGTTTTGCACTGACATTCGCTGCTGATTCATTCTTCTCAAACTCATCATTTTAGAAAATTGTCTTTTGCTGCCTAAGTATTTCTTCCCATTTGAAACTTTACAGAGTTCTGTTTTTTTTTTGTTTTTTTTTTTTTGCCATTCCCCTTTAAGAGCCTATTTAGACAATTCTGCTGAGCATTCATTTCCTAGCTGACTATTAACAATAAAATGCCTTGTATTTATATGTTGTTTAATACTTGGCAAAACCCTTTCACAATCTAATAGCATTTAATCATCAGGGAAGCCTGGTAAGTATTAGCCCTCCTGGTCCCTAGATCTTCAGTCCTCAAAAATAATGTGGCATAACAGTAGTATTTAGTTATTCCTTGTGAAATATGTGATTTTGCAAATCATGGCTTTTTCAGATAATGTTATTCTTTTAATTCATCCTATGAATACAATAGGTAGTTTCTGAGGAGCTAATATATCCTAGGAACAGTCATTAGGATGGGTAAACACTGGTGAACAAGACAGACGATATCCCTCTTCCTAAGGATCTGGTAGGCAGTTGATGAATCATTGCATTTTGAGCAGGATGGCGGATGTCTATTGTCTCATCTGTCCTGCGGCACCCCCTTCCTCTGGGGATAGACTAGTTGGACCAGATACTAAAACAATGACTGGCACATAGTAGGTGCTCGTTACTTATTTGTTGAAATGGTAAATGAAAAAAGAGAGCTGGACACTACTTTTAAGCCCTTTTGTCTGGGACACCCACTATAGTGTGTTGAGCAGAAAAGATGCTCAGGACATATTAGTTGAATGAAGAAATGAAGGAAGGAATGAAGGAATGGTATTATATTGATTATGCCGTCAGGCAGATTGAAAGATTTTAAGATTGGATAAAATCCTACCATCTTATTCTATTTTAATTTTCATCCATTTTCTAAAAGTAGTGCAAAGCAGAGTGGTGTTACAGAAAAAGGCTTAGATAACAGGCAGGCCTGGCTTTGATTTCTGGCCTCAGCAGCAACTCACCTGTATGATGCTGAGAAAATAATAACTACCCCCTCATAAGGGTTTTTGATAAGGATACAGTGAGGTAAGTGCAAAGCTTTAGGCAGAGCAGTTGACATAGAATCAAAAGTTCTAATGCTATTTATGTTCATTAAACCAATTTTTATTTGAGTGAGTATCTTCTATGGGCCAGGTACTGTCTTAGTCCTAGGGGATACAGGAGGATAAGACAGATAAGGACCTTATCCTCAAGGAACTTCTGTTTGAGTGGAGGGAGATGATAAAGTAAAAATACAAATAAATGAAAAAGTAATGAACAAGTAATTTGAAGAAGTAATACAGGCCACGAATAATAAAGTGGAGATAGAAATGAACAAAGCCTCCCCAGGACTGGGTGGTCAGAGAAGATGACATTTGAGCTGTGACCTGAATCCAAAAAGAAGCCAGCCACTTAAAGACATGGGGAAAGAGTGTTCCAGACAGAGGGAACTGCAAATGCAGAGGCCCTGAGGTTGGAATGAGCTTGGTGTGTTTGAGAAATTGAAAGAAGGGCTGTACATGTATAAAGAGTGATGGACAACCTGGTGGGAGGAGACGTCAGAGAGGGAGGCCTAATGGCCCCGCCATTTAGACCGACGTGTGCTATGGGGCAGGCACTACGTTTGGAACCAAAAACAAAAGCATGAGAAGGCAAATCCAGCTCCAAAGTTCTCAAGTCTATCTAATCTCACCAAATTTTGTTAAGGGAGGTTTCAGGTGAGTGGAGTTTTGTATAGCCACATTTCGACTATCTCACAGCTACTGGTATCTACGTCTTTGCCAATCCGGGTTAGAGGGGGTGGATGGTTCTGTGTTAGGCTTTCTCTGCTGAGGAAGCAGGAAGCAGTTACATGGGAAACATGAGCTTGCCCACAGGAGAAAAATTAGTGTATTTAAGGTAATTATACCTCATCAAGTACACATCCCATTTCTGTGAACCCATGCAATGTTTTAGAGGAGAGGAAGTGACGGCAACACCCCTCAGAACCCCTAAAGGGGTGAGTCAAACTCCATTCTTGTGAAGGATTGCTCTACAAGTCATGCCCGACCACTTTATACGTCGGCTGTCCTTATACATTCTCTGATTTTCTACATAAAGTCATGTGTAGATATTGTTATGTTTTATACATATGAACTGTGAAGGTCCAGAGGGCTCAGAGCAGTAGAAGGAAATTTATTTATAAGCTAGAAAAGGGTAAAGTACAAAATTGATCAGAACTCAGGCTTAAATCAGGGCAGAGTGAGATGTCAATCCATTTTCTGCAAGAATACCTGATCCATCTCTCCTTGGGTGACCTTGTGCATTCCATTGCTTTAAATACCATCTATAGGCTGGTGATTCTTAAATTATATCTTCAGCTTAGACCACACCCTTGGGCTCTAGACTCATGTATTCAATGTCTGATTTGACATCTGTACTTGGATGCTTCAAAGGCTTCACCAACTTAATGTGACTCTACAAGAACTCTTCATAATCTGGTTCCACTTGTTCTCCCTGGCATTCTGGTCCTTTCTTGTTCTACACCATCTCTCTAAATGGCGCCACCATCCGGCCATTGGATCCTATTTTCTTCTCATGCCCAACATACAGTGCATCAACCAAGTCTTGTAGGATCCACCTCCCAAGGATGTCTCAGATCCATCCTTTTATTTCTATAGGCACAGTCACTACCTAAGTCCAAATCTTCACCATCTGCTGCCCAGACCAGTGCTACAGGCTCATTCTAATAAGTTCTTGCTTCATTCTTGCCCTCCCATAACTTGTTCTCCATAGAAAGAAAGCTCTTGAAAAATGCAAACTAGATACCCCCTCCACACACATACTTAAAACACTTCAACTCCTTGTACTTTGAATTCTAGTCACACGTTTTTCCTAGACTACATAGTGAAAAGTGGCACCTGCCCACCTCTGCAATCTCATACCACTCACCTTCCCCATCCAGCTCTAAGTTCTGGCTACAATTGCCTTCTGACTGTTCCAAGAACATGCCAAGCTCGATGGCCACTTAGAGCACTGTGTTTGGAATGGAATGCCTTCTCTAGACTCTCTGCATAGCTGGCTTCTCCAAATCTCACCTAAATTTCACAGAGACCTTCTCTGTTTCTTCTGCCTAAAGTAGCATCATCAGCAATAGATTCTCTCACAAAACTCTGTTTATTTCATTCATAGCAACTTTCAAATTTCAAAGTGGCACTTTTGCTTTATTGTTGTTGGTGTCTCCCAAACTGTATTATGTTCCATAAATGCAAGGAACACATTCATTTTTGTGCATTATTTTCTCCCTAGCCCTAAGCACACTGTCCGGCACAGGGTAGGTCCTCACAATTTGGTGAATGATTAAGTAAATGAATGCAGGAACAGACGAATGGGCCCACTCTAGAAACTCTAACAATCGATGTATAGTCTAGTTAAAGGAAATATAGAGCACAGTCTTATCCACATCATGCCGCAAAATCTTCTTAAATATTTAGTGTTCACATTCCACTTCCCATGGCAGCTACGTCCTCCTCTTCTCTTGCTCTTTTCTCTGGGACCTCTCTCCTCCAGCCACCTTCAGCCACGTGGCCTCTCCTCTCTTCTCCACCCTCACTCCCTCTCCACGTCCTCTTAGCCAATACATCAGCAAGTCTTGCCCTGGGTGCTAGGGGGATCTCTGCTTCCACAAGAGACGTGTCAACATTAACAGGAAGAGTCGCTAACAGTAACCAGTTGTTTACTACGTGGCAGCCACGGTGCTAAGCACTTTTTATGGATTCTCCCTTTCAGCCTCCCAGAATGGGAGCTTCTAAATGAATTCCTCCACCACCGTATTCAGGACGCGAAGCCCAGGATTTAGTTTAACCTGGAGCTTAAACATTTTTCTTAGGGTGGGAACTGGAAAGGAAGGATGGAAACAGGAACCTGAAGAAAATGGCCATGCAGAACCTGCCTCAGCTGCCAGGGGCACCCAAGGGTGGGTGGTGAAAGCTTCCCCTGTGTCCTCAATGTGTGTCAGAACTCATTAAACACATATGGCTTCCAGGCCTCTGGAGACCCAGGACCCAGGGCCCTGGAGCCCAGGTGGAACTTGGGGCAGCCCCTGCACCTTCCGCCTGACTGCCTTGCCTGCCACTGCTGCCGGGTGCAGACCCCCTCTCTCCAAATGGCTCCACCGTGCCCGACCCACATATGCGCCCAATGCCCTGGGGGTTACCCACAGTCGTGTGCACTGGGGATCCGCTCCCACTGTGTGCATCAAAGCAACTTCCTTTTGCTCTGAAAGCAACTTTCCAAGTCTGTCTCCACCTGCATCCCTCACTCCCTCGGGACTGCCAGCTTTGCTAAATTGTTGGCTCTGAGTTGTTGCAGCACTATGGCAGTCTCTCTCTGCTTGAACTTCACCCATCAAATCTCCGAATGATTTGTGTTCACCTCCGACCTCACCTCCAGCCTAAATTCTTTGAGGGCAGGAATGATATTTTGCACACTCCATGCCTCCCAAGTGCTTAGCACTGGGCCTTGCCTAGAATAGCTACTTAAGGGGTTTCTTCCATAAACAAGTATTCATTCATTAAGTGATAAGTGACAGGGACTTCATTGGTGCTAGTGAACAAACTAGGAGGGAACAAAGTAATTGTGGAGCTCCTGGCGGAGAAGCTTACATTTTAGTGAGAAAGCTAAGCACACAGGCGCGCACACACACACACACACACACACACACACTCAAAAAAGGAAAAAAAAAGCATTGGCATGGTGCTAAATACTAGAACAGAAACAGTGTGGAGCCTGAGAAAAGACAACAGATTGAGGAGTTCAATAGGGTGGGCAAAGGGAGGCTTCTTTGAGGTGGTGACATTTGCACTGAGACTTGAAGGGTGAGAAGCTGCCAGCCAGGCCAAGAGATGGCAGCTGGGGAAGTCTTTTAGGCAGAGAGACTTGGAAGTGCAAAAGGGCTAAGGTGGGCAAGATCAGACACATTCAGACAACTGACGTGAGACCACTATGGCTAGAGCTCAGCTGTGGAACTTGGGGAGTGGGAGGAGGGGTGTGCGTGGTTGAGCAGGGACCCCCTAAAATTCAAGTTCACCCAGAACCTCAGGATGTGACCTTATCTGGAAACAGGGACTTTGTAGATGTTACTATTAGGTTGGTGCAAAAGTAATTGCAGTTTTTGCAATTTTTTTTTTTTTAAACCTTTTAAACGGCCATTACTTTTACACCAACCTATTAATTAAAAATGAGTTCATACTGGAGTAGGGTGGGCCCTAATGCAATGACTGGTGTCCCTGTAAGAGAACAGAGACACACAGAGAGACACAGGGAAGGCAGCCATTTGAAGACAGAGGCAGATGGGAGTGATTGTCTAAGTGACGGCTCAGGACCGCTGGCCATCACCAGAAGCGAGGGAGGAAGCAAGAAAGCATCCTCCCCAAGAGCCTGCAGAGAGAGAATGGCCCTGCCAAGACCTTGATTTCATTACCAGCATCTAGAATGGTGAGAGGATTAATTTCTGCTGCTCAAAGCCACCAAATATGGTAATTTGTTATGGTAACTAATCTGGGGGCAGCGGCAAGACAGTGTTTTATTATTAATGAAAATGGTGTTAGGCAGAAAGGATATTTTGTTTTTTCTCTCAGATTTGTGCTTTAAAAAAGTACGTCAAACAAATGAAACAAGTCCTCATGCTCAGAACGCTTTCTCATATCTTTCCTTAAGGCTAAGACACCTGTGCCATGTACAGTGTCTTCACCAAGGTAACTTCCCACTGACCAGGCACGACGCTGGCCCTCTGGGAGAGCAGTCGTCTGGCTTAACTGTCTCCATCATTAACCACTAGAGGTTCCCAAACATTGCCCTTCTATTTTTAAGCAAACAGGAGTCTACTCCTGCCTTCTGAATTTAGCTCCTTTTGTCCCCAGACACGTGGTGATGACAGTGTTGTCCTTTGTCTCCTCCCTCCAGTACCCTTCAGGTCTCATGGAAAGCATTACACATTCTGAAGTCACTGTTAATTAATGCTGATGTTTGCTTTGCTGACATTGCTGTAAAAAGTGCTTATTTAAGGAATGAAGTGTTCTTCTAATTCTGAGCACAACTTTCAGTAACAATCAATGGATGACTGGACTCAGGTGCCCAATTATAGCGCGGAATAAGCCACTCATGAGTACTAGCTGTCTGATGCGTGTGGAAAATCACATAACTTGGAGGGAAGAATGGCCAAATGGGGAAATGGGGCAGAAGCCAGAAAGTTCTGGAGTGCACAGATTTATGCAACCTGATAGGATTTGAAGTTCTCAGCTTTTTAGAGTCTGGGAGAAAATGATTCTCTTTTTTCCTCACAACTACTAGTTTTGCCCATAATTCTTAGGCACTCAAGTCGCAATTGTGACCTTGCTTCTTGCCAACTGTAATAAGGACTTTTGCGTTGGGGTACTAACAACGGGTCAGTTATCGAATCGAATGGTGTATATTCATTATTTCATTTAAGAAGGAAGTTGGGTGCCATTGATAATGCCAATTTCATCAATAAATGATAATGTCATTTATTGAGTGTCAAAAATGGTACTTCACATACATTATTTCTCCTAATCCTATCACTGTAGGGTAGTGGTTAAGAGTATGAACCTGGAGTCCAACACATTGGGTTTAAATCCTGGCTCTGCAACTTAGTAGCTAAGCGACTTTGACTAATTGCTTGATTTTTCTAGGTTTCAGTTTCCCCATCTGTAAAATGAAAGAAAAGTATCTATAGTACAAGGATTATATGAAATCTTGTAATATAGTCTGGCTTATAATGATGACGATGATAAAAATTGTAATTATAAGAGTTACAATTGTATAGCATTTACTATATGTCAGGCATACAACATATAGGTGGTGTAATTATTATTATTGTTTTATAGATGAGAAAATTGAAAAGTGGACAGGTCAAGAAACTTGCCCTGTATCGCAGAGCTAAGATGTAGTAGAGCTGGGATTTGATCCATTGTTCGCCGATGGTAGCATTGTGATCTAGAGTTCTTAATACAGCGGTTCACCCCAAGTACATGCAAGATACATATTTGTGGATTGATAAATTATAGGCAGTGTATTCCTGCCAGAGAAGAGTCTTGGATCTTGCTTATGAAGGGAACCAAACTTTTGCCACCCTGAAGCGGTTTTTTGGGTTGTTGATTTAAAGCTGTTCATTAAGAAACAAGACTCAGAGAGAACCTTTGAGCCTCCCCTCACTTTCCTGCCCAAGAGATTCAGACAGAAAAACCTGCTTAAGAATTTTCAGCCGAGTATTAGGCAGGAAGATTTCAAGCCTGTTAGCTAGATATAACCCTTGTGTGCATTGTTTCTGAGTTGCCCAGCAAGAATTTTCCTGCCATGTGTGTTCAGCTCTTCCTCAACTACCTGCAAATCACCCATTCTTACTTCTGAAATCTAAAACCCCTTTCCCCCCCTTTCTCCTTTGTCCCAAAATGTCTTATATACCTAATATCACCTCACTGGCTTTGGCATTTTCATGCTTATGTGGATTCCCCATGCACATGAATTAAACATTTGATTTTCTCCTCTTAATCTGTCTCTGTTAATTTGATTATTGGCCTAGCTAGAGAATTTAGAAAGGCAGAGGAAAAGTATTAATTTTTTTTTTTAGTCCCACATTTAATAGTCTCCATTTATGCTTGATTTGGCTCCTAATAAATTGGTTTCTTTTCTTCCTCCACTGGATTCAGCAGAGACAGATCTTTCCCCTTTGATTTTCAGCATTTGTGCAATCTAGGTGGAAAGTACTTCCTAGATATCGCTTGGGAATGATGGCATCAGCTTAGGAGGCCGATTTAAACCGTCCACACTTCAAGGCTTAGGGGAAGGCCTGTGTCTTTCAGGAAGCTTCAAAACTTGCCTGTCACCTGGAGCCCTGCGGGGCACTCACGGCCCAGGCCTTCCTTTTGCCTCTTATTAAATCCACTCACGATGCAGAGTTTGCTGACTCATTGTCCCAATTTTATGCTACAGAACCTTGGTCAGCCCTCAGAATGTCCTAGAGTTACTTTCAGGAGTTCTTGGGGGAGTTTCACATGAACTTATGCAACTCTGGTCCCTCCTGGATTTCTGTAGCCCAGGAATCCACTGCGGATGTGTTTAACCACCACCCCACCCCCATAGTCTTCTTTGTGAACATGGATTTCCTGCCCATGGAGCCTCCAAAGCCACAAACCCCAGCAGGAACTAAAATGGTGTTGCTGCCCCTACAGAAATGCAAACACTGCCCATCTCTGCAACTTGCCACTTCGTTTTGTCTCATGTTCTTACAGCCATGCTGCTTATGCTCATCCCTCAGCACGCCCTTTACGTCAACAGCTTCTTCATCCTCTGCAGCCAGGCTGAGACACAGGGGTGGGGGGTTGGGGGGGCGCCTGATCTTTTCATTTGTAGCTCTTATTATGAATGGTGGTCACGCATTATTTTCTGCCCACTGCCCATCTTCCCCATTTGACGGCAAACTCCATGAGGGCATGGATTGACTATGCTTTGGGTACCATCTCCCATTCAGAGTAGCATAGTGCCACACACGGTAGTGCTCAGTAAATATGTGCTGCAGGAATGAATTAATGGCTATGCTGTTCTCCAGAACCTACATATCCCCAACCCAGGGATCCAGGCAAGGCAGACAGAAGTTCTAACACAAATGAATGCTTAGGAAGAGCCCAGCCACCCACCCTTGCCCTTGGCAATTACATACCCCAACTTCACCAGTAAATCAGAGTCCAAATCTGGATTCCAATATCTGGTCTTGAACTTAGGTAGGAGATATAAGGCCCACATGGTCCTTCCACATAGATGGACGCTTTGGAAATGCCTTCTTCATCTTAGCATGTCCACATGGTCTAACACAGTGCCCAGCACAGATCTGCTCAAGAAATATCTGTTAGCTACGACCAAGCACGATAGTCAAGATGAACGTCTGCTAGCTTGTCAGAGACCTCCCACACATCGGTTTGCTGCCATCTTCCAGCCATGTCAGGGGAGGTGGAGACATGGAAGGAAATTCTGCAACAACTTTTTCCTTCAGCTCAGCTCTCTGGACATGGTTCATACCACTTTGTATCAGGTGCTGAGAAACTATTTCCTAAAACATGGGTGGGCCTTAGAGAGCCTAAAATAAGCCGAGGAAGATGAGCACCTCATTGCATACTAGACAAGGTGGGTGAGCCAAGTGCTTCCTGATTTGCCTCAGTGTGCAAAGACAGAACAAAAATATCTAACCTAGTGGTGCAGGGCTTTTTCCTCGAATAAGGTCAGGCCACATACTCTTGGCTCTGCCCCTAAATGAAAGCCAGGAACATGCCCACGCCTCAGCCATGCACTGTTTTCAACTCATGCTTCTCAACTGGGGACGATTTTGTCCCCCAGAGGACATCAGGCAATATCTAGAGACATTTGCGATTGTCATAGCTGGGGGATTCTACTGATATCTACACGGAAGAGGCCAGGAAGAGGCTGCTAAACATCCACAATGATCGCAAAGAACACCTGCCCATAACAAAATCACTCGGCCCACAGAGTCACCAGGGCTGAAGTCGAAAATCCTGGTCCTAGATCAATCCAAAACCCAGGGAAGGGACACTGCTGAAGTCACCCAGAGCCTGGTGACTGCTGCTCAAGGCACCTGAGTCCCTTCTCCTTTCTTCCTGCTTCCTGTTGGCCCGTTGGTTGCCAGTAGCTACAGCATTTCTGCTTCCCTAGCTGCAGCCTCCTGCACAGGGAATGTGCACATTCGGGGACAACCTGGTCCCAGACTTGCAGCTCATGCTGTGGCAGCTTCAAGGCCCCAGCGGAGAGGGAGATGCATTTGTCCAGCTTCTCATCGTACCCCTGCTGAACTTATAGGAGAGGAAACAGTTCCCCTGCAGGTCCACAGTTTTGCATCCTCCACCCCATCCAGGAAAAAGGAAAGAGGGGAAACAATTGGAGCTCAATACAAGGTACATTCAACTGCTGGTTGCTCAGAAAGAAGAGGTTACTTCCAGCTGACCTCACTCTGGCACATGCTCCCTGAGCAGCCTTTTTACTGCATGCTGTCCCCACAGCATGTCCTTGCCTTGAGGGCTTCTGTCGGTTCACCTGGCCTGGGTTTGACTAGCTGTGTAACCTTAGACCTCGGAACCTCCGTTTCTTTCCTTTTACGTAAAAGAAGAATGCTACAACCGAGCATTCTGGTTGTGCTACGTGGATTAAACAACCACACCGCCACCTGCCATGGCCCACGACCTAGGCGGGCACTGACGTGAGCATTACCATATGCTAGGAACTATTCCGGGCTTTACACGTTATCAGATGTAATTTGCAGGCGGGGGAACAATTGGGGGTTCATAGAAACCACTTTTCAGAGAAGTAAACGGAAGCATAGAAAAAGGTTACTTGCTCAAGGTCACACAGTTTGCAGGTGGTGGAACAATTTAAACCTGGTAGTCCAACCCCTGAGCTCTACTTTAATGATACAGAGAAAAAGAGCTCTGGATAATGTGAGGTACTTACTACACGACCTCAGCATCCCTCCGCCCGCACCCCGTGCTTTGTATTTGTTCTTTATTCTTTTAACTAATTTTAGCTGAGCACCTCTGTGTGTGAAGAGACTCTGCTAGAGGTCAAAGGTGGCGTTTCTTCATCGCTGCCCCCTACCGGACTCACAGGGAGGCAGAGATCAAAGTTCTGACCAGTCCCGGACCCAGTCTCCCACTCCCTGATGGCCCCCTGAGTTCAAATGCGCAAATTCACAGCACAAAACCATCAGCTGTCCTACACCCTCGCCCCTGTCGAGACAAGCAGATCTGTTTGGCCACGTAGCTACTTCTATAAAGGATGAGAGTTACAGGTGTTCCTCACCTCCTCAGGGCAGCCTTTTTATCTTGGTCGCAGACCCCTCTATACCGTTTTACAGTAGCATGTTCCCCTGGCCTTCTCAGCACTTGTCCAGTCTCATTACACACGCATATGTGTGTGTGAGACAAACACGAACTACGTTGGACTGCTTTTGTTCCTTTTGCCGTGTCTATCACAGGGGTGGGACATTGAGAGTGCTCTATACATACGTCCAACGAGGGAACTTGAGCTCCTGCTGTGTGAGGCACTCTACATGTATTATCTCACCACGTGAGCAGGTGTTAGAGCTGACATTTTCCAGATCAGGAAATGGGCACAGCTAATAAGGGTGGAGTAAGGATTCGAACTCAGCTTCACCTGGGTCCACAGCCCCATGTCCTTTTAGTATTAGACTAGAGTTTGGAAACCAACACTTCCAATTGTTTGGGAGACAGTATGAGCAACAGTTAAGCACGTGGGCCCCAGATTCCGTCTGCTTTGGTTTAAAAATTGGCTCCATCACCCTCTACCCAGGGGTGTTGGACCTCGAGTCTTGAGTCTGCTCTGTGCCTCAGTTTTCTTATAACTACAATAGAGATAGATACCTCATGGTATAATTGTGAGAGTTAACTGTGCTATTTGTGAAGTGCTTAGAATAGCACTTGGCAGGTTGCACATGCCCACATATTACACATATTAGCTCTTTTTCTCTTTCTGTAGAGAAAAAGGGGCTTTAAAGACCATGTCATTGCTTATATATTATTTTCAGGATTTTACAAATAAGTCTCCCAATTTGATAAAAAATATTGACATTTTACAATCATTTAGCAGGAATTCATACTAACGTGTGTGTTCTGCATGGCACCTCCAGCTCATTCATTTTCAAGAATCACTGGTATTTATCAGCATCTTGTTAAATTGAACTGTCGGTTATGTGTATCTTGAAGAAACCAATTAGCTCATCATTGAGAGTTTACGCTGTCCGCTCATTTAGAAGCTGAACCAAAGCTGCTTGCAACGCTGTAGATTTGAGGGCTGGCAAGCATACATGGGCATTTCTGTGTGACCACACTGACTGGGTCACAACCACCTAGACGTGCCACCTGGGACTAACCCACATTCTTCAGAGCCAGCAACTTGTCTCGTTGCCTGCCAAGGCCCCAGGTACAGTGACATATAAGGCACTTGAGACCATTTACACAGTGCTGGTGGCGGCCCTGAGTGCCCCAGAAGCTCTTGCTGGTTCCTCGGAGTTTGGCAGCTGTGTGTGTGAGCAGATGGCCCCAGGTTTGCGATGGGGAATTCTGTCGGAAGAGTTGCAAGTCAAATAACACTCCCATGACACAGACTAAGGTCAACTGCACTTACAGTCAGTAAGGATAGGATCTGAAAACAAGCTACCAGCAGAGTTTTGGAGGACATGAGGCATTGCCATCTGTCCTTAAGAGTGTGTGTGACACACACAATTATTTCTCTAAGCACAGGGGATAGGTTGAAGAGAGAGAAATGCAAGTTGAGAATGGAGGTTTCCTTTCAGTGCGTTGGTCTTTCTCTCCAAGTACTGTCCATGTGGTGGTCTTGGGAGACTGACCTCTATCTATCCTCTAAGGAAGACGGAGATAACAGCCATAATTAGCATTGATTGAACTCTTACCCTGTGCTAAGTGTTTGACAATGTTATTAATCCACTCAACAACCCTATTTAAATGAGTGCTACTATTATTCCCATTTTACAGTTGAAATTGAGGACACACAGTAATTTATCGCAGGTAATTTGCTGTAAACTGCAGAGCCCAGATTTGAACATGGGCAATCTGTCTTCTTAACCAATATGCTATATTGCCTTCAGGATTCACCATGACTTTTCAGATGTTTATGGCAGCAGAGCATGCTGCTGGCCTCCAGGTAGAGTAGGGAAATTTTCCTGACTTCATACAGGAGTTCAGTACAATGCAAGTGGGATTAGCTCTATTTTCAAGGGCTCCAGAGAAAAGACGGATGAGGAAAAATTACAGAGGTCCAGAGATCAACCTAGTAAAAGAGAGAATCTAGCAACAAATTAGAACCGCAAAAGAAAATTATATGTATAGCCAATAAAAAAGAACGAGAAGTTCTCTCTACATACCAGTATAGAAACTCCAAAAAAACTGAGAGGCAGAAGGATATGCATAGTTACTCGGACTGGGATGAAAACTAAAATATTCATGGACGTTTATAAATGCATAGGCTTTGCTGGTAATAGTGACTGCCTCTGTAAGGGAAACTATTTGAAAGGGAGCAGGGAAGTGGGGAGATAATTTTTCACTGTAAATCATCTTTTTTTTAAATCTTTTAAAATTTGTGCCATGTGCTTGCACTACCTATATGAAATGTACTTTTTACGTTAGAGCTGAGAAACAGAATGAGCTGTGCTTTGAGGTGGTGAGCGGACAGGGAATATTCAACTAGAAAGTGAAGATATCAGAGATGGTGTAAAGATACTTTGGAGGGCAGACTGGGGCTTGGAGGCATGCTAATAAACTTGTGATTTTATTATTCGAACATCCCTGGAAATGGTGAATTCACCACATTTCCTATGAGGATAATACCTGGAGGATGGCAGGTTATCTCTGTCTGAGTGCTGTCAGGGGATCCTGAAAGGTGAGCATGACCTTGGTGACACACGAGGACAAAAATGACGTTAAGTGTTCTAAAATTAGTAATCATTTATCCTTCAAAAGGCCCAAGAACGTATTTTCTATCATCAGCTGCCACTGCCCACCACAATCTTGTTCCCTTTTGATAAACTATAAACAAGCTTTCCCCTGCGGTAGCTGGGTTAGGCACACTGCTCTCTCCCTGGGACATGTTGCCTCCAAACTTTTGGTGTGCCTGCATCCTTCTTACCCCTTCAATGAGACATACCCAGGAAGATTCTCCTTGACCGTTTTATCTAGGCAGGTCCTCTACTGTTCTCTAATACGTTGCCTCATTGTTTATCTTTAAAGGACGGTGTATTAGCTTGCAACAGCTGCTGTAACAAAGTACCGCACACGGAGTGACTTAAACAGCAGACATTCATTTTCTCACAGTTCTGGAGGCTAGAAGTCCCCAAATCAAGGTGTTGGCAAGGTTGGTTCCTTCTGAGGACTGTGAGGGAAGGATCTGTTCCACATGTCTCTCCTAGTCTCTGGTGGTCTGCTGGCACTATTTGGTGTTCCTTGGCTTGTAGAAGCTTCACCCTGATTTCTGTCAGCAGCTTTACTGGACATTGTACCTGTTTATTTTCTTGTCCCCCTTACTGGGCGGTGAGCATCCTAGGCAGGGAATATGTCTGGAGTGCTAACTGCAGTGCCTTGCACATAGTATACATTTGTCTTCATTTCTGTTCGGTTGGTGCAAAAGTATTTGCAGTTTTTGCAATTATTTTTAACCTTTTAAATGGCAATTATTTTTGTACCAACCTAATATTAACTTGTCTTTTACTGTTGTTGATTTGTAAGCTTTCTTAATTGACTCTAAAAAATAATGCTTAGTTGGTTATATGAATTTCAAATATTTTTCTAAGTGTGTGGATTGCTTTTCAACTTTTATTTGAGATGTCTTTTCTAAACCTATTGAATTTATTTTAATTTGTTAATGTTGTATTTAAGAATTAATTTATTATTTTATTTTAGATTTTCCATCTATGACCATTCTTGACAGATTGTCAACAGTTTTTCTTTTTTTCTTACCTAATTGTCCGGTTTCAACTTCAAAGTTACATTAGCTTTAAATATGAATTGGAAGTGTTCTTTCCTGGTTTAGAATAGTTTAGTAAAATTACTGTTCTTTCAACATATAGCTAAACTCACTTGAAATACTGGGTTGTTACCTGCAGAAGAGACTAGGGATGAGGAAAATAGAGAGAGATTTTTAAATATTAATTCTATTTTTTAGTAGTTAAAATCTTTTATTGGGTATTAGGCTTTTTAATGATCATTCAGTTTTTCTATCTTTTTCTTTGAATCAGGTTTGATAAATTATATTTTTAAGACATTAATCATGTAATCTAAAATTTTTGCTTGTATTGATCTAAAGTTATACATGATATTCTATATCTCTTTTTAACTTCCACAGTAGCTTCTCTTTCTTTCCTTGATCAACATTGCCAGGAGTATGTATGATTTAAGAAGTCATTTTAAAGAACTATTGACTTTCTTTTTCTCCAGTTCATCAGTTTTTTTTTTATTTCCCTCATTGCACTAGCTCCTTTGTTAGCTTATAAATTATGCATTCTTTCATAATATGAGAATTTCTTCTTATAAGGTTTTTAATTAGATATGTAACATTTTCTTTTTTTTTTTGTTCTAAGTATTTAAAAATGTCTACTATTCTTTCTTTGATCTATTTGTGTGAGGTGTTTTTTTTTTTGAAACTTTTTTTGAAACTTTATTGGGCCCCAGACCAGGAAAAAATTAGGGGAACTTGAATATGACCTTAATAATAGATGTTATAAAATTATTAATTTTTAGGTGTAATAATTGTATTAGTTATACAGGGGAGTGCCCTTATTTTTGAATCGCCTGCTTAAGTATTTAAGGAATGAAATGCCATAACGTATGCAACTTACTATAAAATGGTTTGGAAAAAAAATAGTCTCTATAACTATATCTTTATTTCTCTAGAGGGGCAGGAGGGAGAGAAAAGCAAAATGGTTGCAATTGCTGAATCTAGGTTAAGAGTATACTGGTGCTACGGTACTATTCTTTCAACTTTTCTATAGGTTTGAAAACTTGCCCCAAAAAAAGTTGGGAGAAAAAAACTATAGAATAAGCAATGCTGAATATGTCTGTTTTTCTATTAATCTATTTGCTATTTGTTCATTGTGTGTGGGCCAACATTTGCTTATAGATAAATGGTAGTAAGCAGCATTTAAAGAAAAATTTAAAGTTGAGTCAAAGACCTTAATTTTTCCTGTAAATCAATCCAAGGCCATCATTATTTGACCTAAGCAGAATGCCTTGCAACAGTCTCCCTGGAAAGTGGTTTGAGAAGCTGAGTAGACTCTTTTAAATAGTCTTCTTTGGCTTTCAGTGTCTGATTTTGACACCAGCCAGGACCCTGACTTGTTCTAAGCTAAGTAGACCATGGAACTTGGTTCCTCAGGGTGATCTCCTTCCACCCTCTGCTTTTGGAGAAATAATTAACCCTCCAACCACACCAGAAGGTACCAGGAGCAGAAGAGGCTCGTGCCCTTTCCTGTAACAAGAGCTGAATGCCCGGCTGCTTTATCATAACACTGTCACTGAGAGCCACAGTGACAGAATAGTCCCTATTCACCTTAACATCTAGCACTCCGCTGGAGATTATAGTTCAAGAGCAAGCCCAGTTTTAATCTACTCTTGCTCTGGAAGAATGAAGCCTCGAAGATTCCATGTAGACAGGCTGGCACTTCTACCTCCCACACTTTGTGTAAGCATTGTAGATCTGTCTCTATTTGGATCCATTCAGTTCCCCTCTCCTTACACACACAGCCTTCGATGTTCTTTATCCATCTTTCCCTAAAGGGAAATGACTAATATCCTAAGATACAATATTATCAATTTGTTCAGAAGATAGTCAAATATAATACAGGGTCAACACTGAAAAATAGCTGTACATAAATTATATAAATAGCCCAAATTTTCCAGAAGAGACTCAGTCATTTTAACAAGAAAGAGAAACCAGGAGGGTGCCTAAATGACTGCAGTGTTTCAAGCAACTGTTCCCACACTCCCTTGAGTGAAGACAGCCCCAGGTAGAGGTGGTCCTTTTTACCAGGAAGAGGCGGCAGCAGCGCCTATGCAGAAACCGGGCCTCCTGGCTCTGCCCAACGCTCAGCGGTCAGCCTTGCTGAACTTAAAAAAAAAAAAAAAAGAAAAAAAAAAGAAAAAAAAAAAGAAAAAAAAAAGAAAAAAAAAAGAAGGAATATCTACTTTCTAATTTGAGTGCGGAATTCTGTGTGTGTCCATTTTGTCACTCTTGCTAAATATATTTTTCAACGCTTTATGTTCTTATTAAATTTTCATATACTGACTTTGCAATTAATCAGAAAACAATTCTAATTTCCTATTAAGATAGTGGTTTTGTAATTCTGTAATTTGTTGATACATATGATGAGGTCATGAGCTCAGGAGCGTGATCACTCATGGTGAATTGTGACTTCCCAATATTGTGAGCCTCTACTTCTGACAATAATTTTGCTTTCATATCTATTTCACGTGGTGTTGTTGATCT
The DNA here is from genome assembly GCF_004115265.2 of Rhinolophus ferrumequinum. Classification (NCBI taxonomy): domain Eukaryota; kingdom Metazoa; phylum Chordata; class Mammalia; order Chiroptera; family Rhinolophidae; genus Rhinolophus; species Rhinolophus ferrumequinum. Next base: position 30,033,282 of record NC_046307.1, read on the forward strand.
TGCTCTTCCAAGTTTCTTTTGGTTAGAATCTGTCAGGCAAATCCCTTCATGTCCTACTACTTTCAACCATTTGGTGCTCTTAGTATTCAAAAATATCTTCAGATTGGTTTGAGTAATTTTAATCCAATCTGCGAATCTGTCTTTATAGGCAAGTGTAATTTATTTATGTTTTTATGAGTTGATACATTTTTGATTTTGTCATCTCTATCCTTATGTCTCTATTTTCAGTTTTCTGGTTTGGAAGTTATTCAATGTATTTTTATCTTTTTGTTATCTTTAAAACATTACCACGTATACATAAAAAGTTGAAATTACTCATATCTTTACCTCTCCTGAGGAATTTAGAATTCTCTAACTCTTATCATCCATCTCCCTGTCCCACCTCCATCTTTATTGGCCTTACCAATTGTTATCAGAATTTAATTCTACCTTTATTTTTATTACTCCTCAATCAAATGGCATTATTGTTCTCTCATATAGTCAATATATGTTTCGTTTTCCCCCAAATGTTTAAATAATTTTTGATCAGCATTTTTCCTTTATTCCAGTTTCTTCCTACTCATTTAATTTCTTTATTAATTGTTTTAGTGGGAGTCTCTTAGTAGTTAAGTTCTTTTAGTCTTTGTCTGAAACATTTATTTTCTTCCCATTCTTAAAAACTAGTTTAGCTGGATACAACTTTGAAGTTAAGTTATTTTTCTGTAGCACCATTTTCTTTTGTCTTCTATTTTTTCAGTGAGAAGTCTGTCAGTTTTTATATCTTTGACAATAATATTCATATATGATATTTTCTGAGATTTTTGTCTATTATTTTGCAGTTTTATTGGATGTCGACGGACTTCAATCTCTGAATTTCATTCTACTTAATCTGAGCTATCAGAACAATAGTTTTAATTGGTCTCACTGTCATTTTTTTCTCTCCCCTGTCTTTCTCTCAGTCTCTCCTCTATGTATCTTTTTTTAGCCCATAGTCTTCATCTCATTAATTCACTGTTTTATTTTTTGGGTAATTTCTTCAACAACTATATTTGAGTTCACCACTTCTCCATTCCTTGTATCATCTGTTTAATACATCAATTAATTTAAAAAAATATTGACCGTAGTTTTCTTTTTCATTCCTGAAGTTCTGTTTGGTTCTTTTTATATCTACGTGGTCATTTTTGACAGTCTTCCCTCTGCCCCCATACTTTCAATTCCTTCTTTTATATTTTAATCAGTCTTATTTTTGTAACCTTTGTTAGTCTATTATCTGAACTAGTTTAATTCTGATATTTGTTGTTTTAATAATCTTTATTCTTGATAATTTTTTTTAGCTTTATCATTCTGAATACCAAAGAATGTTTTCTTCAAGAAGTTTTATAGCTTTAACTTTAACATCAAGAGCTGGTGTGAGTGCATTATTTTCAAGTTCATGTTTCAAGGTTCATTGGTTTTCCCTTTTGGATAGCTACTTGTTCAAGTACCATTTGTTGAAATTAATATATTTTCCTTCCTTGTTGAATTAATTACCTTGGCCAATTAACAATTGTCAAAAAACAATTGATCATGAATATGTGTGTCTATTTCTGGTGTCTCTATTCTGTTCTGTTGATCTGTATGTCCATAAATATGTCAATACTATACTATTTTGAATACAACAATTTTATAGTATTTCTTGAAATAAGTTCTCCAACTTTATTCTTCATTTTAACAGTTTCTTTGGCTATATTAGCTTTTTGCATTTCTATATAAATTTTAGAATCACTGTTTTAATTATTACAACAAAGCCGGCTTGGATTCTTATTGAGATTGTGTGGGCTCCATAGACAAATTTTAATAGAATGGAGATCTTAACAACATTGAGTCTCCCAATCTTTGAATTTAACATGTTTATTTACTTAGAGTTTTAAAAATTTCTCTTAGCAGAGTGTTTAGGTAACGTGTTTGGTTTAATGGTTATTTAAAATGCTTGTAAACAGTATTTTAAATTGTATATTGAATCTTTTTTTCAGTGTATAAAAATACAAATTATTTTTATATATTTACATTGCGACCATCCTAAGTTTACTTACACTTCTAGCAGCTTTTTTGATGATTTTCCATGTTTATGATCATTTTTTTATGAAAAGTTAATAATTCTCATCTTTGTTCTTTTATAGATTATGCATCTTTTTTTTTTCACTAAAGTTGTAGTCCTTTGAAGTTCCTGGTTTTATATAGACAACTTAATTCTAAATTCCATAAATAATTGAGGCCCAAGATCTTGGCTCTGGCACACTAGTGGGTGATAAAAAAGTTAAGTTCTTATGTTATAGAGACTATCTGCTCTACCAGCTATCCCCAAAGCTCACTTTGGGCACTCAGAGTAGCAATACCTATAATTTCTCCCTTATTTTGTTCTTTCGTTTTTGACCTCTTGGAGTTTTCTTTACTTTCTTGGGTGCTTAGCTAATGCTTAAAAGGATGTTTGTTATTTTTTTACTTCTTGGTGACTTTCAGAGCATGTAGTCAAATTGTCTTATAAGATGTTTAGTTTATCTAGTCAGACACTGTCTGACATGAAAATAAAAACATTAATTTTTTTCATGTAGCTATACAGTTTTAATATTTTACACTTGATCTTAGCCAAAAGGCCGAGAAGTGATTAGTTTTAATATTTTTAAAGCCTTTCTAAAGTTCCCCAAATGGATCTAATTTTACCTAGCTAGACTCCATTATTTGATATGTTAGGTGTTTTGCATAATTTTGACTATTATAACCAGTGCTATTAAAAGTGCGTTTAACACAATGAATCTTTTTTTCTTTTGAGTAACCTTTCTTAAACTCTAAGAAGTAGAATTTGGGGGCTGAATTACATGAACTTGCTTAAGATTCCCATCTAGTTTCTATAAAACTTTCCTGCCTCTGTCTCCGGTAGTCTAATGAATACAGCTAAAAGGGGATTTAGACAGAATCACAGCTGCATATTGGTTTTCCAGTTTTCATTATTTTATGAGTAATAAAGGGCATTAAAGTAATTTCTGGAACAGAGAGTAGCTTTTAGTGGCCTAGAGACATATCCAGCACAAACAAGGAAGAGGTACTTTAACAAACCTCCCAGCAGTGACATTGCAGAAATACAGCAGCTGTTTATGTGAATTACTGTTATGCCAAGAAGGGGTTTTTCCAGTCAACACCAGCAGTTCCCACTTTGTGGCAGGAGGTTCTGATGTAAAATAGTTCACTGAAAAGTACCCCCCGTCACATTGTGAAATGAAAATGTTTATTTCAAACTGTTTACATTTTGCTTTGGTTTCTGGCAAGTACTTGGGCATGCTTACAAACGTTTATTTTAACCTACAAAACTCAGAAGTAGAAAATCAGTAGGTAAACCACTTGCCAGGTGAGAAGTGTGCCAGAAAAGGTGACATGTCTTCTCTGAATCTCTCTACACAAAGTTCTCAATTACATGTGAGGATGCTTGAGGGCATTAGCCTGGGTGTAAAGGATTTTTCTAGTCCCATTTTGCCAATTGCAAGCTTTGGGCACTCTCTCCGTGCCTAGTTTTCTCTATGGTAAAATAGAGCATGAGCCTATGATCACCTAAATCTTTTTAACATTTCAGGAGGCCAAATATAACATGACAACTAGCTTTATGCATGTTCATATAGGTTAACTAATTCTTTAGGACTTTTCTTCACTTTTTTGTTCATGCCACTATTGTTTCCCTTACTACATCATATGGTCATTATCCTTATGTTTCCCTTGTCTACTTAGCCATAAGATGTTAAAAACTATCCTATGTGTCCCCCACGTTCCCAGGACCTAGCACATATTTAGTACGCAAGAGTTGCTCAGAAAATATTTGTTGAATATTTTATATTTCTCATATAAAATTCATTTCACTAATACCATTTATTTTCTGCTAATGTTTATTTGTATGTCAGACATTAGTAGCACACATTGTAATATATTTTTTAATCTTCCATGTTTTATAATCTTTGCAGCAATTCACTCTTTAATTTTTTGCAATCCCTGTGTGTTTATGTAGGCATTGTGACAATTGACATGGGGCTCAGAAGAGAAGTGCTCAATACATGTTTGCTGAATAAATACATATTGTCTGCATGTGGCAAATTATAATCATGACTCTAGATCAGATAGGCCTAAGGTTTTTTGAGCTTTGAAAACCTGTGCTTTGTTTTCTCAAATGTGCTTCCAGCTGCAGATTAATCTAAGCCTTCTTTTGTACTTGTATTGATTGGTTATCTACAGAGAAAACAGTGTTGACTTCATGTAATCCAAATTCGTTACGAATTGAACCAAATTTCTATATGTGAAACTCTCTAGGTGGGGTTTTTTCCTTAGCTCAGAGATGCCTTATAGTTCCTTTATCTGCAGTGCAGAATTCTATTGCATATTCCACAACTGATGTCAAGGAAGCTACCGAGGAGAAATGAGGACAGCATATAGAATGGGATACAGACAGATGACTGACAAGTGGAAATTTACCCCAGCTTGGTTTGGCCTTCCATCTCTGACTCCCATTCTAGTCAATGTGACAAATCAGAACAAAGCTTTGGTTGGCTACATTCTCATTCTGTCTCTGTCTCTTTCTTTCTCTCTCTCTCACACACATACACAATCACAGTGGACAGAATACTGTAGTAGCTAAAGACGGACTTTGAAATTGGACAGACTTAGTTTAAATCTTAGCACTTCCACTTAATTTTTTCATTTGCTTTATGACTTTAAATGAATTATTTTTTACATTTCACTGGGACCAAAGTTCTTTATCTGTTCAGTGAAGATAATGATAATATTTTCTTAGTCTGTTGCTGAGTGAAGTAAATGAGATGATTCAGGTAAACTTCTTAAGACCATGGCCGGCATATAATAAGCTCACAATGAATGGTTACTCTACCTAGCATACAGTCTCTCTTGTTTAACAACATAGTTCTCTTCTGATACCTTATAATGAATAAGATTGCTGAAATGTCCCACGTTTTTCTTCTGTTAGGATACACTCCCCTTGCCTAAGCCTTAAATAAGCAAGAAACTTCCCTTAACTAGGACTTCAGAAAATAGAGAAGTACATCATACTTTACTAAGGGCAAAATACAGATGAAAATCCCGAAAGAAAAAAAGAAGAGTTATAGGAAGGCCAAATAAGTTCAATAGAGTTCAGGCACTTGGAGTTCTCACTATCGACTCATGGGAGAGCTCATCAAGCCTTCTCTTAAGGTCTGCTTATTTTCAGTTTATAAACAATTCTAACAAGCATGTAGGTTCCCCATCTGTATGGGGAAATAGCTTTCTGGACTAGGAGATTCAGAGATTACGAGAAAAGAGAAACTCACTTTGACAAGGGCTGAAAGCCTAAGGGAAGAGATAGAAGAAAAAAGAACAATTAGGTTTATTGTTAAAGGAATAACATTATTTAAAGCAACATCTCCCAAAATGTGTTCTGTTCATAGGATGTCGACATATAATAGGCAAGGAAAGGGTTCCTTGATCAATAGGTATGGAAAACACTGGGTCAGATAAAGTTAGATAAGTAGCTTTATCTAACTGGGTCAGATAAAGTCAGATAAGTAGATCACTCTTCTGCATGGCTTCCCAAAGTCTTTAATATATTGAAGTACATTCTAGATCTCTAAGAAAGGAGGGTGTGTAGGTATAGTTTATGGGGCTTCCCAATCTAACTTGACTACAGAATGCCCTTTTTATGACATGTTCATGGCACTAGTGTTCCACAGAACCTACTTTGGGTTACTCTGGTCTCATGCCTTAATGCAAGGACTCAAATAGCCCAAAGCTGATCAACAAGCAATCATGGCATCCAAGCATTATAATCATAATAGTCATAATGATGTTACAGAATGATATGAAAAGATTACATTGTGTCTAATGTCATCTTTTAAAAGAAGTAAACACCTTCTAATTAGCTATTTTACTTTTAGGAATTCAACCTTAGAAATACTCATAAAACTCTGCAAACCTTTATAAGATTGTTCACGGATACTTAATTTATAATATAATAATTCTTAATGACTAATTGTCCATCAGTAAGAAATAGCTTGGATAAATGATGGTTAAGTCAACATGATGAATTAATACATAAGTTCAAATAATGTGGTAACTCTACCTGTATTAATAGGGAAATACACACTCAACAAACACATTGTTAGGAAAAAGAAGGGAATAAAATAGTAGCAAGGGATGAGCTATTCTAAGGGAAAAGAATTCCACAACTTCTTTCATCCCTGACTACATGGCAGAAGGAGAAAACCTACCATAGATGAGGGTAATGAAAGATAAGCCTAATATGTAACAATGTTTTCATGGCCAGGTGTGGGCTGGCATGACAAATGAGAATCCTAAGCAAATCCAAACCATAGCAAGAACGCGCTCACTTGCCAAACTCTTTTCCATAGCCTCTTTACCAAGTGCCCAGGGTCAGAGTGCCAAAATCTGTGGTAGGCCAGGAGATATGATAGAGAACTCCTCTAAGGAGCATGGGCCTTCATCAAATGTAAGGCATCCATCTCATTTGAAGGTATCAGTCTTCTGAAAGCTGGTGGCAGGGTAGTGTAGTGGGGAGATGTTACAAGGCACAGAAAACTAAAAAGTTGATGACTGCTTCATAAAGGAGAGAGAGAGATCTCCCACAATCTGGACAGCAGGCCGTTTACTGTAGAGTATAGAGGAATTTCAAGACTCATTAGTAATGAAATCTCAAGCCTTGATGAAGACAAAGCTCTGATCTTTCCCTCAAATCTGTGGAAGTCAATTGTGAACTGAATCTGACTAAAGCTACAAGTCCCAGATCAGCTCAATTATACATTAGGTGATTAGATTGATTCAACTTCCCGTGTTAGCCACCTGAAAAGCTCTTTTTAATAAGTTAATATTTATTTCATTCTATATATTTTTTTATACATATGTCAGCAAACAACCAAAAAATCATAAGACAGGCAAAGAAGCAGGAAAAGGTGATTCATAATCAAGAGAAAAAGTAGTCAATTGAAGCAGTTCAGATGTTAGAATTAGAAGATAAAGACTTTAAAATAACTATGATAAATATATTAAAGAATTTACTGGAGGAAATCGAACAATTGACAAAGAGATGGAGAATTTTCACCAAGAAATGAAAACATGAAAAGAACTATAGTCTCACTTTGTGTGATTTTTGTATCATTTAAATTTTGGCAGTGAGAAGATGTGTTTGAAATTGAAAAAAAATGACTTTAAAAACAAATTTCCAAATGTTTTCATGTAAAATACTTAAAGTATAATTAAAATATTTTGGAGGGTAACCTCAACCCTATGGAAAAAGTTTGATATAGAGCTATGAACACCCTGAGGTTTACTGGCAGTCGTAGTTTTACTTAGTACTTGGAAATAGTCACACAACCAAGGTCTTCAGATGGACAACTAGACATTAAAATGGTGACCATATCAACAGTGCTTCTAAAAGCCTATGTGTGAGAGGTAGACTTTTCAATGCCAGCAGTATGATTTCAGGAAAAACAATTGCCCTTAGGAGAGAGGGAGAAGCATTCTTTTCTCTGGGATGACACTTCTTCACTTTCATCTTTTCAAGGAGCCACAATAGATTCTTCTCTGTTGTAACGGGCATCATGCTGTTATAATGGACTTGCTGTCCAGGGTGGTTAAGTTCAGTCTTGGATTGGATGTGGCAGAAACGAATTAATGTTAGGTTTAAAAGATACATTTAATGAATCTGTACAAAAGGATGTTGTCTTTTCAGGGCCACGTTCTTTTAAAAATACTATTGGTAGAGATAGAAATGCATGAAATGGACAAAAATAGAGAGATGTGTCAACAGGGTGACACATCATGCTTCAAATTTAATGGAATAAAATCTTAATCAGGGGGCTCAAGTGACAATGCATCTTCTCAGTTACAACATGCTTTGGATGCTCACACATAAGTTCTCATCAAGCAGAGAAACTCTTTGGTCACATTCCTTGTGGTATATTTTAAAATATTTTTACACATGTCTTCTAGCCTAAACTTGATTAGTTATCATAAAATTAGTTACCAGAAATTTGTGGCTGTCTCATTCAACACCGTCACTTTTAAGATTCTTATAAGATTTTGTGTGTTCCCTAGAAACTGAAAATCAAGAGTTTCCTCAAAAGAAGTGACAGCTGAGATACAGGTTACAAAGTTAATAATAGGTTAATATGAGGTGAGAAGGTCCTCTGAACACATGCTCAGTGGGAGAATATCCAAAACAGATGTTGTAGAGCTGAATGAGAGAGAATTCCTCAGCAAGATTTTTTTTTTCATTCTATGAGAGCCCTATTTCTTATACCTTAGATTAAGATGCAGCAAAAATTAATTTAAGAGAGAGAGAGAGAGTAGAGTGAAATTATTGGGTTAAGTTATCACTTCAAATTCCAAACATTGGCTCAGAAACAGACTGTGCTTGGTGAAGAACAAGCTGAGATGTATAGCTTGTGGTGGTTTTTCGTTGGAAGGAGAGTTAAGCTTTTGCTTATCAGTCACCTGCAGGGGGAAGGGGAGTGGAAAATGACAAGTAGAAATGGCAGGAAGAACATATGGTCATCTCTCTCTGCTGCCCAAGGTTTTATAGAACATCCTGTTCTCTGGGACCTCCTACTTGCATCAAGGATAAGCTTATGTGCTACATTTGGATCCTGACCCACTGGCTTGAATTCAGTTTCTTTCCTCAGGGGTTAAGGATAAAGGCAAGCTTGGGGCATACACAGCATTGTGAAGATAAATATTACTACGTCATTTTCAACCAAAAAGTCTTTCTTCTTTCTGATTTCCAATCCTGGTCTGTCGCGCAGCTACTGCCTACACTAGAGTTCTCGTGCTTCTACTTTCTGGTCTGGATCATCATACGTACTCTACTTGTCCTTTTAAAAAACGTCTGAAAAGCAAGTTGCACTCAGGGTATTTGGCTTCTAGGTAGGGATTTTTCTTCACACATTGGAACTATACTAAAAGAACAGGTCCTTCATAAGCTTTCTGATCGCTCCCCTGTAGTCAGATCTGACATTTTTCATTTCTGGTTTCCTAGTGAACATTTCAATTTCAGTGGAAATAAATCAGTAAGAACAATAAGGAGATGTTGAACAATATAGAGAGCCAAGTTTGTTTGACTGTTTCATGTAATTTACAATCTTTTTCATGCCTTGTTCTTGAAGTTTCATCCGAACTATTATAATACCCTTGAGAGTGGAATGCAAACCATTTTAAAACAGTTGGACAACTGAACCTTGAATGACCCTTAAAACCTTGTAAATTCATGAATAATCAACAAAAATTTTAAATTTCTTGGGAATAATGGAACATTTCTCCATTTCTCTAGCCTCCACAGATGCTTATATGTGATAGACATGCCATAACCAAGTGCTGAGTGAATAAAATATTTGTGGAATGCCTGCCATGTGCTCAACAATATGCTAGTTATTTGTAGACGACAAAATGAGATAAGAGTTCTCATGCTTCTACTCTCTGGCCTGGACTGTCACACGTATTCCACTTGCCCTTTACACTGCTCCTCCAGAGTTACCTTTCTAAATCTTGATCTCATTGCATTATTTTTCATATCCTACATTTTCTTTATTGCTTACTGAATGACATTCAAATGAATACCCTCTGTGAACTAGTTGCAAACTATCTTTGCTTCCTCAGCTTTTACCAACACAGCAGATAAATTATCCTCCCTCTCCGCCCCCACCACAAGATTTCTAACAAATATAAGTCTTCATATGTTTGCTCACTCTGGTTCCTTTCACTCAATCATTTTTCCCATGCACTCATCCCATCCACATCCTTCAAGGCAGAGATTCAATTCCATCTCCTCCAAGGATCCTTCCTTATTATCCCATCTCTGGCCATCATTTCCTCCTTTCCTTATATTCCACAGTGCCATTCCTGCTTGTAGCTTTCCCCTGAACTATGAGGTTATGCAATAGATTCTTCTCCTGGTGATCAAATAGTCCCTTGTTTAAGCTGAAGATGTTTTTCTTTAATGCTTCACTTTTCTTAAAGAGTTTTTCAGTATGACAACCCTTTGGAAAGAAATCATTGTTTGGCTTCTAAAGCATATGGATTCACTGTCTTATCACATCCTCAGGCAATCAAAAGTCTTTCCATCTCATCAGTCAGTCCATCATGTTTTCTCATCACTACTGATTACATTTATCTAACGCTGCAAGTTGTTTGGTTGGTTTAAGAAAAAGTTGTATGGGATTTATGGGATTTTTCTTTTTTCAACTGATGTTCTTTTAAAGCAGGAATAAAAAAGTCAGTTACTATAAATGTGGGTCATTTATATATTGTTGCTATCTCTTATCATACAATACAGAAGATTTAGCTGTTAAAATATCCTTCGCAAAATCATTCATGCTTTGAGGTCAATGGATATATTTTATTCCTCTTTATTTCCCTTTGACACCTAACACAGTGCCATGAACACAGCAAAAGCTTGTTAAACATTTGTTGAGTTGAATAGTTTCTGAAAGGGAAATCCATGTTCGTGTTTCTCTTCCTAAAATGTTGTTACTATTTTATTTCATGAGAAAGACCTAACAGAGCTTCTAAAATATGATCAAGGTTTCTTTACCAAGATATGTTGTTGTTGTTGTTTTTTTCTCAGTGAAATCACAGCAAAAGTAACAAATGTTTTATGCTGGCCATTAAAATATCATTTGGTGGTAGCTCTCCCTACTCAAGTTAATAGTCCTTAGCCATCCTAGAGAAAATGCAGGCATTGCCTTCAGAGCACAAATGTAAATAGCTATAATCTGTTTTCTCCCATTTTTCAAAGATAGTACCATCTGGTTTATCCCTTAGCCCCAGAGAACCATTTTTAGAATCATATCCTCACTATCCATTCTCCATCCCATCCTCACCCTGGAGATATTCCTGTACTTATATCATTAGCTTATCAGGATGCTATAACCATTACTATTTATAAAGGTATTTATTACCTCACAGAAGTTTGAGCAAAGTTTTCAGAACTAAATTCTTCCACATCAGGATTGTGCAATGTAACCACAGATTGCAGGTACCATTTGGGATTGGGCTATCTCTCACTCACAAACTTTTGCCAGAATTACAAGATTATGCTGGTACTTAGAAGCCCATTCCAACTGCCTTCTCATCTGGCACCAAATCTGAAGCCCCAGGTTACTATGCTATACCTCATTGATTCATGATGCCTCTATTCTCTGTTTTATGTAGCATGAAGTTGGAAAATTGCAATGGACAGCTGGTGCTAGACTTCCATTCTAGTGGTTTTCACATTGTACAGTTTTACTCATGGGTTCAGAATGGACCCTTATTCTTGATACCTATTAAAATGGCACAGGGAATGTAAGAAAACAGGCCTACATATACCATCAAAGTAAGATGTGGACGAAACTTCTAAATTGTGACGTGGAAACAGCCTAAAGAAAAACTTCAACAGGCAGGGCTGTCATCTGGCTGTCAGGCAGGGTGGTCCATTTGCATCTTCAATGCCAAATACCTTTCCAGTTCTGTTCTCTATCTGAGATCCTCAATATACTCGATCCACATTTTCAAGTTTTAGAATTTTAGCTGGACAGTTAAAATTTAATGATGCCAAAAAACCATGGAAGATATGATGTTCTTTAGTTGAAGGGACCATTCAAATATTTTCTTTGCCTTTCAGAATCAACCTGTGACTTGTATTAACAACAGCAAGTGGTGGCACATGATTTGAAGAGAAATAATATAGACTAGGGGCCAGGGATTGATGTAGTGTTGATTTTTTTAAAATATGGAGCTCAGGGACTCTTTGGAAGATGAGACAAAAGTTAAGCCCTGACCTGAATGAAGTAAAGGAGTGAATAAACATTTGTCAGAAGGTATTAAGATAGAGAAAACCCAACTGCAAAGGTCTTGAGATGGGAACATGTTTGAAGAACACCTAGAGAGTCATGTTGCTGGGGTTCAGTGAGTAAGTGGAGAGTCTTAGGAAAAAAACTTCAGAGAAATAGTAGAATACAGATTGTGGAAGCCTTCGCGGGCCATAGTAAGAATATTGGATTTTATTGTGAGATGGGGGAGCCATTTTGAGAGAGAGTTTTGAGAGAGTTAAAGTTCAAGTAAGACAAAAGGGAATCAAAGATACTATTAATATAAAGCTCAACACTATGGCAGAAGCACAAAACTTCACAAATAGTAAAAGAAAAAAAAGCAAAGAAGACACATCAAATACAGAAAGAGGCGCGGTAAATATGATCACAGAAATTACAACATAAGATAATGGAGTTATACCAAACCTAACTGTCATATCAGTAAACATGAATGAGCTTAACTCATCTATTAAAATAAAATGATTCTCAAGCAGATCCATTAACGAAAACCCAAATTGTGTGTTATATATAAGAGGCATATCTACATTTCAGTGATTCTAAACGTTTAAAAATAAAGCAATGCCCCATGCAAATGAAAACAGTAAGAAAGCAGGAATTGAAATCCTTATACTAGACAAAGTAGAATTCAAGCCAAAAGCATAAAATGAGTCCAAGGAATTTTATGATGCTAAAAACCATATTTCAAAATGAAAATACGACAAAACTCAGTAGCTCTCATATACACAAATAATAACCAGTTGTAAGATATAATAAATGAGGAAATGTTATTTACAATAGCAATGAAAAGACAAAATATTTAGGAACAAACATAACTAGAAGTGATAAAAATGTATATGAAGAAAAGTAGAAATAATGCTGAAAGACACAAGAGTATATCTAAGCAAGTTGAAAGATAACCCTTTTTCTTGTTTAGGATGCCTCAACATAATCAAGAACTCATTTTTCACTGTTAGCTTATAAATTTAATGTTACCTAATGAAAATATTGACAAGTTGTATTATCAAACTAGATATAGTGAGACCAAAGTTTATATGAAAAATACATATGCATATCAAGTCATCATGTCATCATTATATTTCAAATATACTGTAATTTTGTTTGTCAATTATACCTCACAAAATCTAATAAAGGAAAAAAGAAAAATAGAAGAAAAGATAGGAAAAGAGTGAATAGGAAGAGCTGTATTTGGGGAGTGGGGTTCTAATTCTCTGGCTATTAATACTATGAAGCATCTATAATTAAAACAATGTAGTATTGGCTCATGATGAAATAGAATGACCAAGGGCATAGAAATCTATAGAAATATAGTATATTGTACAGGTGGCATCTCGAATCACTGGGGAAAATATAACCTTTTTAATAGATGATGTTGGGACAACTGGATACCACCTTTTAATAAATGAAAAAAAAATCCATTCTTCATGTCCTATAAAAAAAGGAATTAAATGGGTCAGAAATACAAATATAAAAACATTTAGCAGTAATAGAAGAAAATATGTGTGAATGCCTTTATAATCTGCATTGAGGGAAATGTTTTTAACTGTGATTAAAATTTCCAGATGTGATAAAGTACTGATAAATTGACTATATATGGTAAAATCATCATAAACAAAATAAAAATACAAACGACAAAGAGAAAGTGTTTGCTGTGTATATCACAGAAAAAGGGCCAATGTCCTTAACATACGAAAAAAAACCACTTTTAACAGTTGAAGAAAAAAATATTAATAATCCTATAGAAAAATGGATAAAAGACATGAAGTGGCAATTTACCAAAAGATATAAACATGATTGAACGTATGAATACATATTCGACTTCACTCACATTAAGATAATGCAAAATAAAACTCACTGAGATTCTACATCTCACTCATCAGATTGGCAAAAATCCAAAAGCTTGACAATGAACTTTGTTTCCATTGCTGTGGAACAACAGGCACTCTCATACATTGTTGGTAGGAATGCAAAATCCTTACAGGGCAATTTGGCACAAGCTAATAAACCACACATACCTAGCAATCCCATTTCTAGGAATTGATCCTGAAGATACATCCTCAGCAGCATTAAAATACATATGCACAAAGCCACTTATTGCAGTATTATTTTTGAGAAACTGGTTAAATGTCTAACCATAAATTGATTGAATAAACTATGGCCCATATATTCAATGGAGTTTAACACAAAGAAGGAGGAAGATCTGTAACTGATGTGGAGTCATCTCTGGAAGATACTGTTAAATGAAAAGGGAAAATTGCAGAAGAGATTACATGCCACCTTGTGTAAGACAAAGAAGAGAAAAATAAGAGAACATATGTACATACTGTATGTCAACTATAATTCAATATATATATATAGTCACAGGATATGGAGTATAGCATAGGGAATAGAGTCAATGGAATTGTAATAGATATACACGATGTCAGAGGGACAACAGATTGGGGGAGGGGTTATCACTTTGTGAGGGGTGAAATGTCTAACTATTGCATTGTTTTGTGCACCTGAAACTACTAAAAAGAAAAAAAAAGAAAAAGGAAAAGCCAAAACCAAAAAGAGAACATATATACATATACTTGTCTTTAAAAAAAACAACAGGAAAAATAAGTCAGGAAACAATAATGTTGGTTACCTACCTGGGGTAAGTAGAATGAGGTAGAATAAACACAGGAGGCAGCGCCACTTTTATGATTATACCCTTTTGTATAGTTTTGATTTTTAGAAGTATTTTAATGTTTTACACATTCAAAACTAAAATTAAATTAACAAGATGGGAAGGAGGACAACTTAAAACTGAAACAAATTGAAAAAGAAAAGAACCCAAGTGTATTTCAAATAAATAATATAACCATGATAAAGTGGAAAGAATTCAGTTAATTTATGAATGGAGCAGTTGATCATATACTCTTAATCTTGTATAGGATTTCAAGTGCATAGGGAATATTTTATCAAAATATTGAATATCCCTACACTGGCCATAAAGCAAGTTTCAAAAAAATTTCAACAATTGTATTCATGGTGAGTATGTTCTCAGACTATAATGGATATAAGTTAGAAATTAACAGAAAGATACCCAGAAAACATTTCCCCAAATCTGAAAACTAAGCAACACACTACTATGTAACCTGTGGGCCAAAGAAGAAATCATAATGGAAATTTAGAAAATATTTTGAGCCAAATGATAATGAATATAGCATATTAAATTTTTTGGAATACAGCTAAAGCCATACTTAGAGAGAAATTATGGCCTTGAGTGTATATACTAGAAAAGAAAAAAGGCTAATAATCAATTATCTAAGTATCTTTCTCAAGGAGCTAAGGTGGGAAAGAAAAGCAAATGAAACCCAAACAATGTTAATGGAAAAAAATTAGTGAAATATTAAGAAAAATAGGTAGATAGAATTTTTTAAATCCCAAAGCTGCCACTTAGAGTAAACTAACAACTCTGATAACCCCCCTGAAAAGGCTAATCAAAAAAAAAAAAAAAAAAAAGACACAAATAACTAATAACATGAAGGGCTTTAGAGGAATGTCATTAAAGATTGAACTGACAAAAAAGAATCCATTGGAAGATATTATGAGCAACTTTGTATCAATGAAATTAAAAATTCAGGTGATAGGGACACATTCCTATAAAAATAAAACCTACCAAATGATCTAAAAAGAAACAGAAAATCTGAATAGCCCTATGTTTATTAAAGCAATTGAATTCATTATTTAAAACTTTCTAATGTGAAAATTCAGGGACCATATGGCTTCACTGGTGATTTCTTTGCATATATAAGGAATAAATAACACTGATCTTATACAAATTGTTCCCAAAAATAGAAAAATAAGAAAGAGTTCCCAATTTATTTTATGAGGCCAGCAGAGCCTTGCTCACCTTCTCTTATGAACACACCAAATTTACAGCTACACATAGAGTAGTTTCCTCTGAAAGAAATCTAGAAACTAGTTGAGTAATTCCTACACATCAGGCAAAAGAGAAAATACCCCTATCTCCTACATCAAAATGGGTAGGAATGACTGACACACATTCTTGCCATAAACCTGACCCCTGACATAGCACCAAACAATTGGGAGGGAAGTCTGAACTCTCAGCTTCTCCCTGAGGACTGAAGGGCTTAGATTCCATATCTAGCATCCCAACTTTTAAGATTCTCACCTGAGGATGGGCCCCCGAAACATCTAGCTATAAAAGTCAAAGGTTGAAAGACAAAAATATTAAAAAACAACTATAACTACAATAATTCGTTAATGGATATGCAAAATTTTGTGAACAGATACACAAAAGATGTAAACTGTGATATCAAAAACATATAACATGGGGGAAGAGTAAAATTATAGAGTTTTAGTTAAGCTGTTATCAGTTTAAAATAGACTGTTCTAATATAAGATATTTTCAGTAACCCTCATAGTATCCAGGAAGCAAAATTTATAGTTGATACACAAGATATAGAGAAAGAAATCTAAGCACACTTAAGAAAATCATCCAAGTCACGAAGGAGACAAAGAAGAAAGGAACAAAGGAATTACAAAAACACCAGAAACAATTAGCAAAATGGCAATAGTAAGTCGCTACTTAATAACTACTTTAAATTTAAATGGGCTAAATTCTCCAATCAAAAGACAGAGTGGTTGAATAGATGCAAAAATGAGACCCATCTATATGCTGCCTACAAGAGACTCACTTCAGTTTTAAGGCTATACAAAGATTGAAAGTGAAGAAATGGAAAAAGATATTGAATGAAAATGGAAACCAAAAGGAAGCAGAAATATCTATACTTCGATCAAACAAAATAGACTTTCATCTAAAGCCTATTAAGTGACAAAGAGGGTCATTAAAAAACTATAAGGGGTCAATCCAAGAACAGTATATAACATTTGTAAATACTGGAGGTGCCAAAAAAATGTATACACATTTTAAGAGATATTATCTATGTATTACTTTTCAAAGTTGAATTGAATTATGGTAGCAATGTGTAATTGCAGAAGTCAAACATAACTTGTATTCATCTTTTGTTATCAGCATATATTGAGTATTACAATTTTAATACAGTCTGTTCCTTCTTTAAAATTAGCATACATTTTTTGGGCACCATCTCTATTTATGCACCCAACACAGGTGCACCTAAATATGTAATGTAAATATTAACAGACCTAAAGGAAACATAACAATACAATAATAGCAGAGGATTTCAATACCCCACATTCAACAGTGGATAGATTATCCAGATAGAAAAGTCAATCAAGAAACATTGTCCTTAAACTACACATTAGAGCAGATGGATTTAGCAGACATTTACAGAACATTCTATCTGACAGCAGCAGAATACAATTCTTCTCAAGTGCATGTGAAACATTCTCCAGGATACATCATGTATTAGTCCACAAAACAAATTTGAATAAGTTTAAGAAGACTGAAATCATATTAAGCATCTTTTCTGACCACAATGGCATGAAATTAGAAATTAATTAAAAGAAGAAAACTGGAAAAATCACAAATATGTGGAAATTAAAAAACATGCCTCTAAACAACAAAAACGGGTCAAAAAACAAATCAAGAGGAATCAAAAATAGATTCAGAAAAATGAAAATGGAAATACAACATATAAGAATTTACGGGATGCTGTAAAAGCAGTTCTAAGAGGTCAGTTTATAGTGATAAACACCTACACTACGAAAAAAGGAAAATTTCAAGTAAACAACTTTATACCTCAAGTAACTAGACAAAGAAAGAAATAAAGATCAGAGTAGTGAAAAATGAAACAGAAATTGAAAAGATGAAAATAAGAGCTGGTTTTCTGAAAAGATAAATAAAATAGACATATCTTTAGGTACTCTTATGAAAAAAATGAGAGGAGTCAAAATTAAAAATGAAAGAGAAGACATTGCAACTGAAGCCACATGAATACAAATGATAAAAAACTACCATGAACAATTATATGCCAACAAATTGGACAACCAAGAAGAAATGGACAAATTTCTGAAAACGTCAACCTACAAAGATGGAATCATGAAGAAATAGAAAATCTAAAACAAACTGAGTATGAATAAGGAAATTGAATCAACAATAAAAAAGCCTACCAACCAAAATCCAGCACCAGATGGCTTCACTGTAGCAGCCAAAAGTTTAAACAAGAATTAATCCCAATCCTTCTCAAAACCTTCCAAAAAATAGAAGAGAAGGGAATACTCTCAAACTCATTTTATGAAGCCAATATTACCCTGATCCCAAACCAGGCAAGGGCACTACAAGGAAAGAAAATTACAGGCCCATATCCTTAATAAACATTGATGCAAAAATCTTCAAAACGTATTAGCAAAGTAAATTCCAGAGCACATTAAAAGGACCATACACCAAGATCAAGTGAGATCAGATTGGATACTATGACCCTCATTTTTTTTTTATTCCACATTGATTTTTGCATGTACTTGCTTTTATCACAGTGATTGCTGAATGTGTACAAAGATATAACAGCATGAAAAGGAATCTAATGTTGCAATCTAATGTTGAAACTGAACTACTAAAAACTCTTACTTTGTTCAGTGTCCAAAGGATATTGAATATTATTGTGTTTCTTTAAAAGTTTTCAATTTCCTGTAGTGCCCTGGGATGCTTTGGCACACAGTTTGAGAATCATGATTGTTGAGATCACGTTGAACAAAAAAACCAGACACAAGGGAATATGTTCGTGTGATTCCATTCATATAAGATTTTAAAAACAGGCAAATTTAATCGTTGGTGTTAGTAATTAGGATTGTGGTTACATTTGGGAAGAGGGAAAGGGTCACAGTTGGGAAGGGGCACATCAGGATCTTCTGGAAAGCTTGTAACATTCTAGTTTTCTTTCTTATTCCTGTCATGACTTCTTGACCAAGTGACTACATGGCCGTGTTCACTTTGTTATAATTCATCAAGTTGTATACTTACGATTAGTCCACTGTGTTGTGTAAGGTATGCATGAATAATGTTTTTTAAATAAAGAAAAACCATTCTAACCAACAAAATATAAGAAATTACACCTCAGAGGTGACGCCCCTGCTGATACCTAAACCAAAATGAATACTTCTTCCTTCAGAGCATTATCTGCTATTCTATAAATATGTGCTTATATGCTGGCATCTTTGGTTTGACTGTGAGTTTCTGGAGGATAGGTGCCATGTCCCATTAATCTCTATTTCTCTAGTGTTTCAAACATGACAACATGGAAGGCAGTTAGTTATGGTTTAAATAAAAATAATAATAACAATTTAAAAAATAAATGTACTAACAGACTCTGGTACACACCAATTTCTTTTCTCTATCTTATTCAAATTCCCTGAGTAATATTGTTGGTATCACACATCAGTGGCCTTCTATTTAAAATTCCTTACTTTTTCATGATATTCATTTCTCATCTCCAAAGAATACATTTTTAAAGGGAAGGACATGCACACGCGTGCACATGTGCATGCACACACAAGCGCGCGCGCACACACACACACACATTTTCTTTTAAGAATTTACTTATTTATATCATAGAGTTCCAATGCGACTCAAAATATAGTTAATGAATCAGTGCCAGTGCATGAACTGTTTTTTACTGGTTTACAAGTTAAATACAGAAATTGAGAATATGTGTTTAAAAACTGGCACATTGGTTTGACCCTACTATGATATCGAAGCATGTGATCAGAAAACTTGCCTTGTATACGACATGAACTATGTACTAGTTATTCATGGTAGAACTAGTTATCAGTCCAAGATGAATTGGACAGAAAGCTGGTCCTTCTCTATAGTTTTCAAAGCTCTGCTATTGACTATTAGATCTGAAAAAAGCCAACCCCATTATTTTAAAATGAGGAAACTGGGACCACTCAATTCCTGATTGTCAAGCTAGTAGTCTTTATCATGCCACCTGCATTACTTATATTGAGGAGATTCAAAGATAAACGTTGTTATTGCTACGATTATTAGCAGTAGCAATTATAGCTACTATTCATCCATGTTCAGTACTTGTTAGTTAGAACCACATGAAATTACTCTTTATGTAGGTGAAAATGGCCCACTATCTGTAATTTCATATGGTTCAAGTCATATGAAATGCTGAGAACACTGTCAAGTGCTTTTAAGCTTTAAACGAAGAGGCATCGAGAGCCAGACTACATAATGTTTGGCAAGTTAATTAAGTTCCCTCTAGGGTGTTCCCACATTCATAACCTGGAGCTAGGAGTACCTACCTCAGAGATTGACGGAGGCTCCTAGCCATTGCAATGGCACATTTTAGGCAGCGGACGCCCAGTGGCTATGAGCTGTTCTGGTTATTTCCAACATTATCCCTTGATTAATTCTCAGAACAATCTTGTGAAGTAGAAACATCTTATCCTCAGTTTATAGATAAGGAGACTGGAGCCTCAAGAGATAGTAAGACAGTAACTCAAGCCCTTGTCCATCTGACTTCAAGCACATGCCCTGCACCTTACACAGTAATTTTCAGTTACGTGACAGCTACATTGAGTCGAATAGCACCACTAGGGTGTTTCATCAGAATCACCAATGTTTGAGAGTATTGAGTTTCTGGGATGCTTTAATGGTTATGTAAAGGACAGTGCAAGCTATTTTATATCCGATTAAGAGAAACTGAGTTCACCATTTTTTTAATCTTGATTTTAAGTCTCCTGATCGACAAAAATGCTAGGAGCAATAAATAAGTTGATGGTTACCACCTCTGATTTCAGAATAGTGCAATCTTGTGGTAACCCCTTAGGTATTGCTTTCATCTACAAAAGGGCCCCCAAAGTCCAGCAGGCCTGCCCTAGAACGCCGAGAAGGGAAAACTCAACATGGCACCCACTAACTAGAACCTGAGCTGTTTAAACTTGGTCAGTGTTTTGTACAAGACCAAAGAAAAAACGTCTTCTCTTTTTCTCCTTAAATAGAATAAGTAGTCAAGAAATTCCCTTGAGAAGCAACAAGATCTGATTGAATTTTTCTGAATCTTCTATTATTCTATCAAGTTCACTTGACAGCAAAGGACAAGCTGCTTTTCAAATGCTGTAAGTGAACACATCAGCAATTCAGAAAGAAAAAGGCAGGTTATTAAGTAGAAACAAGTCTCTCTGAATATATTTACACCAACTCATGGAAACCATCGTCCTCAGAAACCTCCACGACAGTCTATTTTCTAGTCTCAGCATTGCTTTAAGTTTGACTGATGATAATAAAATACAATGAAATTACCTTTGAGCTCTGAAATGTACATCCGCTCGCACATTCCTCATGACTTGACTTTTTATTTTCCAACAGAGCTCATCCACTTTCAATATTATTTTCAAACACTCAAGGTTTATGTCTAGGAAATATAGCTTCTTATACCTACATCATGGTTAAATAAAGATGGAGAGTACATAATTTATTATATATGTGGTATATGTATATTATACATACAATATATGTGTATAAACACGTATTAGTTAAGAAGAGCTAGAAGCGCCCTTTGAGATCATTTAGTTTTCTTTATTGTTGTCTTACAAATGAGGATTCTGAAACTCAGACAAAAATGGTACTCAGAAGGCTACACGGCAATCTGGCTTCCAAGCAAAGCTTCAGAAATAAGAACATAGCAAGTACCTACCATACTGAGGATTGCAGCAAGCATTTTTCATACGTAAGTTCTCATACTATTTCTATGACGTTGGTATCATCACTCTTATTTGAGAAATAAGGAAATTGAGGCTAAGAAAAGGAGTAAAGCTGATGAATGGCACAGATGGAATGAAAACACTGGAGTCACTAGACTCTCTCTCGTGTGTCATGTTTTTCTGCGAGCACTCACCCACGTCACTGGTTTTTGCTGTAACCACGTACCTATTACAGTTTTCTTAAACTTTTCTTTAAATTGACTATGTAAACATTTATAAAGGAAACTTTTTATTACCACTTAAGTCTAAAAGAAAATCATGTGCCATAAATCGAAGGTATTTATAAAAAGTAAATGCAAAGAAATCAAAATATCACTCAATTCTAGCTGGACTCTGCTGTTCCCTAAAGACACTGAATTTGCATCCTGCTCTCTTTTTTTTTCAAAAAGATTAGCAATAGTTAGAGAGGTCTTAAAGCCCCACTAACATCAAACTGAAACTTAAGGATTAAAAGAAGGGAGGGAAAACTCTCACTGTGTGATTCAGCTATTTGATGCCACATCAGTGTCACCTACGTGGTCTTATCCTATGCTCAGATCATTTTGAGCACTGTCCTGCCACTT